>NC_034598.1:79493129-79528589 GCF_900095145.1 Mus pahari | reverse complement strand
AAATAAAGAAAATAAATAAATAAATAAAAGTTGAAAAGATTATCAGAATCAACAGCACAAAAGCTGTAAGACGGTACTCTAGAATACGAGTCTTTCATGATATAGGGTAGCATGGGATATATAATATACTTTACAGGTTTATTTCATGCGTGAGTGTGATATTGGGGATTCAACCCAAAGCCACACAAATACCCGATGAGTGCCCTACCAATCTCCTAGATTCACAAAACTTCATAAAATTTTAAATTTTAAACAAGGTCTTGCTAAGTTGAATTTGAATTCCTTCTGCTTCAAGCCAGGTGGTCGGGATTACAGGTCTCTGCCACAAGTCTAGTTTTCATCAAATGTCTTAGGTCAGAAAAATGATGTCCTGATTCCCTTTAAGTAGATCCCTTGTACACTAAGAAACTTTTTAGGAAAGTAAGTAAAAACTTAAAAATCAAAACAGTTTACTAGAAAAGCTAAAAGACCCAGAGCTAAGGCAGGCTATCCGACAAACCTCCCGTACATACTTTGGTGTGCTCGTAGGGGATGTCCACGGAAGGGTGGTAGCACACTATTGTCCTGCCATCGGATGTCAAAGCGAGGTCCACCTTGCTGAAAGGGAATGTTTTAGAAATACAGTTAAACCATACTCAAGTCAGCTTGATTACGTGTAGGCCTAGTTTTGTTTTGTTTTTTTTGTTTGTTTTTGTTTTTTCAAGACAGGGTTTCTCTGTGTAGCCCTGGCTGTCCTGGAACTCACTTTGTAGACCAGGCTGGCCTCGAACTCTTTTGTTTTTTTTAAGACAAGGTCTCATTTTATAACCCAGCTAGTCCTAGAACTCACGATGTAGCCCACACTGGCCTCCAAAGCATGGCAATCCTCCTGCCTCTGACTCCAAAGTGACTGGAGAACAAACACACACCATCATATCTAGCAGGATAATTTTTATTTTGAGATAGGACTTCATGTGTCCCAGGCTGGTTTCGAACTTCCTATGTAGCCAAGGATGACCTTAAACTCTTAATCCTCCCAACTCTCGTCTCCCATTAAGAGTACAGGTATGCCCAGCTAGAATAATTACTCCTTTTTTTTTTTTTTTTTTTTTTTTTTTTTTTTTTTTTTAAAGATTATGTATGTGAGTACACTGTAGCTGTCCTCAGACACACCAGAAGAGGGCATGGGATTCCATTACAGATGGTTGTGGGCCACCACGTGATGCTGAGAATTGAACCTCTGAAAGAGCAGTCAGTACTCTTAACCGCAGAGCTATCTCTCCAGCCCCAAATAATTACTCTTAATGAGGAAATTAATTAGAAATCACCCCACATGCTACACTGCAAGCTAAGCCTCTGGCTGCTATGTGGAGAGCTTTGGGGGCTGATTGGCAAGGATCTGACAGTGGGCCAGGACAAGGAAGTAAGCTCAGGCAGGAATCTAACGTTAGGCTAGAACAGAGAAGTAGGCTTCAGGCAAGATTATGACTTTGGGCTAGGACAAGGAAATAGGCTCAGATATCTTGGTCATCCTGATCATGGGACTTTGTTTATTGCCTTAGTGTTCCTTGACTATTTGTGTTTATTATACTGCTTGACCTTATTACTCGCATATAATTAAAATGGTATAAAAACGGATTGAAAAAAAAAAAAACCCACCTCAGCCTCAGAACTGGCTGGGATCATGCTACAATGTTGTCTAATTCTCTTTTTTCTTTTTAATCCTTGCTCCTGCGCTGGAGAACCTGTTGACTGACTGAGCTGGCTTGGTCACTGCTAGAGAAGGTCAAGGACAATAAAACCGTGAGACCCTGGCAGTGGTAAAGGCTCCACCCACATGCACCAGTGTGTTAAAGTGGCTCAGGTCACCGTAAGCCCCAGGAGCAAACGCAGCCCCAAGGATATGGCTACAGCAGCGTATGCCATCAGGGGACAAACCATGCTTCTGGGATGACTTTTATACAGTCATGGGTAGCTACACATCTGCTGGTTATACATCCATGTATATACATCTGCCATACAAATCAATCCACCTTGGAAGTTCCATATCACAGCAGAGGACTGGTAGTCTACAGGCTGGAGCATTCTGAGTAAGCTTTGTTAGGTATCGGTCCTAAACCCCTGATGCCAAGATGATACTTTAAGCTGGGTGTACTGGCACACACCTTTAGTCCCAGCACCTGAGAGGCAGAAGCAGACAAGCTTCTGAGTGTGAGATCAGCCTGGTCTACAGAGTGAGTTCCAGCACAGCCAGGGCTATACAGAGAAACCCTGTCTGGAAAAACCCAAAATAAAGAAATAAACAAACAAACAGTAATGAGCCCATAAATTGTATTTCATCTGCATTAAATGGTTTTACTGATTTTACCACTGAATTCTAAACATAACTGTAACAACATTTCCATCATCAAATTCTATTTATTTATGTATTTGTTAGTTTGTTTCTGTCACAAAGGTCTCGCTTTGCACCTCTGGCTAACCTGGACCTCACAGGGCCTCACCTGCATCTGCCTGCCCAGTGCTGGGAATTAAGTAAGTCCGCCACCATGTCCAGCCCGAATGTGTAGTTAAACATTTTTAAAAAGATTTATTGGCTGTATTTTATGCGTATGGATGTTTTGCCTGCACATATGTGCCTCACGGGTGTTCCCAGTGTCCTCAGAGATGAGAAGACGGTCCTTGGAACTGGAGTTGTGAATGAGTTGTAAGTCATCACGTGGGTGCTGGACAGGAACAAGAGCAGCACACACTTTAGATCTCTCATCCATCTCTCTACCACCACTGTTTTTTGAGACAAATTCTCACTAGTAGCTCAGCTGGACAGTCCATGCTGGCTTTGAACCCATGATCCTCTCTCTTTAGCTTTCCACGTGCTAGGATAACCACCTCAGCTGGCTTTAGGAAGTTTTGCATAATATAAAACACTAATGTGTTCAGGTTGGAAAAAAAAAGATAATCTAGTCTAATTTCATCACTAGCTACTTAACTTAGTACTCACAAAATGTACAATTAGAACTACTGTCAAAAAACAAAGTATGGGCTGGAGAGAGCTTGTTGCTCTTGCAAAGGACCCTGGTTCAGTTCCCAGAACCCACATGGCTGTTAACAAGGAGTCAGTAACTCTAGTTCCAGGAAACCGGACTCACACCCTCTTCTGACCTCCCCAGACCTCAGGAACACACATAGTACAAATACATGCAGGCAAAAATACCCACACACATAATACATTTAAAAGAAAATACAAAAAAATGTTGGGCATGGTAGCACACATATAAGCTCTGGGAGGAGAAAACGGGAATCCAAGGCCAGACTCAACTTTGTAGAGAGTTTGAACTAGCTGAACTGGAGGGGTTTTGTTTTGTTTTGTTTTGTTTTTTGGCTTTTTTTGGTGTTTACTTATTTTTTTTACTAAAATTTGCGATAAAACCTACATGATTTAAGAAAATATATTGTATTTTCTATATATCAATTCTGCTGCAAAATAAAAATAAAAATGAACACATCATATACTCTTCTTGGTTCTTAGAACAGTAACTCAGTTGAATAAATACCAAACACATAGTATGAATTCAACAGTGTGATCTGGAATTATTCAGTGTCATACAAAAGACAGATAAACAGATATGAGCCCTAACATAGAACTATAAAAGCGAATTAGCTTTTGCAAAAAGTTAAAGCCTACTTCAGAAAGAAAAATGCACGTCTATTATAACAGATGTGAGTATCCACTACAACACAATAGCAATCCTTTTTATCTAAAATGAGTACAATCCAGATACCACATAAATAAGACAACTTTGAAAACAAAATTGAAGACAGGATACACAGAACAGCAAGCAGAGAATCGTCTCAGATCCAGCTAAAATGGCTACGTGAATTTTCATGCGTACCAATTGTAGTCATCCGGAAGAGAAGAGTATGTAGATGTGTGACAAGCACTAGACAAAGCTCCACCTGCAGAATCCAACAGAGGAAAAGAGTTTAGTTCGCCTGAGCATGAAGGTAAACCTACACATCAACCAGCGCGTCTCTTCTGTTTCCTGCTGGTTTACAGAGACGGGGGAGGGGGGACAGGAGGGGGATGAAGGGAGGGATATTCCATATCTTCTCTCATATGGAAATCTAGATGTAAATATATGTACAAACACATGCACAAAAGCAGGAAAGAGGGAGAGGAAAAAGGCCAACAAAGGGAAGGAAGAGCAATGGGGTGAGTGAGTGAGTTACAAGGATAATGTATGCACAAAATAATGGCAATAAAATGGGGGGGGGTCTCTTGGTTTTTTTTTTTTGTGTGTGGGTTTTTTTTTTTTTCTGTTTTTTCTTTCTTTTTTTTTTCTTTGTTTGTCTTTTGGGTTTTTTGTTTGTTGGTCCAGGATTGTTTTGTTTTGATTGGTTGGTTGGTTTGGTTTTGTAAGAGGGTTTCTCTGTGTAGCCTTGGCCATCCTGGAACTAGCTCTGCAGACCAGGATAGCCTTAACCTCAGAGACCCACTTGCCTCTGCCTCCCAAGTTTTGGGATTAAAAGTGTGTTCCACACCATCCAGTGAAAATCACTGCAATCGATGCTGCCTAGAATAACTCGAAGTAAAAACCATTATAGCAATTTTATTTTTTATTATTAGTATTTTGTGACAGTCTCACTATGTTGTCTTGGTTGGGCTGAAGCTCATTATGTGTATCAGATGAGCCTTGATCTCATGGAACTCCACCTGCCTCTGCCTTCCAAGTGGTTCGTTCATTTGTTTGTTTGTTTTTCTTTTTTTTCTTTTTTTGGTTTTTCAAGACAGGGTTTCTCTGTATAGCCCTGGCTGTCCTGGAACTCACTCTGTAGACAAGAAATCCGCCTGCCTCTGCCTCCCAAGTGCTGGGATTAAAGGCGTGCGCTACCACCACCCGGCTTGTTTGTTTCTCTGTGTAGCCATGGCTTTCCTAGAACTTGCTATGTAGACCAGGCTGGCTTCAAACTCAAGAAATCTGTCTGCCTCTGCCTCTGCCTCTGCCTCTGCCTCTGCCTCTGCCTCTGCCTCTGCCTCTGCCTCTGCCTCTGCCTCAAACACTAGGATTAAAGGCTTGCGCCACTACCGCCCAGCTTACAAAACTTTTAAAAGCATAGATAATCAAAAGTTAAATGTGTATGGCTCTTTCTTAGTTTATGGTTACAA
The DNA here is from genome assembly GCF_900095145.1 of Mus pahari. NCBI lineage: Eukaryota > Metazoa > Chordata > Mammalia > Rodentia > Muridae > Mus > Mus pahari. The sequence goes on along the minus strand of NC_034598.1, from coordinate 79,523,446 downwards.
TCATTAGCAATATTCTGTGCTCATGAATTAATTTTAAACTGGGCACTGGTGGCACCTGCCTTTAATCCCAGAACTCAGAGGTAGGGGCAGGTGGATCTCTAAATTCAAGGCCAGCCTAGTTTCCAGAGCAACTTATAGGTCAGTCAGGGCTACATAGAAAAGTAGGATGTGATTATCAAAATAATGTTCAGACCTTTAAAAATGAGGATTAGGTGAGCAAGGGATCAGGGGACAGAATTTTAAAAAGTGCGTGTCTGTCTGCGGAATTGGTTTCCTCATTCTATCACGTGGGCGCCAGAGATGGAACTCAAGTCATCAAGCTTGAGTGGCAAGTTGAGAGAAAGATGCCTGCCACCTAGCCTCCTGTTTCCCTAACAGAGCCCAGCCNTAGGGTGCTGAGAAGTCAGACCCAAGACCGCTAGTACTCTCCACAGGGGTTAACCTGAAAACTACCTATCTGTCCCTCTTCACTGAAAAGACCTTTTTCTATCAGGCTTCCCACTACATGTACACTGTGGCCCTAGTATACAAATCCGACATCCTCAGTCTCTCTTGCACACAGTGGGAGATTTAGAAATGTCTGATTACCTGACAGGAGTGACAGGGATGGCTAAAATGTTCAGTTAACTCTGAGCTGACTTAAACTGTTCCCAAGTCGGTCATCCCAAGGTCCTCTGATTAACCTGACGAGGAGGCCCTCGTCTGCTCAGCTTCTGTTACTGAAGGGAGACCATTAGTTTTGAAGGTTTTTTGGTTTTTGGGTTTTTTTGGTTTTTCGAGACAGGGTTTCTCTGTGTAGCCTTGGCTGTCCTGGAACTCACTTTGTAGACCAAGCTGGCCTCGAACTCAGAAATCCACCTACCTCTGCCTCCCAAGTGCTGGGATTAAAGGTGTGTTCCACCACGCCCGGCAGTTTTGAAGTTTTGTGTGAAAAAGGATGTTAACATTGGTGGCAAAGCAAAATGGACAATTTAAAGAGAAAGTACAAAGAGCAGCGAGAAGAAGCCCTACCCTGTGAGGGGACATTCAAAACTCTCACACATGCAATTGACATCAAGTATGAATGTTTACATGTTTTTAAAGCTTATGAAGCAATTTGGTGTCATAACTTACTTAAGGACAAAGAACGATGACAGAGAAGGTATGACTGAGGTCACGTGACAGAAGGCTTTCTATAAAAGTGGGATTAGGTAAATTCCAACTCTGTTTTAAAAAGAGTTTGGTGAGCAAAACAGGTTTGCCTTGCCTCAAATGACCCCAAGTTACCTATTTACTGCTTTGGGGAGGCAGGGTGTGAAAGCAGCTAGGTGTGACAAGCAGGATTTTCACATTCTATTTATTCATGAGACAACAGGCTGACTATGAAGCACGGATTAATAGACTTCAAGGAAAAATGATCTTTACAAAGGAAGCACATTTGTTTGTTTAATGGCCATATCCACAAGGAAAAAAAAATCTAAAATATTAACAATGATTACCCTTTCTTACTTAATGACTTCATTTTTATTTCTAAATTTTGAGAACTACTATAAAAAGGCTATCAAGTGTAAAATGTAGTGAGTCTAAATGTTGTACATGAAGGGGAAGCTACTCTCTACCAGTTCACCTAAACCCTTCTTGTATCTTAATGACTAGCCTAGATCTTTCACTCAGCATTTATGCACATCTATATACACACAGGCACACTCATACATAAACACAAACACACACACCACCATCATCATCATCATCTTTTAAGCCCACAACAGGATTGTTCTGATAAATCAGATTTTTTTTCTTTCTCTACTTAGTGATCTTTCCATGAGGATGACGGCTGCATAATATTCATAGTTACAATGTAGCATAACTTACTAATCTCTTTGACAGGCATTTAAATTTTGTCCCCTTTTTTATGACTGCAAATAGGAGGTATACAGAATTAACCAAATGCTTTAGATATTCTATATTTGAAAAACCACAACACATTTTTAAGCATTAAAAAAAAAGATCTCACTTACTTCGGATTGGAAGTAAATGCTTCCAGATAGTTCTGTTTGCTATTGCCCATTTTACTGCCGCCGCCATGATCCTTAGCAAGTGATTTGAAGTGATGTGAAGAGAAACCTGTCACTAGGCGCACAGATTTTCGTTCCTGTTTAACAGAGAAAGAAAATCAGTTACAAAGGTAAAGTTAAGCACTACATCAAGACAGGAACCATTAGCTAGTGTTCATCACTTGAAATCAAGGCTTTTAAACTTGGCCGTTCCAATTTAAAAACAGGACAAAGTCACCGACATCAAAATATGAGAAACAGAGCAACTATGTCCGCTATCATTCTTCCTAAGTGCAACTTTCTCAGGTCTCTAGTGAAGTCTGCTTCACTTACTGAGTGCTTAGCAAACACATAAATAGAAAGTCATTCAAACATAATACAGGCTGCAAACTTCCTCAAACGCTAGTGAGTCTACATACGAGCTCCCAAGTACTACCTATAGGATCCTATCCCTTACAGTAATACTTAACTGTTTCTGATGAAATTAAATATTCAACATGACCTATCTTTGGTCCATGAAAAAACTTTAGAGGAACCCATCGATGTCACCATCTCATCTTCTGTCACGTAACATTTAAAGATACAGCAAGCGTATTTATTTCAAATCATGAAAATTTAAAAGCACTTGCTTCCAAAGATTTGGGTGTTGTTCTCTTACAAACTGGAAGATCTGAGGCAAGTCGTTAACTAAACCACCTTCCGATTCTTCAGTGGTAAACTTTGAGAAGTAACCACAAATTTCATGAGATTTTGTAAATAAACGGCATATAATTACTGTGCCCCTATTCTCTATTGGTCTCAATGACCCTCTATAGGCAGGAAAGGGATTAGGCTAGGGGCTCTCTTTATTTGCACGCTGATGCCAGACATCCTAAGAGCGCTGCGAATTGCAAACCCTGAGTTCACTCAGCTGGCAATTTAAGCCTTGCAACCCACTTTCTTAATATTCTGTGCTCTTGCCGGGCATGGTGGCGCACGCCTTTAATCCCAGCACTCAGGAGGTAGAGGCAAGTGGATTTCTGATTTCGAGGCCAGCCTGGTCTACAAAGCGAGTTCCAGGACAGCCAGGGCTATACAGAGAAACCCTGTCTCGAAAAACTAAATATATATATAATTTCTGTGCTCTTTCAGAGAGTTTATTGGGAACGAAGGCTGAGAAAAGTCAAAGGCTTTATTTTGGTAGTTCTCTGTTTAACTGGTGGCATGCATGGAAAGAAAACCCACGTCATCTGATTACAAGTCCAAAATCAAAACGTTTGTGGGGGACCTTCCTCTGCTCGATGCTAGCATACCCAGGGGAGGGTCAAACTATTGCTCCAAAGAGAGACTTTCCAGGATGAGCCCCTTGCCACCGAATTCAGTTACAAACCAAACACCCCCCAAGAGGGTCTGAAGTTCGAGGAACAGGAACACAGCGACTACCACCCATGCAAGAGCCGGTTTAAAGACTTGAATCAGGAGTCGCAAGGTCAACTTGGTGCAGACTGACGCCCGCATGCAATCGAAGGTGTGCTACAGGAAGGGCGCAACCACACGCCGGCCCTTCTGCTGGACGGAGCCTGGGGACAGCGGCAGCCTCGCCCTGCGTCCAACGACAGAAAAGTCCTCAGTGCCTACAGACAAGCCTTCCGGGCCTGGAAGGAGAGGGCAGCGGTACCTCCACAACTACTCACCGCGCGCTCGCCATCTTGCTCCAATCTAGGTCCTAAAGGTGCCGGCCAGCGCGCGAGCTATAGGTCCGCGAGGCACTCTGGGAGTTGTAGTCTCTGCCGGGAAAGTAGCCCTGGTTGCAGAAGGAAGGCGGAGCAAGTAACTGTGGCCACACTGCATTTGTTGTTGCCTCCTGGACTCAGGATTCCCAAAGGTGCCCAGACAACAAAATCACTACCCTCCGGATTTTAGTAGCAGGAACTATTTAAAATAACATCAAAAACAATTTTTTTTAAATATTATTCAGAGAATATTAACATTCTCTTAAGATTTATGAATCTATTGGCACCAAATTCAGCTCCAAACCAAATGGATGAATTTGTTTTTCATAATGGATCAGGTAAGTTTTCTCAGAGAAGACAAGATGCCAGAGAATTCAAATGAGGATCCCAGGACTGATATACTTGAAATGAAAACCTAGAGAAGCTCTCTAAACCAATAGATCCGATAGATATAGGAGCCGAAAGGTGAACATTCCGGGTGTGGCTTTGTCGGCTGGCTAGGTTATCCAACAACCTACAGGAGAGGAAAGACTGATAGAGCAGGTTGGAAGTTGTCTGGTAAGGGTGGGAATGGATTCCATTCAGGAGCTGTTGATTTGGGGATTCACCCGAGACACGCAAGCGGCGATATAATGAAGCAGGCTGTCAGGTGTGTTTGAGAGAGTAAAGGTTGGGCTAGATAGGAGTATAAAGCCATAGGATTGAAGGCTGGGTATGGAGCTTGGTGCTAGAGCATGCCTGGGGCCCTGGGTTTGATGTCCGGCACCGCAAAAACATGAATAAAGCTATGGCAATAACGAGTTGGTCAACACATTGACCTCGCTACTCCGGAGACTCCTGATGAAAGTCTTTAAATGGCTCATGGGTGGTAGTCCCTGTGTTCCTGTTCCTCAAACTTCAGATCCACCGGGGTGTTTGATTTGGAACTGAATTCAGTGCCAAAGGGCTCACTCATCCTGGAATGTCTCTCTTTGGAGTAAGAGAGTTTGACCCTTCCCTGGGTATGCTAGAATCGAGCGGAGGAATATCACTGTCCTATGGAGAAGATGTGCTAAAATGGAAGAGGGCTCCAAACAGGGCTAAGGAAATTTAACAGATATCATCTAAGAGGTCACCTAGCATGGGGATATCTGAAAAGAGACAGTCCAACAAATAACTGTTGGCATTCCTTCTAGACTCTGCCCAAGAGGTAGAACTGGCTTGCTATAAAAGGGGCTGTTTGGCCTCCCTTTGCTCTCTCTGAACCCTTTCTCACTCTCTCCCATTCCTCTTTCCCCTCCTACTCTCTCCATGTGTTCCTGGCCAGCCTCTTCTTCCACCCCCCTTCTTTCCTCTCCTCTCCTCTTCTCTGTCTCTGTCTCTGTCTCTGTCTCTGTCTCTGTCTCTCTATTTCTCTGCCTCTACCCCCTTCTCAACTCCCCTTCTCATGCCTCCAAATAAACTCTACTCTATCCTACACCTGTCCTATGGCCTGGGAGATGGGGGTATGCCTCAGCATGAGCCCACCAAGGCAACCCTTCCTACCTCACCATACCACATAGCCGGGCGTGGTGGCGCACGCCTTTAATCCCAGCACTTGGGAGGCAGAGGCAGGCGGATTTCTGAGTTCGGCTACACAGAGATAACCCTGTCTCGAAAAAACCAAAAAAATAAAATAAAATAAAATAAACAATTGTCAACTTGACACACAAACACATCATTCTTAAGCCTCAACCCTTACTTTCTTCTTTTTTTTTCCTTCAGGACAGGGTTTCTCTGTGTAACACTGGCTGTCTGGAACTCACTTTGTAGACCAGGCTGGCCTCGAACTCAGAAATCTGCCTGCCTCTGCCTCCCGAGTGCTGGGATTAAAGGCGTGTGCTACCGTGCCCAGCAACCCTTACTTTCTTATTCATTCCTACGATCTCAATAACTTTAAAAGGCCCACAGTCTTTGCAAATTCTTAAAATTTCAATCTCTTTAAAATATCCAACCTCTTTTGAAATCCGAAGTCTTTTTTACAATTAAAAGTCTCTTAACTGTGGACTCCACTAAAATACTTCCTTCAAGAGGGAAAAACATCAGGGCACAGTCAAAATCAAAATCAAACTCCAACTGTCCAGTGTCTGGGATCCACTCACGATCTTCTGGATTCCTCCAGGGCTTGGGTCACTTCTCCACCTCTGCCCTTTGTAGTACACACCTCGTCCTCTAGGCTCCAGGTGCCTGTACTCCACTGCTGCTGCTGTTCTTGGTGGTCATTCATGGTACTGGCATCTCCAAAACGCTGCTGTCTGCCACTGTAACTAGGCTGCCCCTTCACCAATGGCCTTCCATGGCCTCTCACAGTGCTTCCATGCCCTCAGCGACTCTGCATGACCCCTTCATGGCTTCAAAACCAGTACCACCTTGGTAACTCTTACACATTACTAAGTCCCACTGCAGCACGAGGTAAAACCTTGGCTATCTCTGGAACACAGCCTCTGTGCTTCCCAGAAGATGTCACCTCAATGATGCTGGTCTCTTCTTAATCACCGCTAATCTCTTAGCTCCAGCTAACCAGCATCAATAGTCCCAGTAATGCAAAGTTTTTGCTTTAATAGTTCTGGTATCTTGTTAATCACAGCTGATTCTTCAGCCCCAGCTAACCAGAACCACAGATCTTCACAATCAAAGTAACAACGGCCCTGAAAAGAGTCTTTAACCTTCCCTCTGAAATTTCACAAGCCAGGCCTCCATCTTCTGCACTATTCTCAACTTTATCTTCCAAGTTCCTACACAACATCTCACAGAGTTCTTAACACTGAATGGATCTTCTAGCCTAAAGTTCCAAAGTCCTTCCACAGTCCTCCCCAAAACATGGTCAGGTTGTCACAGGAATACCCCACTAAGCTGGTACCAATTTATCTTAGTCAGGGTTTCTATTCCTGCACAAACATCATGACCAAGAAGCAAGTTGGGGAGGAAAGGGTTTATTCAGCTTACACTTCCACACTGCTGTTCATCCCTAAGGAAGTCAGGACTGGAACACAAGCAGGTCAGGGAGCAGGAGCTGATGCAGGGGCCATGGAGGGATGTTCTTTACTGGCTTGCTTCCCCTGGCTTGCTCAGCCTGCTCTCTTATAGAACCCAGGACTACCCAGCCAGTACAAGATTCAAGGAAAGTACCGCAGTGACCAAGGTGACATCACCTTACCCCGACTCTACTCTGCGTCTGCTTGGATATGGGTACTTTTCAGCCCTCTATCCCGCCCCCAACAGCCGTGTTCACCTTGGCAACGCACTTGGGATGAGACTCAGATCATGGTTCAGATGTACTAACCAAAATAATTAATGTTTGTGGAGACTAAACATAAACTAAAATAACTGGATAGGGTATAAATCACAATTAATTGCCCTGTTATGTCTGCAATAACTATGCTCTGCCCACACAGGGATTGCAAGGTTACCCTAACCTTCATGTATGATTGATGTAATTGTCTTCCATGTGGTCTTTTGCCTTTAGCAATGTTGCTGCCCTGAGCCTTAGCACCAAGTGTCCTTCTGAGGCACTAACCCACTTTTGGTCACCAGATAAAAATGAAGTACTCTAATTTGCATGGCGGTCAGTAACTTTCTGCACTATGACAGAGTACATTCAAAAGTTGGGTCTGGTTGAAATATAAATTTTTCCATGCTTCTGAGTTTAATGCAGACCATCAGTTATAGTTTACTTCGCCTTCAAAGTTCGTATGACAAATCGACATTATATTCGCACTTCTTTCCTTTCTTAAGAGTTTAGAAGCAGTCATGGAGGTGCAAGCCTTTAATCCCAGCACTCAGGAGGCAAAGGCAGGTGGATCTCTGTGTTGCGGGAAATATTAAAAATGACCAGCAGGCTTCCCACGCTACTGCCAGCAACTCTCTGCCTAGGCTTGGTCCCTGGACCTCTGCCTCTAAACTAGCCCCATCAGCAACCGACCCTGGCGTTCCCCACGTGATTCGGTTCACTGCCTCAGTGCTGCCCGTACTCTCTCAGCCATAATCGCCCTGTGGTCGGTGGTTCCACCTTCCAATAACCCAGTAAAACAAAACTCTAGAAGCTTATAATTAACCAGTCAGATTTATATATCAATAAACCCTCAATTCATAAGATGCCCACACAATAATTTCAGAGCCAATTGATAATGATACAAGCTGCCCACCTAGATCAGACAAGTTATCCAAATTATTCTATCCCTATATGATATTCATAGCTACCCGTGGCTATGTAAAGCCACACGGGATCAGGATCTCCTTCCTGTCTGTCCACCTCCATCTTGGCTTCTCCCTCTCTCCTGAGACATGCTTTGTCTCTGTACCTCTTAGCGATGCCTCCTTTTCCCCTGTCCAATCACAGGCCTCCTGCTGCACTAATATTTTAATGTAATTGGACAGGAAAAAGACTGTCTCCTGTTTCAGATGCCAACTGGAGACTTAGGGCCAATATTTGTGTGTCTTCATGTGTATAGTCTCGAACCCAACTGGGCAGTCATATTACAAGGTGTATTAGGGGTTTTGTTTTGACTCATGGTTTTACAGGGTTTATTTTATGGTTGGTTGGTGCATGCCCCTAGGCGGAGCATCATGGTGCTGGGATCCTGCAGGAGAGAAGGATCCGCAATGTACAGCAGGCAGAGACAGCATCTTACCATGTGGCAAGAACAAGCCGTATTAAGGAGAGCTGTAGTAGTTAAGTTTACCTCTTACCTGTAGCTGATTTTCTTTATCTCCTAAATAGGAATGGAAAAGCCCATGTCCCTAGCAACAGGTTTTAGAGGCAGTTTCTTTCACAATATTTTTCAATCAAAATTTTCAAATATCTTGCTAAGGATCAGGGTGGCAGCAGTAAAATGGGCGATATCAAAGAGATCTGGAAACATTCATTTCCAGTCCAAAGTGAGTGAGTTTTTTTTTTATGCTTAAAAAATATTTTTCAGTTTTTCAAATATAGAATATTTCGAGCATTTGGTTATTCTGTATGCCTTCTACTTGCAATCATAAAAGGGGGGACAAAGCCGGGCGTGGTGGCGCACGCCTTTAATCCCAGCACTCGGGAGGCAGAGGCAGGCGGATTTCTGAGTTCGAGGCCAGCCTGGTCTACAGAGTGAGTTCCAGGACAGCCAACGCTACACAGAGAAACCCTGTCTCGAAAAACCATAAAAAAAGAAAAAAAAGGGGGGGGGGACAAAATTTAAATGTCAGTCAAAAGGGGAATTAATAAATTATGCTACATCTTAATTATGAATATCATGCAGCTGTTATCAACATGGAAAGATCACGATAGAGAAAAAAAGACAACCCGATTTAGCAGAGAATGATCCTGTTGTGGGCTTAAAGGATGATATACATATGTGTGTGTGTGTATGAATGTGTGTGTGTGTGTGTATGTATACAGACATGCATAAATGCTGACTGAAAGATCTGGGCTGGTCATCAGTTATCATTAAGATACAAGACGGATTTAGGTGAACTGGTAGAGAGTAGCTTCCCCTTTATGTACAACATTTAGACTCACTACATTTTACACCTGATAGCTTTTTTTTTTTTTTGAAGTAGTTCTCAAAATTTAGAAATAAAAATGAAGTCATTAAATAAAAAGGATAATCATTGTTAATATTTTAGGTTTTTTTTTCCTTGTGGATATGGCCATTAAACAAGTAAATGTGCTTCCTTTGTAAAGATCATTTTTCCTGGAAGTCTATTAATCTGTGCTTCAGAGTGAACCTATTGGCTCATAAATAAACAGCTTGTGAAAATCCTGCTTGTCACAGCTAGTGCTTTCACACCCTGCCTCCCCAAAGCAGTAAATAGGTAACTTGGGGTCATTTGAGGCAAGGCAAACCTGTTTTGCTCACCAAACTCTTTTTAAAACAGAGTTGGAATTTACCTAATCCCACTTTTATAGAAAGCCTTCTGTCACGTGACCTCAGTCATACCTTCTCTGTCATCGTTCTTTGTCCTTAAGTAAGTTATGAGACCAAATGGCTTCATAAGTTTAAACAAAAACAAAAACAAAAACAAAACAACAACAACAACAACAAAAAAAAAAACCCTAAAGCCCACATGGTCCCTACACAGGAGGGCTTCTTCTTGCTGCTCTTTGTACTTTCTCTTTAAATTGTCCATTTTTCTTTGCCACCATTCTTCTTCACATAAAACTTCAAAACTAATGGTCTCCCTTCAGTAACAGAAGCTGAGTGGACAAGGGCCTCCTCGTCAGGTTAATCAGAGGACCTTGGGATGACCGACTTGGGAACAGTTTAAGTCAGCTCAGACTTAACTGAACATTTTAGTCATCCCTGTCACTCCTATCAGGTAATCAGACATTTCTAAATCTCCCACTGTGTGCAAGAGAGACTGAGGATGTCGGATTTGTATACTAGGGCCACAGTGTACATGTAGTGGGAAGCCTGATAGAAAAAGGTCTTTTCAGTGAAGAGGGACAGATAGGTAGTTTTCAGGTTAACCCCTGTGGAGAGTACTAGCGGTCTTGGGTCTGACTTCTCAGCACCCTANGGCTGGGCTCTGTTAGGGAAACAGGAGGCTAGGTGGCAGGCATCTTTCTCTCAACTTGCCACTCAAGCTTGATGACTTGAGTTCCATCTCTGGCGCCCCCGTGATAGAATGAGGAAACCAATTCCGCAGACAGACACGCACTTTTTAAAATTCTGTCCCCTGATCCCTTGCTCGCCTAATCCTCATTTTTAAAGGTCTGAACATTATTTTGATAATCACATCCTACTTAAAATAAACTCAACTTGTTTGTTATTTCCTCTGCTGGCTGGATACGGGGATGCAGAGGCTCTCACATCTGAAGCACTGCGGATCAGTCTTGCCTGGGGATGCCATGCTTATGTGTCTCCCCTCTGAGGTGAGGAGACAAGTCTGAAGTCTCACGACCTCTGTCCCAGAGTGGTTTTGATCGCCATCGTTGTATTCCATACCTACAACTCTGACGGGTGAACTCTAGAACAAGGAAGTGGAAACTGGGAGTGGTGGTGCATGCCCTTGGTCCCAGCCCTCCAGAGGCAAGGTCAACCTCGTCTACCTAGGGAGTAACAGCTCAGCCAAGGCTACACTGAGGACTCTGTTTCCAAAAAACCAAGGAACTGGGTCAGCTCAACCTAGCTTTGTCCCTTCTTTCTCATTCCCTTTCACCGTCTTTTTTTCTCTTGCCAGTGCTGAGCATGAATCCAGGACCTCATGAATGGTAGATGAAAAAAAAAAAATCAATCAATCAATCAGCTGGGCAGTGATGGCGCACGCCTTTAATCCCAGCAGTCAGGGCTATACAGAGAAACCCTGTCTCGAAAAACCAATAAATAAATAAATAAATAAATAAATAAATAAATAAATAAATAATAGGTGAACACTCTCCCACTGAACTTCCCCACCTAAAAACAAAAAACAAACAAAAAAAACACAAAAAACCAAAACAAACAAACCCCAAAGGCTTCAAAAATCTGTTTGGTCCTTCTAGAACTAAGTGGGTCGTTTCCTGAAGATACTGAAGCACATGGGGAATGTTTGGGCGCTGAGACAGACAGGTGCTGATGGGTAAGGAAAGGTGCTGGAAGGTGCTGGAAGGTGCTGCAATGCAGACTTTGGTGGGGCGTCCTAGGTGGGAGGAAATAATGACCAGGCCATTTGCATTGGGCTAGCTGAGTGTACAGTCACCAGGCAGGAGCTCAGAGATTTCTGGAAACCTGAGAGGGTGGTGCACGGAGGCAGTGGGGAGGTAGGTTCTGCTGTTACCTGTTCCTGCAAAGCCTGTTGCCAGAAACTGAGTCACCATCCTCTGGAATTCTCTTTCCATTGAGAACTGGCCCAGAGCGAGGAGAGAAAAGCTTATATTGGAAAGCAGAAAGTCTCAACAAAGGCGACTATTATTACCCTCCTGGGATTAATCTCCTCGCAGTCCCTTTGTGTATCAGTGGTTCTCAACCTTCCTAATGCTATGACCCTCTAACCATAAAATTATTTTTTGTTGCTTAGTCATAATTGTAATTTCGCTACTGTTGTGAATTGTAATGTAAGTATCTGGGTGGAGTTTTTTGGTTGGTTGGTTTGGTTTCGGGAGGGGTTGGATTTTTGTTGTTCTTTTGATGGTCTTGGGCGACCCTATGGGAAAAAAATCAGTTGAGGCTGGGGGTCGCGTCCCGCAGGTTGAAAAACCCTGTTGTATACTGAGTTCCCACCTTTAGGGACTGGACATGACCCGGGATGACTCTCCTCACATTCCTTGGGCCTTATGTTGCTCAACCGTCTGTCCATGTTTGGCGTCTTACGTTGGAGGCATGAATGTAAGGCAGTAGGCATTTTTTCCTTGTCTTGTTTTGTATTCAGCCTTTCTTCCTCCCCACCCACTGCCTGCCTGAGTCAGTGTACATGAACCCTTCTCTCACAGATACTTCTGTCTTGACCGCCCACAAAACAGTTTCCCTACACGGCCGGAAACAATAAGGGAACTTGCAAACAAATACTGCTGACTGTTGTGAACTGAAACAGGACTTCTATTAAAGGTGACTGACCATTTTCTAAATGAAATATTCTCTCTCTCTCTCTCTCTCTCTCTCTCTCTCTCTCTCTCTCTCCCCTCCCCTCCCCCCCCCAATTGGGAACTAGTTCTAATGCTTTGTCTTATTTCAGCTCCCCAAAGCCACACTTCCAGACCCGAGGGTCCCTGCCCGCAACTGGCTTAGATTGATAATAAAAAATTGCCATACAGCCATACAGAGAGAGGTGAGGAGAGATGGAGAAGCTCCATGACAGGGAAGCAGAGAAGAAAGATGAAATGTAAAGGCCCACCAGCACGTAAGCCTATTCCTCCTAGAGCCACTTCCCCTATTGGGTCTAGGATAACAGAGATGAAGTGTAGATCTTTTAAAAGGTTAACTCAGGAATACTGGAGGCGAGTGTTTGCTAGCCTCTGGGAGGTTTAGAAGTGCCCAGCAATCATTGAGCTAGTCCAGGCGTATCAAAATTAGCATACGTGTGTCTTTCATTCTCTACTTGAGAGAGCTTTTGGACCTGCGCAGCATTTGTGACCCGCCAGGAGCCAAAGCCTCCTCCTCCTCTCCCCTTTTACCGCAGAGAAGGGAGAGGTTCCCCCCCTTGTCAGCTATTAAAAACAAGGACATCAAGAAATTTGTAGGCAACTGGATGGAGCTAGAAAGTATCATTCTGAGTGAGGTAACCCAGACCCAAAGGACGTGCCTGGTATGCACTCACGTGTGAGTGGGCGTTAGCGTTTCTCTTATCTGATTGGTGGAGATTTCGACTCAGGCCCTCTTGCTTCCACAGCAGGTGTGCTCACACACTGAGCCATCCGCTCAGACCCTCTGTCTAAGATAGGTCTTTTGACCCGCGTACACCCTCGAGGAGAACACTGAGATTCTAGGTACTTGTCTTTAAGTGCCTTTCCAGCAGCACAGTAAATGTCACATGTTCCCTCCAAGATGCTTTTTCTCCAGAGGCCCCCAAACAGCAGAACAACAACCCCCCCCTTCCTCCTCTGCTTTTGTTTTTTTGTGACGGGATCCTATGATGTACTCCCTGACCATGCAGTCCAAGTTCGCCTGGGATTCCTTCTGTCTCAGCTTCCTGTTTTGGAATTAATGTGAGTATCACCGTATCTGGCAAACTTTCCCCATTTTAAATTATATCGGACATTTTGTAATAGAACCTGAAAACACAAGAGACCAAAGTTCCCCCTTCTATTCTGTGTTCTCTATGTGAGAACTCCTTTTCCTTGAAGGAGTGAATGTGTTCCATTGTTTTTATTTTATTTTATTTTATTTTATTTTTGGTTTTTCGAGACAGGGTTTCTCTGTGTAGCCCTAGCTGTCCTGGAACTCACTCTGTAGACCAGGCTGGCCTCGAACTCAGAAATCTGCCTGCCTCTGCCTTCCAAGTGCTGGGATTAAAGGCATGCGCCACCACGCCCGGCTTCCATTGGTTTTATAATTGTCACATTCGTTCCTATTTTGTGGATATAAATAGTATTATTTATTTTTCATTGATTTTTTGACACAGGGTCTTATGCATCCAAAGCTGGCCTCCAAATCATTATGTAGTTGAGGATGGTTTTGAACTTTTTTAAAAATATCATTAATATCAAAATATCATTAACTTGGCTAATGTATTTTGTGTAAAGTATTTAATTGAGGGACTTGCTTACAGCTTCAGGGGGTTAGTCCATTTGTCCATTTCCATTATGACAGAAAGCATGGCAACAGTTGCTAAGGTATGGTGCTGGAGTAGTCAGGGCCACACCTCCTAATCTTTCCTAAGCAGTTCCACCAACTGGAAAACAAACATTCAAACATATGAAGCTACAGGTATTAGCATTTTGTCTAGGCTCCGCCCCACAGCTACCTGGCAACATTCGGGTGTGCCTGACTCACTATAAAAGGGGCTGCTTGCCCCCTCCACTCTCTCTTGCCTTCTTGCTTCTGCTTTATCCTCTCGCCCCTTCCACCCTCACCTTCCACGGGCTCATGGCTGGCCTCAACTCCTCTGCTCTTTCTCTCTCTGCCTTTGTCTCTACTACCCTCTCAACTCCCCTCCCCATGCCCTGAGTAAACTCTATTCTATACTATACTGTCGTGTGCCTGGTCCTTGGGGGGGGGGGGAATGCCTTAGCATGGGCCCACCGAGGCACCCCCTTCCCCCACACTTGACTACACCTCCACCAAACATATTCCTTCTCTCCTTACATCTTTATAAAACACAGCAACAGGGTCCGGTCTCATTCAAAGCGTGTGTGTGTGTGTGTGTGTGTGTGTGTGTGTGTGTGTGTGTGTGTGTGTGTTTACAAACAGCATGAAGGTCAGAAAACAACTTTTTGTTTTTGCTTTGGTTTTTTGTTTGTTTTGAGACTGAGCCCCTCTGTGTATCCCTGGCTGTCCTGGAACACCCAGAGATCCATTTGCTTCTGGGATTAAATGCAGGCACCAGCACACTCTACTACTATTTTGATTTTTAGCTCTGTTTTGAATATAGTGAGGTTCTAGACTAGCCTTTCTGTATTTGTATGTTTCTGTGGGTGCATGTGGAGGCCAGCTCGGGACATAGTCCCCCCAGGAACTGTTAATCCTTCTTTCCCCACTAGCCTGGAACCCTCTAACTGCCCAGCATTACTTTTAATCTCAGAGCCAGTCATTCCAGATTTCTGGTTACTTGAAATTCTCCTTTTAAGTTCTCATCACTACTCCTTGACTTTCATTTCTAATCTAAAAGGAGCTCACCCTCCGTACCTAGGACTAGTGATGTTCCTTTCCTTTTTCTTTTCTTTTTTTTTCATTCAGGTAAGGCTTGTGGTTTGACAGACCTGCCTGGGAAAGGAGCTGAACTATTTTGCTATAACCTTGGAAAACGTCAAGCCTATCTAAACTGCAGTCTCACGAACAGAGCTATTCTCCAAATGGCTCTGCAGTAATGGGTACTTGTTGCTCTGGCAGAGGACCCACGAGGTAGTTTACAACCATTCTTAGCTCCAATTCCAGCAGCTCTGACTCCTGAAGGCTCCAGCCATAGGTTGGTGTTATTAACTTGATAGGGTCTAGAAACACCTCTGGGCACGCCGGTGGGGATTGTCTTGATTTAATTGATGGATACCCATCTTAATTCTAAACCGTATAAATGAAGAAAGCAGAACACTACTGTGTAAGATTCATCGCTCTCTGTTCCTGATTATCAATTTGATGCGACCGGCTGGGATTGTCTCCCTGTGATGAACTATAACCTGCAACTTTGAGCTGAAATTAACTCTTTTCCTTTAAGTTGCTTTTGGAGGGTGTTTTACCACAACAGGAGAAGAAATGGAAACACCCAGAGATCCTTGTGAGACACCTCCGCTTCTAGGGCCCTCGTTCTATGAGTCATCCAACGCTTTTGGGGATTATTGAGTTTTCTATCCCCTTGAGGCTAGGCTGACTCCATGACCGGCTTCAAATTGGCAACTCAGGAGACGAGGTCTAAAGAACTGGGCAAGTCCAGGCCTCAGAAGCTGCCCCACCACCTGGCCTGAGGCAAAGACAAGGGGTCAGCAGCAGTTTTCAGACTTCCTCAGCAACGGTTTTCAGTCATTCCTGTCCCCCACACACTCCCTAGTGTGCTTTAAATATGAACTGTGAGCTCATTCCAGGTCTCCATCATGGAATGGGAGACCCCAGAATGCCGGACTCCTGCAGAATAAAACACTCTCTGCGTTGACATACCATTTGGGTCAGCGAATCATGGACCCTTACACTCGGATCCTTCTAGTTAGCACGTTAATCTCGATTGCCAGGCTCAACCCTAAGTGGTGGCACAAGCCTATCTCTACTCAGGGGGCCAGAGGCAGGAGAATCACGAGTTCCAAGCCAGCTCAGTGCCTACAGAATTGAGCACCAGGCCAGACTCGGTTACATAGGGAGCCCTTTCTCAGGAAAACCAACAACCACAAAGATTAAAATTCCTGCTGGATCCAGGCGTCTAGAGGCCCTGCCTTTTGCCTCCTCCCTTGTTCCACACCCTCTTTTGGGGAGCGCCAGAGAGCTCCCCCTTTTTTTTAATGTGAAATTTAAACGTTTAGAATTGTTTTTGTCGAGTGAGGGGGGTCCTTGGCAAGCAGCGGGATTCCCAGTTAAAAGCTTTGGCATAGACTTCCGGCCTGCTGGTGGTGGTGGTGGTGGAGGAGGAGGAGGAGGAGGAGGGAGTTGGAGAGCGCGATCCGCCCGCCGGGTCCGCAGGGAACCGCTGCAGCGCCTGCCCGCTACGCGCACTGCGGCCACGCTGAATGAACAAACGGATCGAATGAATGAATGAATGGGCTGCGTCGGGGGCCGGGCCTTTGTTACGTCGTCCCCGGACGCAGGCGTGGTCGCACGTCCAGAGCTGGCTCGCGGCCGCCGGCCGCCCAGTCCTGCCGATTCTGCCGCGGGCGAAGAAGCTCGGCGCCGCCTCGCGCCGCCTCCCCCCAAGTCCCTGCCCCACCGCGGAGCGTCACTTCCGCCACCCCCGGCTGGGGTTGGGGCGGGGAGCGCGGGGGAGGGGGCCGCCAGGTCGGAGGGAAGGCGGTCGCAAGCCCGCGTCCTAGCTGGGACTACATTTCCCGAGGGGCCTCGGCGGAGGCAGCGGCGGGCGGGCGCGGCGACGTTCCCCGGAAGTGGAGCCCGGGACTTCCACTCGTGCGTGAGGCGAGCGGAGCCGGAGACAAGAGCAGAGGCCGAACTCGGGTTCTGACAAGATGGCCGGGCTGCCCCGCAGGATCATCAAGGTAACCGCCCGGGCGGGTTTCGGGCCCCTGGCTCTGCTCTCGTCCTCCGGCGCGCCGGGCCGCTTCCCTCGGCAGCCTCCGAGAGGCCTCTCCGAGGCATCGCGGAGAGAAGGGTCCGGCCTCGGCGGCGAGGAAGTCGGGCGCTGAGGAGGGGGCGCCGGGGAGACTTCCGGCCGCCTCTGAGCGCCGGACAAGCGGGACGCCCGGGCGGGGAGGCCGCGACCGGGGGAGGCCTGGCGGCTGCCCGGGAGAGGGCGGGACTGCGGGCTTCGGGCTCCGGCGCGGGACCGGTGCGGGCCTCGGCGGCTTCTGTTCCCCCCGCGGGGCGGGAATCGGCGGCGTGGCCTGGACTCTGGGCGCGGGTGGTGGCCCGGGGCCGGCCGCTCTGCCCCGGAGCTCGCTTCTCTTCCTCCGCAGGGACTCGGGGCTGCGGCAGTCCCGGGTGCGGAATGAATGGACCGACCCCGAGAGCCGGGCGGGGCCGCGGGCCGGGAGAGGCGGCTCCGGGAGGGCCGCGGGGTTCTGCCGGTGCCCGCACCACCTAGCGACGTCGGGGGCTGGCCGCCCGGTTGCCCCGGCTTCCGCGTTCGCTTCCCGGTGTTTCTGCTGGGTAGCACTGCGAAGTGATTGTACTCCGGCTGGCAAACTCTTTGGAGACTCTTTTCTGAGGCAAGGGCCTCCAGGGCCTCGGTTATGGGGATGATCTTTGAAATAGTTTGCCTCTTCAGCTTTTGTGCGCCTTATTTGAGCGGCCCTGGGGCTCTTTAGGGATACTGAATTTTGATAAATACATAAGAAACCACGGAGCGGGGGGACTCGTATCTTGATTTCCTAAAGTTTTTACATAACACCATGAAATCTTCATAGTGTTATAACCCAAGAAAACTAAATCTTAACATTTTTTGGCATCTTTTTTTTTTTTATGTAGGAAATTGGTTAAAAAAAAATCTTGCACTGCTCAGTATGCCAGCTAAGTGCCTAAATTGAAGCTTCACTTTGCTTGCTGTAATCCAGTGAACATATATTTACAGCATTGTTCCACTCTTCCAAAGTTTTAGGGGAGATTTGTACAAAGTAAATGGAGGGCCTCTTTGAAGGGTGTGTGACACTGTAGTTCTTCAGACAGTCATAAATGTCTGTGAGGCTGGGGTGTCATTGACAGAAAGGTGCTTGAGTTAGAAAAACAAGCCCTTTCATAGGATAAAAACTTACAAAGGAAGAATAAATTTTCCATGAGCACTGGAATCTTTTTTATTATTTTTTTATTTTTATTTTTATTTATTTTTTGGTTTTTCTCTGTGTAGCCCTGGTTGTCCTGGAACACACTCTGTAGACCAGGCTGGCCTGGAACTCAGAAATCCTCCTGCCTCTGCCTCCCAAGCGCTGGGACTAAAGGCGTGCGTGTGCCACCACTGCCCAGTGAGCATTAGAATCTTAAAACAAATGTTTATTGCTATGTTATGAATCTCAGAATCTTTCCAAGTAGGTTTTTGGGCATTGGAAGATTCTGATATATGCACATAGCCACTAGTGATCATGTAAACCAAGAGTCATTTGGATAAACAGCTGCTTCACATCACAGGCAATCAAGTTTTTATTTGTTACTTTGGTTATTGACTAAACATAGCAGAGATTGATAATGAATTCTCTAAAATGCTCAGTAAACTGAACAGTTGATACAGTTTTTCAGATTTACTTGATTCTGGAGATTGGTATTCTGCAGTAATATGAAGGCCTTGGATGAGAAAATAAACTCTGTGGAATATATTTGTTATAAGCTTACGGAAATGGTTGACAGCAGAAAATTCAGGTGCTCTTACTTCATTTGGCACCCAATGCTTAAGTATACATTTCCTTTTGCTTATTTTAAAACAAGATAGCGGTAAACCCGTGCTGTAATCTATAATCTCCACTTTATAGTACTTTATTATACTTATTTAATACTAATTGACTCTAATACTTTTAGCTTTAAGGGACTATTTTTTTCAAACCACTAGGGCAGATTAAGAGATTAGGGTTTTGGTTTTTTGGTTTCTGGTATCCATTTTTTGTATTATTAGTAAAAAAAAAATTTTTTTTTCTAGTTTTGGGGATTGAGTTGAAAATAAGAGCTTTTGCCAGGCAGTGGTGGCACACACTTTTATAGTCCCAGCACTTGGAAGGCAGAGATAGATAGATTTCTGAGTTCAAGGCCAGCCTGGTCTATAAGAGTGAGTTCCAGGACAGCCAGGGCTATACAGAGAAACCCTGTCTTGACCCCCCCCCCAAAAAAAAGAAAAGAAAAGAATAGCTTTTATATGTGCTATTCAACAGAGCAACACCCCAAGCAGAAAACACATTTACATTAAAATTTATTTTAAAAAGTAACTTTAGGGCTGGAGATGTAGTTTGTAGTGTTTGCCTAGCATGCCTGAAGCCTTGCTGAGTCCATCCTCAACACTGCAAGTAAGCCAGCCATGGTGGTGGTTTATGTATGTATTTATTGTTTTTTTGAGACTGTTTCTCTGTAGCCCTGGCTGTGGTGGAGCTCACTCTGTAGACCTAGCTGGCCTGGAACTCAGAAACTACCTGTCTCTGCTTCTCTGGGATTAAAGGGTTACCTCACCACACCCATCTCAGTCATATAATCCCAGTGTGATAGAGGCAGGGGGGTTTAGAAGTTAATCATCCAAGACTGAGGCCAGCGTGGGAATGTGAGACCTTGTTTCAAATAGGTTACGACTATGCAGTGGGTCTATGTGACTAGAACAGTGGGTAGGGGGTAGCTTAGGTCACAGGAGACATACTCTCTTTTATTGGATTATTTTATTTTTTGGAAGCCTTTGACTTTCAAAGGATAAACTTTATACTATTGATTATATTAATATTACTTTTTAAAAAAAAAAAAATGAGACAACTCACTGTGTAACTCAATTGACCTCAAACCGTGATGTGTCTGCATCTGCCTCTGAGTTTTTGGGTGTATTCCACCATACCTGGCAGTATTTTATCTTTGAAATACTACATAGTTTGAGTTAGATGGTTTGGTTTGGGTGGTTATTAAAATGGTGCTTTCTGCCTCATGCTTCTGTTGGCATTAGCCTATTTGTGAGCAGTAGGTAGTATTATATTTTAAAGATACAAACCATGTTACTGTACTGTTAAAAACTACAGTGGTTATCCATCACATAATAAAATTTACAACATTTTGACAACCCCACCCCAAAGCCCTACACATTTGGAATCAGCTCATCTTTTATATTTGATTGAAATTATTTTCCTATAGTTACAGTGTTGGCTTTGCTGTCCCTTGGACAATGAATGGTTAAACTTACTCCAGTCATGGGGCTTGACTGGTATTTTGTTGTATTGCTCACTTTGCTATTGTATTCTTTTCTCACAAGTCCTGGCCTTCTAGAGGTCTATTGCCTTGTTTCTGTGTCCCCACAACACCCTCCTTTTCATTGTACAGCACTTAACACTGATTGAAGCTGTAATACGGCTTTGGGTGATCCTGGCATCGCTCATTAAGGCCAAGAGAATCTTTGGTACATATACAACAGACACTGAAATATTAACTAACATGAGATTTATTTGGAAGAAGCCTCCCCCCACCCCCCCAAGACAGAGTTTCTCTGTGTGGCCCTGTGGAACTCACTTTGTAGACCAGACCTCGAACTCAGTAATCCGCCTGCCTCTGCCTCCCAAGTTCTGGGACTAAAGGCATGTACCACCACTGCCCCTCTGGAAGAGGTTTTACAGGAGCTGTGATTTTTTTTTTTTTTTTTTTTGGTTTTTCGAGACAGGGTTTCTCTGTATAGCCCTGACTATCCTGGAACTCACTTTGTAGACCAGGCTGGCCTCGAACTCAGAAATCCGCCTGCCTCTGCCTCCCGAGTGCTGGGATTAAAGGCCTGCGCCACCAGGCCTGGCTTAGGAGCTGTGATTTTATAATTTGGCATTGTTGCTGTGTTTAGTAGCATTCATTTGAACCACCACTGTGTGAAAAAAATTTTTTTCTTCTTTCTTTGGACACAGGATTTTATGTAAACCAGACTGACATCAAACTTCATTTGTAGCTGAGAATGATCTTGATCTTCCTGCCTCCAAGTGTGCCATTGTACCTAGCTTTATGTGATGCTAAGTGTTGAACCCAGGACTTTCATTGCTAGGCAAGGACTCTGCCAGCTGCTCTATCTCCAGCCGTGAAACATCCTTCTTGTTTTCCTCCTCTAAGTTCATCAAACAACACAGACTAGGACCAAACTGGTCAAAGGCTCTAAAGGGGACATAGAGAAGGTAAAGGTCACACATGTGCCATCAGCATACCAGTTCTCCACTATAGACAACCAGTGTTTTATTGTGTGTCCTTTCAGAAAGACAAGCCCACAGGACTTGTTCATGTGTGTTCTGCTTCCCCTACTCATGCAAATACTTACCCTCTCCACCCACCTGGTCAACAGTCAACAGTTTACCTCAGGATGATTCACTTATAGAGCTATTTTGTAGGATTTTAACTAATTGCTTATTGATAGCTTTTAAATTGTGCAGATTGTGTTATCCAATATTAACAGCATTGATAGATTTATTTATATGGCAATTTTTGTGTGTGTGCTGGTGACACTGAGGTTTTTTTTTTTTAAGCTATTACCCCACCCCCATCCCTTGCTGCTCTCCTATAAGTTCTTGCTAAGCACCCCAGACTTGCTTCAAACTAAACCCTCGCTTCTGTCTCCTGAATGCTAGAATTACAGGATATGACCCACCACATTCGACATTGGAAGTTTTCTTAGTTTAAAGCTAACAAAGGCTATGCAAAGTAGCCCTAAAGTGAGAGATTTCTTTTACCCTTTTTTTTTTTTTTTTTAAAGATTTTACTTATTTATTACATGTAAGTACACTGTAGCAGCTGTCTTCAGCCACCCCAGGAGAGGGCATCAGATCTTATTATGGGTGGTTTGAGCCACCATGTGGTTGCTGGGATTTGAACTCAGGACCTCTGGTAGAGCAGTCAGTGCTCTTAACCACTGAGCCATCTCTCTAGCCCCCCCCCCTTTTTTTTTTTTATCATAAAGAACAACTGGTTTGGGAACAGTTTACTTATTTCAGTTTTTTTGTTTGTTTGTTTTGGTTTTTTGAGACAGGGTTTCTCTGTTTAGCCCTGGCTGTCCTGGAACTCACTCTGTAGACCAGGTTGGCCTTGAACTCAGAAATCCACCTGCCTCTGCCTCTACTTATTTCAGTTTTATGTTACATTGATATAATACTCATTTTTAGCAGGGTGTGGTGGTACATGTCTTTGAACCCAGTACTTAGGAGGCAAAGGCCTGGGAACCTCTTCAGTTTGAGGTCACCATGGATTATAGAGCAAGTTCCAGGATAGACGGCTACACAGAGAACCCCTGTCTTAAAATACACACACCCTCCCCCATTTTTTTAAAAGCATACACTTGCTTGATCACTTGTGCACATATGGGCTATGGCATACTAGGGAGTTTAGAGAACTGTTTTGGGGAGTTGTCATTCTATGTGAGTTTTGGGGTAGAGCTAAGGTTGCCAGGTTACTGTTTACTCACTGAGCTGTATCTCAGATCCTGTTTGATTGTTTTGAGACTAGAGTGGTCTTGTACTTGACAGCTTGTGTTAGCTTCCAGTGTGGTGGGATCACAGGCATACCAACAAACCCAAAGTGACAGTTCTCTTGTGTTTTTAAAATTAGTCATGGACAATAAAATAGTCTGGTAAAGTAGTAGCTGACTTACTCACTTGATTAAACTCTAGCAAGCTAAGGGGGAGTGATGTAGCTCACCCAATAGAATGTTTGTCTAGAATGTAAAAGCCCTGGGTTTGGTGGCCCATGGGCTATATAGTTTAAATACTTGGGAAGTAAATGCAGGAAAATCTGGAAGTTCAAGGTTATCCTTTCCTGTTGCGTTCTATTCAGCCTGGAATATATTTTAAAACCAACCAAACAGCCACCCTACCTGCTTAGCTTGGACATCCTTTTTACCAATTTTCCTTTCCTATATGGCGAGGGTTTCTGTTCTCTCCCCTTTCCTCTTCTTTATCTTACCTCTTTTTGAGTCAGGGCCTTGCTGTGCAAGATGGGTTCTTGCCTGTGTTCCTCCTGTTTCATTTTTCTAAATGCTGAGGTTAAGGAAGTGTGCCCTCTCAGTCACATTCTTAATTCTTTTCTGCTCTGCAACTGTGTAGTTCAGGCTTGTTCTGCACATTTTAAGCATGAGCTCCTGCTAAGCTAGAGCCAGCCCATAAAGTACTTTGAAGTGTTGACTTCAGCATCAAATTCTAATTTTTCATACATACTGCTTTTAAAAAGAAAATTGGCTGTTCATATTTGCAAAGTCTTTAATTTTCAGTACTATCATTTGTCTCTCTGGTTGGTTAATTTTAGATAAATCAATTTGTATTTTCAAAGTATTTACAGATTTAGGAATTATAACTATTGTAGCTAAGAAAACAGGTCACTAATCTAGTAAGACTCTTAAGGATGAGTATCATTCTTCCATAACTAATTGTCTTTCTGGTCTCTACTCAAAAGCCGCACTATGCAGAGGGAATAGTCAGTATAAAGTGTGGAATAAAGTGGACAGAAAGTACTGAAATTTTAAGTCCAGTAACTGTGATGTTAACACCTTAGAAGTTTTAGAGTTGTTGAAAATCATTACTGTTTAGTTGCTATGATCAGAGAGTTGGCATTAAGAACTGTTGACTAGCCAGAAATGGTGGCATGTCACTGCAGTCTTCTTTCAGGAGGCTGAAGCAGGAGGATAGTTGAGTTTGAGTGTCATCTGCGCTACATAAGGGGTATATGAGAAGGTGGCTCAAAAAAGAAAATTGGGCTTTAGTGGTGGTGGCACATGCCTTTAATCCTAGCAGATCTCTTGTGTTCTGAGGCCAGTCTGGTCTACAGATAAAGCCAGGGCTACACAGAGAAGCCTTGTCTCAAAAAACAAAATAAACAAACAGACTCTTGATAAAAACAACTTAAAGGAAGAGAAAGGATTTTTTATTTTTTTTATTTTTTTTTTAAAGATTTATTTATTTATTATATGTAAGTACACTGTAGCTGTCTTCAGACACTCCAGAATACTCCAGAAGAGGGCGCCAAATCTCGTTACGGATGGTTGTGAGCCACCATGTGGTTGCTGGGATTTGAACTCAGGACCTTTGGAAGAGCAGAAGGGTGCTCTTACCTACTGAGCCATCTCACCAGCCCGATTTTTTATTTTAAAAGTAGTTTATTTGTATGAGTATTTTGTCTGCACGAGTGTCTGTGTACCAGGTATACACCTGGTGTTCCGAGAAGCTGGAAAAGGGCATCACATCCTCTGGATCTGGAGTTGAGCACTGTTGTGAGCTGTTGTGTGGGTGCTGAGAATTGAACCCAGGTCCTCTGAAAGAGTAGCCAGTACTTTTAACCACTGAAATATTTCTCCAGCTGAAGAAAGGGTTTATTTGGTTCATGACTATGGTCCATCCTGGTGAGGAAGTTCTAAAGGTAGTTTGAGGCAGCTGGTCAAGTTGTATCTGCACAAGAAGCTGAGAACAGTGAATGTCCATGTTCAGTTAACATTCTCCTTTTTTATACGATCCAGAAACCAAGCCCAGGAACGGAATGGTGTTGCCCTTCTTTAGGATAGGTCTTCCTACCTTAAACAAATCAAGGTAATGCCTTATTTATGGGGGTGCCCGTGGTCTAACTTAATCCAAATAATCCCTCATAGGTGATACCAGATACTGTCATAGTATCTAACTGTAATGCTCAGGCTGTCCTGGGGAACTTAGTATGTAGCTGGCCTTGGCTTCTGCAGCCCTCTAGTGTAGGCCTCTTAAATAATGGTATTCTAGGCATACAAGGCACCATGCTAAGCTTTATGGCAATGATTCTTTTTTTTTGTTTTAACATTTGTTTTATGTATGTGAGTACAATGTTGCTGTCTTCATACACCCCAGAAGAGAGCATCAGAGTCCATTACAGATGGTTGTGAGCCACCATGTGGTTGCTGGGAATTGAACTCAGGACCTCTGGAAGAGCAGCCAGTGCTCTTAACCACTGAGCCATCTCTCCAGCCCTGGCAATGAGTCTTTAAATGAGGTTTTGGTCATGCAGGGTTTTTTGTTTTGTTTTGTTTTGCTTTTTGTTTTTTTAATTCTCTATAATGACTTACAATGAGCTAGACACTGTTCTAAGCATGTTGCGTGCATTAATTCCAGCAGCAGTCCTGTTAGTGGATTATCCTCTTTTTATAGATAAGCCATCCTGCGAAGGGACCCGGTGATTTGTGGAGCAGTGATTTGAACCCAAGTGGTTTGGTTCCCTGGGCTAAGAACTACACATAGCAATGCATGCATTTTTATGTCTTATGGACCAATGGATTGAAAATGTGTACAAATTGCAGGATCTAGGTGCTTTAGAGAGAGTGGGAGAGTGTTTTGTCTGCGTTGTCTGTATGTGAACCATGTTTGTTCCTGGTCTCTGGAGGCGAGAAGAGGACTAGAGTTAAGGACAGTTATAAGTTGCCATGTAGGTACTGGGAACCAAACATGGGTCCTCTGCAAGAACAGCAGGTGCCCATAATTGCTGAGCACCAGGCCTTGTTTTCTTGTTTTTTATCAGAACTCTTTACTGTTTAACCACAGGCTTTGGTCTAATGTAGTATTGAAATTTGTTGTAGGTTTGGTCAAGGTCCCTGAGTTCAGAAAAGTTTGTGGAGTTAAGAATGGACTAGAAAGTGGTTACCACTACCACACCTAGCTATTTCCTGGATTCCCTTTGTCTCCCTCCTTCCCTTACCCTATGAAGCCTTGCTGTGTGGACCAAAAAAAAAAAAAAAAAAAAAAAAAAAAAAAAAAAGACATCCAAGGTGTCATCTCATCATAATGAAACGATGTTAATATTGTTGGTTTATTTATTTATTTATTTATTTTAATTTTTTTGGTTTTTCGAGACAGGGTTTCTCTGTGTAGCCCTGGCGGTCCTGGAACTCACTCTGTAGACCAGGCTGGCCTCGAACTCAGAAATCCGCCTGCCTCTGCCTCCCAAGTGCTGGGATTAAAGGCGTGCGCCACCTCGCCCGGCTTAACAATGTTAATGTTAACTTTAGACAAAATTAAATGTAGATTCTGACTTTTTTTTTGCACCCATTATGTTTTCAACTGAGAGAAGGTGTTTGTACCTGACTCCTGTTTTGAGAGAATAAGAAAACCTACCTTCCTCACGCAGCTTTCTTTTGCCTGCAAATATTAATTATTATATATATGCACATGATGTATAATTTATATATACATATGTATAATTTATATAACTGCAAATATATAATTTTGGCATATACTTAGGGGAAAATACTGATTAATTTATTTATTTTTCCAGTTGGAAACTGGTTTACAGTGGAAAAACTTAACGTTGGCTATAAAAGCTATACTTATTAATCACCCCCTCTCCTCCAATAAAGGCTTGTTTCTGTTTTGTTGTTTTTTTCTTTGTTTTGTTATGCTGGAATTGCAGATAGGACCCTATGTATGTATTCTATTGTTGAATTATATATCACCACCCCACTTGAGACAAGGTGTGAAGTAAAATTGCCCAGGCTACCCTTGAATTTGAGCTATTCTTCAGCATCCAGCCAACCTGCTCTACCAGGTCCAGCAGTTTTTTTGTTATTTTGATTTTTAAGATTGGATCTTGTGTATTCCAGATTAGCCTAGAACTTACTGTGGAGGTGACCTTGTACTTCTGGTCTTCTTGCCTCCTGCCTTGAATTTTCAAATTGAAATCCCATTCATATTTTAATTTGAAAAGTTCTTTCCTTTTAGAAGTTTGTCAATCCAGTTATTGTACCACGTGTTAAACACTAAAAGTAGTAATAGAAAAAAGTCTTTCTTCCTTTTTTTTTTTTTGCTAGTCCAGTCTCTAATGCTGCCTTCTCACTGAATATTGAAGGAATAACTAATGTATTCACTTGTTTAATTTTAAGGAATACTTTATATAACAAAGATTAGCACTTTGAAAATTTGAAATTTAGTGATTTTCAATATATTCAGAGCCATGTTACCAACACCACTAATTCCAAAAGAAATGTTTTCTTTTTTTAAAAAAAGATTTATTTTAAAAAAGAAAAAAAAAAAAACAAAAAGATTTATTTTGTGTATATGAGTGTACTGTAGCTGTCTTCAGACACACCAGAAGAGGGCATCAGATCTCATTATAGATAGTTGTGAGCCACCATGTGGTTTCTGGGAATTAAACTGAGGACCTCTGGAAGAGCAGTCAATGCTCTTAACCACTGAGCCATCTCTCTAACCCAAGAAATGTTTTCTTAAACCGTGAAAGAATCCTCTACATACGTGTATTGCTGCTGTAGGACTGGGCATCTTTGTAGCTCAGTTGCTAAAGTGCTTGCCTAGCCTGCACAAGGCTGTGGATTCACAGTACCTCATATCCTGGGTGTGACGGTGTATGCATGTAGTCTCAGCACTGAGGAATTAGAGACAGATGACCAGAAGTTAAAGGTAATCCTTGACTCTTGTGAGTTCCAGGCATGTGAATGCCTGAACAAAACACAGAACAAACTGTTTTAGGCTTAACATTTCATTATTTTTGTCTCCACTTAAAGTCTTTTACATCTCATCTAACTTAGTTAACACAGAAAGATTTAAGTTTCTGGCCTGCTCTCTTGAGATGTGTGTGTGTGCATACTGCTAGTGATTCTTTACCAGTGTGTACTTAGTGGTCTGAGAGCCTTTCCTCTTCCTCCAGATTGGTTTTTTTGGGGGGTGGGAGTGGCTTTTATCCTATTCTGGATTTTTAAAACACTAATCTGTGAATTGTCACCTTTTCACACCAAAATGTCTAAAGACGATCTTGAAGGGTCTAGGGGTCTCTTGTGGGTAGAATTGGGTTCCAACTCCATCTGCTACATAAAACCTGGTGAGATGGCTCAGTGAGCAAAAACGCTTGCTGCCTAGCCTGACAACCTGAGTTCATTCTGGGAGCACCACTGTAAAGAGAGAACAGACTTGTGCAAGTTGCCTTCTGACCTCCACACCCATGTGCCATACACACACATGCATACACAGAAAGTAAATTAGTCTTCCCTTTCATCTTACTTCATTGACAGTTCCTTTCTGTGCTTTCTTCCCTATGCAATTTCTATGTTATTGATCATAGTGGTGGATTTTCCTGCTCCTGAGTTAAATCATGCCTGAGTGTCTAGTGAGAAATGATTAACTTGCTTCTCATATTGGATAAATTCCAAGTTAGATGAATGTTGGGTGGTACTCAATAGGAAAAGAATCCTCGAACAAGTTTCCTGTTCTTTGACTGTTTCTTTGTGTAGAGTTTAGCAGTTGTAGGAGGATAACTGAGAGGTGGTGACTTCACAGCTGACACTGATTTTTCCAGTGTAGACGTTTTTAAAGGCAGAAAAGTGGCTGACATGGCTCTGACTAAAGATAGGAATGAGACGTTCTTGTGATGTTCTAGTATTTGGCTTGGCTTCAGTCCTGCAGATTTCTAGGCTGTTGGTTAAGCTTAGAAGGACTGCATACTCTAGTATAACTTTAATCATTTCATATTAGATAGAAATAAATCTAATGTGATCCATAGTCTACCATTGTAGTTGGTTTTTGTCTGTTTCTATAAGATTTTTAAAAAAGATTTATTTATTTTATGTATGTAAGTACACTGTAGCTGTACAGATGGTTGTGAGCCTTCATGTGGTTATTGGGAATTGAATTTTAGGGCCTCTGCTCGCCCCGCTTGCTCAGGCCCAAAGATTTATTATTATAGATAAGTACACTGTAGCAGACTTCAGACGCACCAGAAGAGGCTGTAAGATCTCATTGCGGGTGGTTGTGAGGCACCATGTGGTTGTTGGGATTTGAATTCAGGATCTTCGAAAGAGCAGTCAGTGCCTTTACCTGCTGAGCCATCTCGCCAGTCCTGTAAGATGTTTTTAGAGAAGGTTCTGAGGATTAAATAGTTTATGTGAAGATACAAATTAGTTTCAAGGATTAATCTTCACATGAGCCTCTTTACATACATATTCTTGCTAAAACTATCTAGCTTTCTTGTATTGTTTTATTTCTTATTTTATTTTAGTTTTGAGACAGGATCTCACTATGTAGCCATGGCTGCCCTGGAACTCAAAGTGATCTTTCTGTCTCTGTATCCTGAGTGCTAGGATTAAAGCTGTGAACCACCAGGTCCAACTTTATCTAAGCTTTTACAAAAGTTTTTTATTAGCCTTAAATATGTGTCAAGTGCATATGAGAATGTGCACCTGAGTGCAGCTGCTTGTGGAGCCCCGAGGTGTTGGATCCCCCTGCAGCTGGAACAGTCACCAGCTCCTTCCAGTGAATTTAACAATTCATTGCCTGAAATCCCAGAGCTTTAAGGTTTGGCTGTTTCCCAAGTAGTTTAGCTAGGATCTTGAGAATTCTTTTTGTGGTTTTAGGGTACACGCTGTTAATTTAGGTGTTTTGTTCAGTCCTTTCAACAGTTTCTACAGAGGAATCCACTTAACTCCAAACAGAGTGAGTGCAGAAACTGACCATAAGCCACCTACTGACTCTGGTTGTGCTTTCTTCCTGCTTTCCTCTCGGGAGCTCCATTGCTCAAGTCTGAACAGGATACCTGTTCAAACAATGGGGCTGGCTATGTCCCCAGATTAAACATGTCCTCTTACCAAAGTAAGACTCATTTCCTTTTTCAGTAAGCTCAGCATGTATGTATATAATCTCTTTTAAGTTAACTTTTTATAATGTGTAGGTTGTTTTTTTGGGGGGGGGTTGTTTGTTTAAACCAAGGTAGCCCAGATTTTTTTCAAACTTTTAAATTCTTGCCTCCACTTCTTTTGAGAGGGAAATGCCACCATACCTAGCTATTTGAGTTGTTTTTGTTTGAGACGGTTCTCAGCCCATACCATGCTTGTAGGCTTTCAAATTCTGATCCTCCTGTCTCAAACTTCCAAGTGCTGGAGTAATAGCTATGTGCCACCAGTCCCAGGAGAGTGCTAAGAAATGTATACAATTGTGAAAACATACTCCTTCACTGAAGCCTGACACTTAGAATTGCACTGTTTCAAAGTGTGCTTCACCACAGAGTGGACACCTTGCCTTAGTGCTAACATCATGGGTGTAGTGTCTTTTCTTAGGGGCTTTCCTGTGCTCACTATTTATGGAGGCATACTTGAATGTTTCTTAGATAAGGTCTAAACAGTAGGTTTGTTAAAAGATGAGGACATTTTTGCAATCCCACTGATTGGCCTTAACATTAAATGTTAGCGTGGCTTTTTTCTTTTTTTTTTTTTT
>NC_034598.1:79491185-79492884 GCF_900095145.1 Mus pahari | reverse complement strand
CTGCTGAGCCATCTCACCAGCCCCGCGTGGCTTTTTTCTTATTTTAAAATTCTACATATTGTCAGTTCCCATGGTAATGAGGTCATGTCATTTTCAAAACAGGATTACTTAAAAGGTTCTTCTGTTTTTCTTGATTTTATCTAGCTTTGTAGAATTAGTATTAAGATACACGTTTTATATGTATATTAATAGTATTTAATATGTATTAAATGGTATTAGATACAAAACTGAACAGAAGAGTAACTCATTGAAAGATGTATTCCATCTCTGTTTCAGGACATCAGTCACCCGAAAACCTTGTAGAATGCTTGCCTGGCATGCACAAGATCTTGGGTTTGAGTGCCAGCACTGTTTATAGTTTATATAGTTTGTGATATTAATATATAACACTATATGTTAGTTTATAGTTGTATAAGTCAGTTATTTTAAGGGTGTTTTTAAATGATTGTTGTGACCCAAACTGGTAACAGGTGAATTCACATTCATACTTTTAATTTTTTACATTTATTTTATTTATTGATGTTGTTTATGTGTCTGTATGAAGAATGCACATGCCATAGTTTGCATATGGATAGCAAAAAAACAGTTTTTGAATGTCAGTTCTCTCCTACCCTGTGGGTTCAGGGGATTTAAGATAGGTCCTCAAGTTTAGTGGCAAGCATCTTTTATCCATTGAGCAATCTTACTGCCCCTAATTTTTAAAATTTCATTAATTATTGTGTGGATATGAATGTAGACATGTGTGTGCAATGGCATGCACGTGGAAGTCAGAGTTGGTGCTTTTCTTCCTCTGAGTTTTAGGGATCCAACAGTACTTTTACCTGCTGAGCCATCTCACCAGCCCCCCACATTCATCTTTTTTTTTTTTTTTTTTTTTTTGTTTTTCGAGACAGGGTTTCTCAGTATAGCCCTGGCTGTCCTGGAACTCACTCTGTAGACCAGGCTGGCCTCGAACTTAGAAATCCGCCTGCCTCTGCCTCTCTGCCTCTAGTGCTGGGATTAAAGGTGTGCGCTGCCATGCCCGGCTCCACATTCATCTTTTAAAAATAATTTTAGAGAATATTTTTAGGTTATCCACATGAAGTGATTTGACTTGATACTTAATTTTGTGTGTGTATGTGCGCCCTGTGTACTTATGGGTGGGTTTTAGGAGTACTTGAGGTTGGTGGGCAGTGGCTTTGCTTTTACCAATTAAACCATTTCACTTGCCCCACCCTTACCTCCTTACATGAGTCAGGATTTCACTTGGTTGCTCTGGCTGGCTTCCTTCACAACCCTCCTCCCGTCTTGGCTTCCTGGGTAGTTGGAATAGAGCAGATAGCACCATGTTCCAAGTTTTGTTTCTTAAGCTGTTTAATTTCAAATTCTATTACTTAATATTTCTTTTATGGGTATGAGTGCTTTGGATGCATGTGTATGCACCATGTGAATGTGGGATCCTTTGGGGCTAGAAGAGGGGTATTGGGATCCCCCTAGGAACTAGAATTAAAGACGATTGTGCTCTGCCATGTGAATACTGGGAACCAAACCTGGGTCCTCTACAAGAGAACCTGAGCCATCTCTCCAATCCTTCAAATTCCTAAAAAACACAAAACAAAAACAAAAAAGCCGGGCGTGGTGGCACACGCCTTTAATCCCAGCACTTGGGAGGCAGAGGCAGGCGGATTTCTGAGTTCGAGGCCAGCCTGGTCTACAGAGT
>NC_034598.1:79486734-79491180 GCF_900095145.1 Mus pahari | reverse complement strand
AAAACAAAACAAAACAAAACAAACAAAAAACAAACAAAAAAAGAAAACCAAACTAAACAGCAAAAACTTTGAGGAAGAGAACAGGCACTAAGAGTGGTGTTGTGGAAGCAAGGGGCCTACCTCAGGTATCATTCTTCAGGAGCTGTCCATCTTGTTTTTGAGATAGGGATCTGGACCTGGTTGATAAGCTAGGCTGGCTGATAAAGAGCCCTGGAACCTGCATGTCTTTGTTACCAAGGTACTGGGATTATTAATGCATGCCTGACTTTTGCCTGGTGCAGGGTATTATTAAATCCAGGTCATTTTACTGCTGGAGCTCTCTCCCAGTCCTAAACAGTCAATATTGAGACCACGTTCATTATTGACATCAACCTAAGTTTGAGACCAGCTATGACTACATAGTAAAACAGCTTTTAAAAACTAAAGAAGGTAGAGGAAGGAAAGAGCAAAACTGGGGAAGGGGCAAAGGGATGGAAGGTGGACAGATTATCAAAGCAGCTTGGAAGAGCCACAAACAGAGCCTGGTGTCTTTGGTTCTTGGATTTGGTCCCTGTAAGTGTTTGACCTGTAGTTACACTATAAAAGGTAGAGAAGACTGTTGCACAGAAGTGTCAGTGGTTTGTGATTGTTGCAACAGTCTATCCCATCATCATTCCCCACTTCCCACCCCATATCCACTCGCATTCTCCACCATTTACAGCCACTCTCTGGCTTCCTAAATCCTTAGATGTACATTTTCTCATCTATTCTCAAGTGGTCATTTCCTTTTCCTTGTGGAGATGCTCATTCCTCCTACCAGTATTAGATTGAGTACTTTGGTACTTTGGATTGGGCCCATGCTGATTGATGGAGACAGCATAAGGTAGCTAACTGTGTCTTCTTCAATTGGTCTTCTACAGAAGGTATACTTCTGAAGTATAGTGGTGCACAGTAGTACTTAGAGATTCTTTAAACTAGCATTAGATTTTCCAGATGGTGAAGGTGTTGGCATTTGGGCAGCTAAAATATGACTCATGTGTTAGTTTGATCTAATACTTAAGAGCAAAATGCTGGTTTTTAGGGAATGTGATGTGGTTACGTATAGTAGAAGCACAAAACCTGGGGCCAGATTGTTTTGGTTTGACTTTTGCCTCTGCCAAAATAGTAGCTTGAATACCCTCAATTTACCTTTTTGGGCATGGATGGGTGTGTGTGTGTGTGTGTTTGGGTGTGTGTGTGTGTGTACAGAATATTTGCATAGTCAGCTCCAGAATGGTTAAAGGTGCAAGAACAGAGCCAAAAATAATGCTGAGTTATGTTGTGTAGGTTCTTACTGTTAACTGATTGTACAAAGATTCTATAGACTTCACTATAAAATACCTTACTGTATGTATCAGTTACACAGGATACATAACACTAAGTTAACTCTGAAATAAACCAACCATTTGAAAGCCAGGGATACCTGTTTACCAACAGTGGTTAGGAAAGTGGGAATTTCATGTAAAAATCAATTTGTAAAATCTATTTTCTGAGTTAAAAAATAAAAAAGTTAACTCTGGAACCAGCAAAATGACATGGTGGGTAAAGGGGTCTGCTTCCACGTCTGATAACCTGAGTATGATCCCAGGGACCACAGAGTAGGAGAGAATTGGCTCCTGCTCTACTTCCTATATTACTCCTTCCTTCCTTCCTTCCTTCCTTCCTTCCTTCCTTCCTTCCTTCCTTCCTTCCTCTTTTTTTTTTTTTTTTTTTTAAAAGAAAGGGTTTCTCTGTGTAACTCCTTCTGTAGACCAGACTGGCCTTGAACTCAGATCTGTCTGCTTTTTCCTCCTGAACTCTAGGATCAAAGTCATTTGCACTACCATGCGGGGTCACATACCTCTTTAGTGAGGCATTGGGTTTTGCCTCTTTGCTTTGGGTTTTATTGTGTGCGTTGTCTCCCTGTGTCTGTTGGGAGAGGGCATATGTGGGTATCAGAGAAAGTTTGTAGAAAAAGTTGGCTATCTCCTTTCACTGAGTCCTGGAAATGAGACTCAGGAGCAGATCATCAGGTGTGGTAACAAGTGAATTTACTCCTTGAGCTGTCTCATTGGCCCATGTGTCTTGTCTTAATTCTTTTCTGGAACTAAATTATGCTGTTGGTATAATTGGATTGATTACAGATTTAGACCAACATCACACCAAAAAATTGCATGTCTTACCAAAAAATGGAGCAGCTCTTTATTTTCTTCTTTATGTTGTTAGAAGCACAGATGTTAAGGACATCTGTAGGCACTGCATTGTGTTGTGGCTGTTGCATTTGAGATCTGAATTCAACTGAAAGGAACACTGCTTGCTTTGGTAGCACACAAGCTGAAATTCCCAACAGTACAGAGCCACGGTTGAGTTGTCCCTACTCTGCTGTTCCTATAAAAGTGTGATCACTAGTTTCTAGGGTGCGATTATTTGCAGTGCAACTTGTGAAGAGTGATGCAGCCAGATTGAGGAATGGAGCCAACAGTGCCACTGTCAGTAACAAGTGTGTACCTTACTCAGTTTTAGGGCTGCTCTTTGGTTTTTTGTTTGTTTGGTTTTTGGTTTTGGTTGTTTGAGACAGGGTTTCTTTATATAACAGCCCTGGCTGTCTTGGAGGAACTTGGTACGCCCAGCTTAGTTTTAGGGCTTTTGTGCCCAACTTAGTTTTAGGGCTTTTGTCTGTTTAAGATAACATTATTGAATGTGACTTGGGAATTTGGTTGCTAGGAGTATAACTAATTTCATGTACATTAATCTCATTTTATGAACAAGTTAAAACCAAAAACTTGGAAAATGGGTATGGTGATACATGCCTGTAATTCACTCTACTGAAGCAGGATCAAGATTTAGAGGTCAGCCTGGGCTAAACAGCTATGCCTTCCCTCAAAAACGAGCAGCAACCACAGACACCAAAACTAGATTTCATTGGTAACAAATTTCTTCCTTGTTTAGAGAATGTACTGGGACACAATCTCTATCTATCTATCTATCTATCTATCTATCTATCTATCTATCTATCTATCTATCTATCTATCTATCTATCGGATTATCCCCTGGGCCGAAAGACTTCTCGAACAGTACTTACAAGTCTCAAAGATACTACAAAGGGTGAACTTCCAGTAACAATAACATTTAACTTATTCTAATAATTAAAGTGCTTAGTAAGTTTAGTGCCAGAGTTTTTGGTGTTCAGGACAGGCCTGAATTTTAAGCATATCCTACAAAAATTTTTTTCTTTGTAAGGTATAACACTCCAGGCTACATAGCTGATTTTCAGCTCTGTAGTATGAATTTTTTTTTAAACTTTTTTTTTTAAAGATTTATTTATTAATTATATGTAAGTACACTGTAGCTGTCTTCAGACACTCCAGAAGAGGGAGTCAGATTTCGTTATGGATGGTTGTGAGCCACCATGTGGTTGCTGGGATTTGAACTCAGGACCTTTGGAAGAGCAGTCAGTGCTCTTAACCGCTGAGCAATCTCTCCAGCCTGTAGTATGAATTTAATACTATCTTAAAACGATTTTAAACTATGTAGAAAGCCGTTGATAAGAGATTATAATTGCCTTAATTTTTTTCTTCCCCACTTAGTTCCACAGGAATCCACCCCATTCTCAGTCTGTTAATTTCCTGTCCTGCTCTGGGTTTCTATTGCTGTGATGCACAACCAAAAGCAGCTTGAAGCAGAAAGGACTTAGGGCTTGTCTTACCCGTTACAGTCCATCAGGGAGGCCAAGGCAGGAACTGAAGCAGAGACCTTGGAGGGAGGAACACCTCTTACTGGGTTGTTTCCCGTTACTTGCATGCTTACTTTCTCATACAGCCCAGGACCACCTGTCTGGTGGTATTTAATTCCTCCCCCAAAGTGAGCTGGGCCTTTCACACCAGTAATTAATCAAGAAAATGCCCCTCCCCCCACTTGCCCATAGGCAATCTGATGGAGGCATTTTCTCAATTGAGGTTCCTCTTCTCAAATAATTCATTTGTGTCAAGTTGACAAAAAACTAGCCAGCATGTCCCCTTTTCACTTCTCTAATTTTAGAGACTATATAGTTACCAAGCAACCAAGGCAGCTTTAGTAATTGGAGCAGGAACAGCATCTATTAGGCATCTGTCTTCAGGAGAGTGAAAGAGCTAGCTAGTAAGGTGTAGGATTGGGCAGTGGTGATCTCACTGCATCATTGTGTTTGGTATACTCCACGATGTGTGTGGTCTTGATTGCTCGTCTCCAGTACAGGATGCTGCTAGTCTGATTTTGCTATTACTTTACCGTGCAGTCTTATATTGTGGCCATCATTTGGTTACCTAACATTTCCATATTTTTCTATGGCTCCAGCTCCAACATAATAGGAAGAATAAGGAAAGGAAGTATGTGTGTGGACAAAGGAAAATATGAATGATTAAGGGACTTTTTTTTTTTTTTTTTTTTTTTTTTTTTTTTTTTTTTTTTTTT
>NC_034598.1:79468680-79486424 GCF_900095145.1 Mus pahari | reverse complement strand
ACTGTAGCTGTCTTCAGACACTCCAGAAGAGGGCATCAGATCTTGTTATGGATGGTTGTGAGCCACCATGTGGTTGCTGGGATTTGAACTCCGAACCTTCGGAAGAGCAGTCGGGTGCTCTTACCCACTGAGCCATCTCACCAGCCCCCAAGAGACATTTTTTTAAATCTAAATTCAAATTAGTTCTGTTTCACTAATGTGTTACATGGGATGTTAAGTTTACCATATAAAACTAACATCTAACAAGCAGCTCCCCTGGTTGTCATTGATGATGAAGTCAGACCTGTTTTTCTTCCCCTACCTATTAAGTTACTATTCTAGGATATAAAATATGCAATCTTAAAAAAAAAAACCTCACCAATCACAGAGCGAGCATGGGCTGGACCTATTGCCCCCACCCCCACCACACACACACACATTTGTAACAGAAGTGCAGCTTGGTCTTCATGCAGATCCCTCAACAACTGGAACAGGTTTGTCCCTGAGTCTGTTGCCTGTGTGTGGATCCCGTTCCCCCTCACTGGGGAACCTCACTGGAAGAGGATGACTCTAGTCCTGTAGAGACTTAATGTTCTGGGACAAGGGTGGGTGGTCATACCCAGAGAGGGTACCCCCTTTTCAGAGGAGAAGGGGAGGCAGAGGACCTGAGAGGAGAGGGGGGTCTAATATTGGATGTTAAGTGAACAGATAAATAATTTTTAAAAGCCAGCTTGTCAAATTTATTAGTGTTTTAGAAACTTGGCCTACAGGAGTCCCAGTGGAATGTTATTAAGTTAGATCCTTTTCTTTTAGTGAACAGTAAAAACTCCTTTTTGAAATAAAAAGCACAGAATACTCAATAGCAGAAGTGAAGCAGTTTGTGACCTTGCAAGTGTGGGTGCCCTGATTGAGAGCAGAGAACAACTTTTATGACCCTAAACACAAGTCTCTGCCTCCTCTTCATTGGCTGAGTAATGGAGGATTAGTGTTTTTGTTTTTTTTTTAAAGATTTATTTTAACTTATGAGTGTTTGGTTTGTGTACCACAATTACAGATGGTTGTTAGCTGCCATGTGGGAGGTTGGGAATTGAACCTGGGTCCTCTGGAAGAGCAAGAAGTGGGTGCTTTGCTCTTAGCTGCTGAGCCATCTCTCCAGACCCAAGGGTTACAGTCTTTTTTTTGTTTGTTTGTTTTTTGTATTTTGTTTTTCGAGACAGGATTTTTCTGTATAGCCCTGGCTGTCCTGGAATTCACTCTGTAGACCAGGCTGGCCTCAAACTCAGAAATCCACCTGCCTCTGCCTCCGAGTCCTGGGATTATAGGCATGCGCCACCACGCCCAGCTTTTTTTTTTTCATATCTTTTTTTTTGGGGGGGGAGTTACAATCTTATATACATTGTCTTCTGCCACTTTCCCACCAAGGACGCCTGCATTGGTTTAGCATCATTTACATCTCCTTGGCTAAAAAGCATTGCAGTAATGTTAGCTAGGCAGTGGTGGTGCACATGTTTAATCCCAGCGCTTGGGAGTCAAAGGCAGGTGGATCTCTGAGTTTGAGGCCAGCCTGGTCTTCCACAGAAATCTCAACTAAGCTAGTACTTTTCCGCTAAGACCAAAACTTTGTAAGTAAGCACTTATGGCTGACAAGGCAGTTAACTTTCAAACAGGGTCGCTCCCAACACAGGGTACACAGAAACCTTGTCTTGAAATGTTGTGGGAAATACTGAAAAAGAATGGCAAGTTCCATGCTACACCCAGCTACTCTCTCTGCTCAGGTGGGCTATGCACTAGTGGGCAATGGCCGGCCTGTTAAGGTGGAGACTGACTCAGCTCCAAAATCTCTCCACTCAACTCACTAAGTTCCCACTGGAGGGTTGTTACCACACCGTCCCCATGCTTCAAAATTCCCACGGCCTTATGTGGTGCATATCAGGCATACCCACGCTTTGCGTACCTTTCTCTCTGGAACCCAGTTGAACCGCTGTGCGAAGGAAAACACCACACAAAAACAATGGTAACTCAATCCCTGGGTGCAACAACTAGAATTGTAAGCCATATTAAATGTAAATCCCCACCCCCCCCACCCCGTGGTGAATCCTGACAGATCTGCCATTGAAACCATAAGACACTAGTAGCTACATCTTGGATGGAGGAAGAGAGGAAGCATGAGAGAGTTAGGGGCTTTTGGATGGGGATAGGAGAGGACAAGCATAGGGCTGGCAGGGTAGCAACCGGACAGTGGGAACTTAGTGAAGCTGGGTGGAGAGATTCTGGAGCTCTGAGTCAGAGAGTCTCCAGGAGTTATGAACAGGCTGGCCACTGCCTGCTATAGCTGGCCAGCCCGCTGGGGCAGAGAGTAGCTGGATGTAGCTCTGAAACTTGCGGTTCTTTTTAAATATTTCCCGAAACATCGAAAACAAAAACAGTGAAAAAAAAAATGTTGACCTTGTCCTGTTTGCCTGCAGCTTTAGGCAGCTTGGCAGTTAATTTTTTTACTCTAAATGTCTAGGTTCAGTGGGGATAGCTAGACTATAAGATATTAACAGGCCCAGGTCTATTCATCTGTAGCTGGGCCTAAGCTTCTGTTTTGAAAAAAAAAAAAAAAAAGTATTTTGTTTCTTAAACTTTCATTTAGGCTTCTGGGCTACCAGCACTGGTAAAATTATTCCTGAGGCACAGTTTATTAAAAGTAGAAAGAGTGCAAATTACTGAGGTCTTCTTTGTTTTTTGACACAAGATTTCTCTGCATGGTTCTACTAGAACTCACTCTAGACCAGGCTGGCCTCAAGAAATCCAACTGCCTCTATCTCCTTAGCACTGGGGTTAAAGGCGTGCGTATCCAGCTAACGTCTTATTTTATGTTTTGAGTTTGTGATATAATAAAAATAGTTCAGCTGGGTGTGGTGGTGCTTACCATTACTCTCAGCACTGGGGAGGCAGAAGCCAGTGTGGGCTTTATATAGTGAATTCTAGGACATCTAGGGCTACATGGGTAGACCCTATTTCCAAAAATTTTAAAAATAAATAAATAAAAGGAATGTTACCTCACTCACCGAATTAGGAACTAGAGAAAATGAAAATAGAGTCAGATAGCTGCCTTGAGTTTAATTTCAAAGCTGGATATATTTGAAGGACAATTTTACCATCAAGAATTTTGTTGAGTGTTTTATGAATGAGTGGGAGATGCATCTTTAATTGTGATGTTAATATTTGGAAGCCTTTCAGAAAACAAAAAGATGGAGGTTTACAGTACTTACCTGCCATAAAGCTTAGTATATCTTTCGAAATCAACCAACAAGAGCCCTAATCTGCTCATAGCTTGTTAGAGCTCCGGTCTGAAATGAACCTTTCAGGGTCTCACAAATGTAATTCTGGGAGTAGTGATATGTTTATGTGGGTGCTGGGGAGACAGTCTCAGGTCTTCACGCTTGTGCAGCAATACAGTCCCACTTAGCCTCCAAACTGAGCAGAAATCAACCTACCCTTAGAGAAGGGAGGGAAGGAAGCTAGGGAGAGAAAAGTGGTTCCCGTTCCACTCTCTGAAATCAGAGCACAGTAATTCACACCTGTCTGCAATCACAAATCGGAAAGGAAGGAGGATTGCCATGACTCTAAGGTCAGTGTGGTACAGTGTTGAGTTTTAGGAAAGTGTGACCCAGTCTTATGGGCACTCAAGGAAGCATTGGAGAGGCAGGTGGATCTCCAAATTCCATGCTAGCCAGGCTTACATAGTTCTATGGGTCCTCCATAGGGTGAGACCATGCCTCAAAAAACCAAAAAGTCAATACTTCATTATATAGTATAAAGCCATGGGTTCTTGGAATATCAAAAATAGGCAAGTGGTTTGCAGTTTTTAAATTATAGATAATTCCAGGTAGGTATGATTAATATAGCAAATTCCAACCAAAGATTCTTTTCCTATCTTTAATTTGTGTTAATGAAACTATACCTTCTCAGTAAAAATGCCTCCATTTTTAAAAGTGACATTATTGCTTAAATGTACTTCTTTCATGAACTGGTGATTTTAAAAGTCTTAACATAGCCCTCTCTTAACTCCTGTGCTCTTTATTGCCCTAGCAGACCAGTTGGACCTTTATAGTTCATTGTCAATTAATTGCCTGTCTGTACCATAGAGATTAAGAAACCAGGTGAACTAGAGCCCAACGCCTGTATTCAGTCTTGGCTCTGCTGTTTCCTTGTTTGGTTCTTTTCTAACTGGTTACCTTTTCTTCCTCATTTATTAAATGAGTATGAGGATTGAGTAAATTAATTCATGTAGAACATTTATTTGGCATGGATCATTATGTCCATTCTTCTCTGGAAATAAGTTCATGTGTCCTTACCCTTAGGGGAGCTTACAGGTGTGTGTAAACTATAATAGTGGATGTGTTTAGGTATGCTTATTTGGGGCAGAAAATTTGGGAGAGTGTAGATAAGGAAATTAAGCCTAACTTGCAGGGATGTTTTATTAAGATCTCCCCCCCTTTGGTCAATGATTGGATTAATCTTAAATGACTTTCTCTCTCTCTCTCTCTCTGCTCCCCTTTCTCTCCCCCCCCCCCCAGGCTGGCCTCACTTTTTAAACAGTCTTCTTGCCTGAGCTTTCCCCAAATGCAGGGATTGCAGGTAGAAGATACCAAGTCTGCCTCTGAGTGTGTTTTGAGGTAGACGATTCCAGTTTTGCACTTACTGCCATTTACTAGCTGGGGTTCTTGCCACCAGATAGCTTAGGGCAAGTGAACCAAAAATGTTGTGCCAGCTTGAGTGGTGTTAAAGAGCAGGAGAGGTTTTCCTTCTGTTTGTAGACCTGAGAAACAACCTGATGGTGCATATATACTTAGCCTTTCAGAACTTCTGTTTCCTCGAACTTCACAGAAGCATCGATTTCTAACCCATAAGTAACATCTGGCCCCACCTATTGCTTAGTATTTTTAAGTGGAATAGAATTACGTTCTTACCTGCTACTTATCAGGTTCTTTGAATTTCTGTGGAATGTTTCTTTGGAGACAAGGTCTCTATCCCAGGCTGACCCTTAGCTCCCTTTGTGGCTAAGGATGACTGAATTCTTGTTCTCTTGTCTTGGCCTTCTGAGATATGTATTTTAATTATATAGTGTTAGGGATTGAGCTCAGAACTCCTTAGCTTTTTGACAAAAAGCTTTACACTAGATTAAAAATCTTATCAGATTTAGTCCTTGGAAAATACCTTTTCCCCTCCTTGAATATGCCACGCAAAATTCCAGAGGACAGAGGAGAAGGGGAGTGTGTTGGGAACCATTATTTTCTTTTGGCTTTTAAGTTTTTCTTTTGATTTTTAGTTTAAGCATAGAGGGCTCCATGGGCCAGTGGCTTGTTCAAATGCACATTTTTAAGAGTTTAAGAAAAACTAATGCAAGCAATCAAGCAATCAAGCAAACTAAGCTAAGCCTCAGTTCTCTGTATGCCGCTACCTTCTTTGCCTTGCATTTGAAGTCTGGATCAGAATGGGCCCCTTTAAGGACATTTACATTAATGCCAACTTTTTTTTTTTTTTTTTTTTAAAGATTGATTGATTGATTGATTTATTATATGTGAGTACGCTGTAGTTGTCTTTAGACACTACACCAGAAGAGAGTATCAGATCTCATTACAGATGGTTGTGAGCCACCATGTGGTTGCTGGGATTTGAACTCTGGACCTATCAGAAGAACAGTCAATGCTCTTAACTGCTGAGCCATCTCTCCAGCCCCTAATGCCAACCTTAGCTTAGAGAAGTGACCGTATGGTACAACTTGAAGAGAAGAAAAAAAAGACTTCACCTATTGGAGTGAAATAAAGAACTTTTTAAGAGTATTTTGTTTTTGTTTAATCTGTTAATGTCTTATGTCCACTAGAGAGTGGTGTTCCTGGGAAGAATAAAATGGTTTCTTGGTGATTAACCAATATTTCATTGTGTTGTTAGCTGCCTTGCTTTTTTCTGTTTGTTTGTTTGTTTGTTTGTTTGTTTTTTTAACCCAAGCCACCATTTTTAGACATGTTTTGACTGCAGCAGACAGCAACTCCGACCTAAAGGGACTGGCAGAGCCTCCATGACCTATGCCAGTTAGTGATTCCATATCTTCCTATATTACTTAGAGATTATTTCTGAGTGGAAAATGACAGTTTAAAGTTGCTCTACAAAAATTTACCCACACATATGAAGTTCATTTGTTCTTAATGACCTGTCAGTAATAAACTTACCTTGTTATTTACTCTGTAGGTGCTAGCTTCTAGTGGCTATGGAGCAGTTGAAATGTGGCTAGTTTGACTTGATACATGTGCTTAGTGCAGATTAAAACCTGGACTTGTGAAGACTCAGTGTGAAAAAAGATGAAAATATTCTGTTAGCTATTATATATTGATAACATGTTCAGATAGCATTTTGAATATATTGGGTTAAATGAAAAATATTATGAAATAATTTACCATTTTCACAAAAATTACTATTCTAAGGAGAGAGAGGGACAGAGAATGAGAATATATTGACTTAGTTGGTAGAGGCATGTTTAAATATACTATTTCTGCCAATTGTCATGGTACACAATCTTAATTCCAGCACGTGTCCTGGAACTCAGTCTGTAGACCAGGATGGTCTCAAATTTAAGAGTTCTGCCTCCCCCCCTAAGTGCTGGGATTAAAGGTGTGACCACAGTTTCAGGTATATCTTAAATAAGTATTACAGTTTCTCTACTTACATAATTTGAATTATCACAGGCAGATTTCTTTTTCTTGAACAACTTTATAGGTTGAAATTTTTTGTTTTAGACGGGCAATGGTGGTACGTGCTTTTAATCCCAGTACTCAGGAGGCAGAGACAGGCAGATCTCTGTAAATTCAAGGCCAGCCTGGTCTACAGGGCAGCCAGGACTACACAGAGAAAGACTATCCAAAAGAAATACATACATACATACATACATACATACATACATACATACATACCTTAAATTGCAAATTTTTCTTAAAGATTTATTTATTATTATATGTAAGTACACTGTAGCTGTCTTCAGACACACCAGAAGAGGGCATCTGATCTCATTATAGATGGTTGTGAGCCACCATGTGGTTGCTGGGATTTGAACTCAGGACCTCTGGAAGAGCAGTCAGTGCTCTTAACCACTGAGCCATCTCTCCAGCCCCCCCCCCCTTTTTTTTTGAAGTACACAGTTTAAAAAAAAAACAGTAAAAGTTGCTGAAATCAAGAACTTTCCCTGTCAGTGCTTTCTTTTCCCCTCTACATTTCTGGTTTGAAACAAGGATAGTGCTGGATTATAGGCCTGTGCTACCGTGCCCAGTTAGGTTAGGTGGTGCTAGGGACCAAAGGTTTCCTACAGTCATACATACAGACACTCTCAGCTCCACTCTGTAGCATAGCCTTTACCTTTTCAT
This sequence comes from Mus pahari, assembly GCF_900095145.1. Taxonomy (NCBI): domain Eukaryota; kingdom Metazoa; phylum Chordata; class Mammalia; order Rodentia; family Muridae; genus Mus; species Mus pahari. The sequence continues at coordinate 79,479,042 of NC_034598.1, read as the reverse complement.
TAAAGGGAAACATGCTTTTTATCTTTTTTAAAGGATTTATTTATCATTTACTATATATGTACATTTGTGTGTATGCACTGGGGACTCACAAAGCCTAGAAGAGGGAGTTGGATTCCCTGGAAATAGAGATAGGGATGGTTGTGAGACACCTAGTATGGGTGCTGGCAGTCAAAGCTCAGCAAGGAGATTCTCCAACCCTGAGGGAAACATTTATTGTTTCTCTTTGGTAGGCACAAATTGCAGGCATCATTTTGGTGCTATCACTAAGCAAAATGCGGATTATTTGAACACACGTTGTCAGTCTGATAGCCGGGACTGGTAGTACATGGACACTTGGTGACTAATGGACCAGTAGAGTACTTTTGTTGGATATGCTGGACAAAGGGTAATTTATATCCGTACTTTTGTTGGATATGCTGGACAAAGGGTAATTTATATCCAGGTGTGCGGCCGTGTGAGATTTTTATCATGCTATAACTAGATGAAAAGATCATGGTGGGGGTGGGGGAGTGTCTTGCTGAAGGGATGAAAAGTGCATAAAACTTAAGCCCACCAGTGGTAGCACACACCTTTAATTCCAGCACTTGGGAGGCAGAGGCAGGCAAATTTCTGAGTTTGAGGACAGCTTGGTCTAGAGAGAGTTCCAGGACAGCAAGGAACATATATAGAGAAACCCTGTCTTGAAAAACAAAAAAACTTAAACCAGGAGTGGTGGTGCCTGCCTTTGATCCTAGTACGTTAGTGACAGGACAATCTCTTGCATTTGAGGCCAGCCTGGTCTACATAATGAATTCCAGGAGTTACATGTTGAGACCCTATCTAAAACAAAACAAAACAAAGCCCCAACAAACAAAAGCCTTATAAATCAATTACTTATGAAAGTTACCATTGACTCTTTTAGCAATCACTACTTGTTTTATATATGAAAGAGAGGGTGGGAGGAGAGAGAGCACCCACACCATAGCACCCGTGTGGAGGAAGGAGGTCAGAGGGCTTTGGTGATAGAACTCAGGCTGTCAAGGCTGTGTGCCAAGTTGTACCTGCCATACTGTCTCACTGGCCCATCAACTAATATTTCTTGATTGGGGTTGACCAAGGATAGCTGCAGCTTTGGGAAGAGAAATTGTGTGCAAGGGGAAAGTACCACAACTATATGAAATATAAAAAACGGGCTTGCTCAGAAACAGTTAAACAAGTGAAGCATAGGAACTTCATCTTTGTCACTTAAAGAAACCACACTGCACTTTCCTTACAGAAGCACTGTAAGACCTGAAGGTTCCTCGTGGTTAACCTTATGTTTGGTAGTAGGGAGGGAGAGAGATTATTTCCACTAGTGTTTTCTACCCTTCTTACTACTGTGGGTACAGATTTTTAGACACTGGTGTCAGATTTTTCTATTCTCACAACTTATGCTAAGTTTGGGAAATGGAGAGTGTTTCATCAGATAAAATGATCTGTTTATTGTGTGGTGACACGAGAAGGATGCTTTATACATCTAAACACTAAACCGTAGTGTATATTCCAGTGAAATCTTAGGATCAGTAAGGTCACATTGGTGCTTTATACTTACTTTTTGGTTTTTGAGACAGGGTCTTGCTGTGTAGCTGTCCTGGAACCCAGGCTAGCCTTGAATATAGAGCTGCCTTCTGGCGGTAGCCACCCAAGTGCCAGGACTACAGGTGCACACTCCACACCCCACTAATGCATTCTCTGGGAAGAGTGCCTGACTAAGAGTAGGTAAATGATGACAAGAGTGTGAATGTGGACTTTGACAACACACAGTGATTTTTGAGCTATTTTGGGATCTGATCTTGGAGGTACTTTGGGTAGCTTGTTAGACCTTTAAATAGCTGCTACTATGTATAATCTGGGAGTGGTGGTTACTTAGACTCTTGGACCCTGTCTCCCCCTCCCCCCTTTTCAGCCTTTCTTTTCATGGAGACTTGGGATAAAACAAAGTTGAGAAAGGGCCAAAATTGAAATTTTGCCATCTAGTTTTTTGTTTTTTGTTTTTATTTTATTTTATTTCTGTGCCCCTCTGCCTCTATCTGTAACATTTTTTTCCCCTTAAAATAAAGGCTAGGGTCGCTTTTTGTTTTTTCTTGAGGGAAAAGGACAAGTGTAGACTTTGAAGTAGAAATAATGTCTAGTAGGTTGAGGAACTGTCAGGAGCTCAAACGGGCTTGAACAAAAGTCAGGGTGTGGGGATAAATGAAGGTGAATTGAAAAGGTAGGCAGACTTTGCCTTTTAAATAAATGGAGAAGGTAGAACCAGGAAGTACAAGATAGCAAGGTCGAGGTTGGAAGCCAGGCAAAGTATTAGGAGGCTATTTATTTAGTCTGCCAGTTAGAGCTTATGGAGGCTTGACCAGGGGTGTAGGAGTGGTGGGACACAGTATACTCATGGGTAGACTTCTTTTTTGTCTTTGCTGGGGAATCAACCTAGGGGCGTACACATAGTCTTCTTGCCTCTGACCTCTACTCCAGTAACTCTTGGAGGTTTTTCAAGCAGTTAAAAAAAAAAAAAAAGGCTAGATACATAACCTTTGGGAGAAGATGGTCAGTGGTGGATCAACTGACATGGGGCTGCGGGGTGGCCAGAAAGTTAAGTTTAAGTTAGGTTAAATTGGGTTGCTGTTAGTCTGTTTTCTTTCATTGTACTAAAATGTTAAAGCTGGATGCTCAGAAAGAAAAGTGTTTTAGAGGCTGAAAGTGCTAGACCGGGCAGCTCAGTCCTTTCGCTTCTGCAATATCCTGACATGACAGAAGAACTAGAATGTGCAGAAGATGACACGTGGTTAGAGTGGCTTCATTTTATAACAATCTGTCAGGAGAGGCAGCTTTGTTAGTCCAGGCCTTGTTCCCTCTTATTAGGAAAAAATAAAAGAAAATGTGTATGATTTGGGAAAGGTCAAAAAGGGAAAGGACTGACTCTGGAGAGGTGTTGGAGTGATTTTCTTGGGAAGGCGAGGAGAGATCTGTGCTCACGGGGAAAGAGCCTTTGTAAATGCTCTGGGAGTTGAGAGAAACAGGCGAGAAGCCCACCAGATGAAGTTGGAAAATCCTATGGCAAAGTGGTCTCTTTATTGAACAAGAATTTTGTCATTCTTCCCTATTTTGTGTATTGTTACTTACATAAAATTCCCACTGTATTAAGCACTACAAGTCATCTAGAGATGGGTTGAAATACACAGAAAGATTTTTGTAGTTTAAATTTAAATACAAATACTGTACTATTTTATGTAAGAAACTTGAACATCCAGAGATTTTTGAGGATTCTGGACCTCGTCTGCCCTTGACTACAAAGAATGACCAAATTTTAGGAGAGTTCAATGGCCTGTTTTTCTTGCTTTTTTTTTTTTTAATTTATTTATTTATTTTATGTGTGTAAGTACACTGTAGCTGCCTTTAGATACATCAGAAGCGGGCATCAGATCCCATTATAGATGGTTGTGAGCCACCATGTGGTTGCTGGGACTTGAACTCAGGACCTTTGGAAGACTAGTCAGTGTCCTTCATCACTGAGCCATCTCTCCTGCCCAGTGACTTGGTTTTAAATATAATTTAGAGCAGGTTGCTTTACCCATTGTAGCAACCCTGGTGTCATTTTTCTTTTCCTTTTATGTGAACATAAAAATTGGTTTTATTAATCCAATCTAGAATGTGATAACCTCCTGCAGTTATATTCAGTTGGTTGTTGTTACATGAATGGTCTGGTGTTGGTTGCTTGGATGGTTGGCTGTTTGATGGGAAACAGGGTTTTCCTACATAACCTTGGCTGCTTGACTGTCCTGGAACTCACTATGAAGGCCAGGCTGGCCTCAAACTCAGAGATCCACCTGCCTCTGCTGGGATTAAAGGTGTGTACCATCATACCTGCCATAAAGCCTTTTATTATTGTCTTGGGTGTGTGCATTATTATGGCATGATGCAGAGGTCAAAGAAATTCTTAAAGAAAAGAACTCAAAGAAGAGTTTCACATTTTATGTGAAAATTATGCCATTGGGAGATTGTGTTATATCTAATTTCAAAAGACGGACTTCCTAATTTTAATTTCGGTGTCTAGTGTCATGACAATTGTTTCACAGGTATGCTTGTTTTTCTGTTGTAGGAAACCCAGCGTTTGCTGGCAGAACCAGTTCCTGGCATTAAAGCAGAACCAGATGAGAGCAACGCCCGTTATTTTCATGTGGTCATTGCTGGCCCCCAGGATTCCCCCTTTGAGGGAGGGACTTTTAAACTTGAACTATTCCTTCCAGAAGAATACCCAATGGCAGCACCTAAAGTACGTTTCATGACCAAAATTTATCATCCTAATGTAGACAAGTTGGGAAGAATATGTTTAGATATTTTGAAAGGTAAGTGTTGTTTGTCACTGTGCTTTATTAACATGTCCTTTCTGTCCTAAGCATTCCACATTTAGAATGTAAGCATTGTAATCTCACTGTATGCTAACGGCACCAGAGTGTGTGGGAGGGAAGTGCAGCAGTTCTGGGCCTGTTGTCCATGCTTTATCATATACTGGGCCTGTTACCTTCATAGATAAGTGGTCCCCAGCACTGCAGATCCGCACAGTTCTGCTATCAATCCAGGCTTTGTTAAGTGCTCCTAATCCAGACGATCCATTAGCAAATGATGTAGCTGAGCAGTGGAAGACCAACGAAGCCCAAGCCATAGAAACAGGTACTTAATATCTATTCTCTTTTACCTGCTCTGCTTTTCAAGATAGGTCCCTTACCATTTGATGTTTTATTTATAAGCTCACATTTAAAAATAATCTATAAAGGAGATTTTGCGGTGTTTAACCACATGTATCTACTATAATGACTACTGTATTGGCAGGATGTGAAGATACTAGAAAACTTGGCAACTGTTCTATTTTTATGGTCCACTTAAAGGATATAGCCATTTATGGAATCAACAAAGTTCATCCTTCTATAACAAGATTTGTGAGGGAACATATCATCTATTCAAAAATGAAAGAACTTTTTCTATCTGTTGAATTTTATGAAAGGTTTGAAACTAGTCTGGTCTATATAGTGAGACTTAGAAAACAAACAAAACCCCTTTCTAATTAATTGTACTGTTTTGGCAGTAAGACATTCAGAAAACTGGCCTGATCCAGTTTATAGGAGATGGTATGAATTTAGGAGGATATATATAATCTATCTTGTTTGGAAAGAAACTAATAGCTGCATATTTGTTTTTTTGTTTTTTTTGTTTTTTTTTTGTCTACAGCGAGAGCATGGACTAGGCTATATGCCATGAACAATATTTAAGTCGATCAGATCATCAAGTGTACACCACTTCTCCTGTTCTGCCAAGACTTCTTCCTTTTTTTGTTTGCATTTAATGGACACAGTCTTAGAAACATTACAGAATAAAAGCCCAGGCATCTTCATCTTTGGTGATTACATGCACATTAGCAAATCTGTCTTGTCCTGATTCACTGTTGTAAAGCATGAGCAGAGGCTAGAAGTACCATCCGGGTTGCTGAGAGATGCTGAGAAGCAGGACTCTCTGCTTTGACTCATGGTTAAAGTACAAGGCACTGTGAATGAAGGTAGTTGTCAGGGTTAGCTGCCAGGGGTATGGGTGTTATTTTATTCTTTAGGGGGAAAGTAGTTTTATTTTAATTTTATGGCCTCCTTTCCCCTCCCCCTCTTAAAGGATCTAATTGCAGTGGTTAAATGCAGCTAACCAGTTTTTTTAGAATATGCTCTCTAGCCAAGTCTAACTTTAGACGCTGTAGATGGACAAGCTTGGTTGTCTGAACCAAAATGGGAACATTAAATAAACATCACAGCCCTCACGAATAACATTGTGACTTTGCTGTCAAGTGTAGATCCTCCATCCCCCACCCCCACCCCCACCCCCAAAAGACGAAGAAAAAGCTTGTGACCATTTTGTATGGCTTGTCTGGAAACTTCTGTAAATCTCATGTTTTAGTAAAATATTTTTTGTTATTCTACTTTGCCTTTGTACAGTTTATTTTACTGTGTTTATTTCTCTTTCCCCATGTGACAATCGTATTTAAAGTTAAAATAGATGGTACATTCTGTTTTAGTCCTCTCCATCTGACAAATTGGCAAGAGGAGAATTTTACCAGTTTGTTTCATTGATGCAGATCTGTGTTAGGATTCTACTGAGTGAGTATTTATAAACTGGCTCTGAGCATGCATGAAGCATCAATATCTGACTTTTTTTTCTTAAACCTCCTAGAAATTTGAAATAAATATTACTTGATTCAATTAGGTGATCCTTGGTGTCCTTGCCATGTTTGAAAGCTGACCATACCCAGCAGTCACAGTGAAGAGGACAGTTGAATGTCACATAAGGCTTTCACATGTCTGCATTTGAGCTTCAGATGTAGGTTATGACTTTTCTCTTGGTTCTTATCTGGAAACTATGTGTCCGTTGGTTTGTGCTATTAGGAACATCCTAGTTATTTGATTTTTGCTGAGGCAGTTTTGAGTCCTCCTCCAGACCTAATGAACCCAGGCAAGTGGCGTCATTGGCTCTTCAGTTCCTGTGCATTTGCTATGAGAAGTGGGGAGTCTTGCTGTGTAGCCCCGGCTGTCCTGGAACTCACTATTACAGACCAGGCTGGCCTCGAACCCAGAGATCTGGCTGCCTCTTCTAGGATCAAAGGCCAGTGCTCAGCTATTTTATCCTTTAATTTGCTGTTAGTAGTTGTTTTTTTTTTCCTGTGTAAAACAATCCCTTTTCACCTTTTTCTACGTTGAATTTCTGATTCTTGCTATTTTTAAGTCATATACATGTAAATGCTAACCTTATGGTCAGGAATCTTCATCTCCATAACTTTCATGTAAGGTTTGTGGGTTTTGTTTTGTTTTTTGAATACAGACTGTTTTTTTGTAAGATGGAGAATTACCTATTAAAAATACATTTTCAACATATAAGAGCTTTTGACAACTGATAACTGGATCCTTCCAAATAAATGCATTTTGTTAACAAACGTAAAGTTTAGAATAAAATTGCTAATGGCCCTACCCGATAGTGTGAAATTTTAGGCTCTAACAGCAGTTGGTACAATTCTTGGCCTGAGTACATCCTTGTCCATGGCTAAGACAGTTCTCATTTTCAAAAGCAGACTTGGCAGGACTTGAAGTTAACCATTCACCGGTCAGCATTCCATCTGAAAGCCAGAGCTGCTCCTAGTCATAGCTGATGCCTTACACATTACCCACGGTGGCCTGGTGTGCAGAGTTTTCAGCTTTCCCAGTTTACATTAGGACTCCTAATTTCCTGGCATCACATTTTCTTTGGAGATTTTGATGAGTCCCATTGTTTGAAACTTGCTCTCTTAGCCAGTTGGAAGCAGCAAGGATTGTTACTTATGCCTGGACTTTTCCTAAAAGAAACAACAGGTTGAGTTGGAGGTAACTACACCTGGCTTACGGACCTGTTTTTGTTGGCCAGGAAAATGGTTGGTTCAGAGCAGTTAAATGATAGTATTACAGAAACTCGGGATAGTCATACAAAAAGCATTTGTAACATCTGAATAAGAAGATGTAGGACTAATTAGACTGATGATCATTGCGTGGACATCTCCTGGCAGGAGCTGAGTAGCAGTCACCACTGGATGACATGCCATTCTCTGTTTAAAGTAGGTTGGAATCATTCCCAGCCTACCTGTTTCTGTATGTGTGGTTCTGTTTTCTTACAATGTTTTAACTTTGTAGCCCCAGCAAAAGAAAGACATTCACTTAACAAAAGCATATTAACATTGGCTTACTGCTTGCTGGTTTGAGGATGTAGATGTGAATGAATAGTTTGGGCCTTTCTTTTGAGGGGACAGCATAGGCATGGGGGACAACACAATAGTTGCAGCTCATCTTGGAAAGGCTAATCTTCTGGACTCAAGTCAGACAAATGCCTCCAACCTCCAGAAATCTGCACATGCAGAGCTCAGAGAAGAAAACCAACTCCTTCCAAATTGGCATCTTGAAGTCAGTTCTGAAGCCCTAGGGTGTAAATTTGGGCTTTGTGGTTTGAAGTTTTTGTTCTGTTTTGTTGTCTATTTTGCTGTGATTCACTTCTACTGTGAGATTAGTTAGCCTTGGTTCGCTTGGATCATAGGCATTCTGTATATAATACTGAATACTCACACTAGACCAGGAATGTACTTGTAAGATAAAGTTCAGTGTAAATTGATATATTAAAACCACAGGGGTGCTGCAGTCAGCATTTCTCCAGAGGGTGGGAAGATCATGTTCTGTAAGAGTACTCCCGGTCAGCCACGGAGACCTCAGTGGTGTCATGTGGAGAGTAGGTTGGCCTTGTCTCCCTGGTGGTTTAGGTATTGTTCTCTTGGCTAATCTAATAACGACATCAGTTTTTATTACTCCCAAAGCGGAAGTCTTAAGACTACAACATAGGAAAGCTATCCACATACAAATCACAAAATGAGATGAGAAATTGGGTATTCCGTAAGAAATATGTAATATTTCATTGGAATGTATTCTGGGGCTGGGAGCAACATTTCATTTAGCTATGAAGCATGCCGCCTTTTAAGGAGCTATATCAGGGTTTATATTTTAAGTAAAAGGAAAACATGTTGAATGTAATTTCAAAGAAGTATAAACAATAAAAACGTATACCGATTGGATGTGATGATGTGTCTGTTTCCTACACTGCTCACTCACCTCCACACTCATTTCACTTATCACTAAGGCTGGACATCTTTGCTCTCAGGGTTAGCCTTTTCCTCTACACATTTCTGTTACTAGGGATTGAACCCTTTCTTGTGTGAGTTAGGCAAGTACCACCAAGATGATGGAAGATATGTAACCTCACAAGCTTCAAGGACAGTCATCTTACTGCTGGAATCGTCCAGGAAAGTATTAAAAACCAGGGAGAAGCTGGGTTAGGGGGCAAAATGACTTTAAATCTCAGTATTAAAAGCTAAGTAATCTGAGTTCAAGGCCAGCACAGAATACTTAGTTCCAGGACATCCCGGACTTTTAGGGAAGGCATGGGGTGTTTTGTCTATGAGCACCATGTTTGTGGTGCTGATCCCAGAGGACAAACTAGTTTGTAAGTCAGTGTGAGGAGCAGGGTCTGGGCCCTCTGCAGAGACCACAATTCACCTCATGATGAAGCTTGATTTTAGAGGATCTTGGTTTTTGTTTTTTCAAGACAGGGTTTCTGTGTATCTCCGGCTGTCCTGGAACTCTCTAGTCCAGACTGGCCTCAGAAATCCGCCTGCCTCTGCCTCCCAAGTGCTGGAATTAAAGGCGTGCGCCACCGCTGCCCATAGAGGATCATTTTTCAATAAAATATTTACAAGCTATAGAACAACAAAAAAAAGCAATACATGGAAGACTTCAGTTACGTATGTAGATGCTATGCATAAGCAGATACTTCCTTAGTGAAGCAGCTGGGAATTCTATCCAGTGATAGAAAACCCTGGTTTTTCTCTGTAGCCCTGGCTGCCCTGGAACTCCTCTCTCTATAGCCAAGGCGGACCTTGAACTGAGATCTGCCTGCTGCTGCTAACTGCCTGGCTTCAGACTTGGAAATTGAGACCAATAGAGACCTAGACCAGCTGGTCTTGAACCTGCGATTAGCATGGCACTGCTGCTCCTTGTCTCCCAGAGCTGGGATCAAAGGCATGTGCTATTACTACCTACCCAGCCCAAACTACTGCATTTAATCACTGCTAGTTCTTTTATATGTTTGAGTGGAAATTATAGTAAGGAATGTTCTGTTATTTCCTAGTTTTGGTTAGTAACCTATTATGAAACTTCATTGATAATACTTAAATAGTAGATAGCGTTAAGCTACCAATCCAAGTTAGTCACAAATGAAGTGCACAAGAGCTTTGTGTGTATAATATATATATATATATAAACAGTTGAGTTTTATTATAGAATGGATGCACATGATATAAACCTAGCTGAGGGTACAGATTCTATACAGCAAAGGCAGGTAGGTGTGTGTGTGTGTGTGTACACGTGCATGCGCATGTGTGACTCGTGCTGGAACCAAAGTCAGATCATTTCAAAGAACAGCCAACATTCTTAACCCAAGCCATTCCTCCCTGGTAAAGCATGTACCTTAAAGATAAAGACAGGCTCTTCTTAAACTAAAAATAAACATACAGAGATTGTTTCCATCTTTATTTGATGTTTCCAAATGTAAAAAAGAAAGTCAAGATTCTTACAATTCTTACAACAGTTCGAATGCAACCATCTCAGAGACCATGCAAAGCAATTCTTGTACACATACCCATTTCCTCCTTCACCTCTGCTGCTTCATACAGTGTGACTGACAGAACTGGATGGCTTGTCCTCAGTGGGAAATGCCATTTCTTTACACCACCACCCAACAGTTTCT
>NC_034598.1:79461557-79466450 GCF_900095145.1 Mus pahari | reverse complement strand
GGGCCCCAACCCTCTATCTTATACTGGATGGCACCCCAGAGGGTGGTGCAGCAGTCACAAACAAGGCATTGTTATCTGGGAGGGAAGGGACCGAGGAATTTCCATTGGTCGGAGAACACCCCAGCTTTAGTTTTTCCAGATACTCTGCGTGGACAGGCTTATGACACTGAAGAACCTTGATGGCATCTTCTACTTTGAACCACTCTCTCTTCCTTCCTAGAGAACAGCACAGCAGCAGTCACTGTCAGGTCAGTTTAAAAAGGCATACCCTAGTAATACACAGATTCCCTTTCCCTCAAAAGAGTGAGTTTTCTACTTCCTACATGACTTAATATATGGTAGGGAAAAATCATAAGGTAATTCAAAAGTAGAACTACATGTTCACCTTCCCCTCTCAGAAGAGTAACCAAAAAAAATCAGTTAAGGAGGAATGCTAGCAGGTTGGCATGCCTGAGGAGAGGAACAGGAGCTCACCTATATTCACAGAGTCCTCCCAATCTTCCAATATTTCAGTGACTGTCAGAACATAAACGTACGTTCTGTGCTTCCGGTCTTGATTCTGCTTGGATAGAGAAGAAAAGCATTTTAATTCAGGGCTCTGGCCCAGTGTGACCAGCATGGCTGTTTCCAGTGTGATGGTGCAGAGTGTAGCAATGCAGACAGAAGTGTGGATATATAAAACAAACATCTCAAAAAACAAAAACAAAAAACCAAACATCTCAAAATTGGCATTGGCATTGGCAAGATGGCTCAGCACAGAAAAGCACTAATGATCGGAGTTGGATCTTGGGAACCTACAGTGGAAAAAAATCATTCCCAAAAGTTGTTCTCTAGCCTCTACATGTGTATGAGGCACGGGCATGCACACACACCCAACTTTTCACTGAAGATGGTAGGCATGGTAGTAGTTCATGGCTGAAATCAGAACCTGGAGGGCAAGGCAGGAAGGATCCAGTTTCAAGGCCGCCGGGACTACCTAGCAAGCTCTAAGCCGGCTGAGCTCGGAGACAGATCCTGTCTCAAGACCAAAGACACTAGTCTGGGTATGTTGGTACACTCCAGAAACCCCAACAGTCTGAAGTTGAAACAGCCTGCATTACAATGATGTATCTCAAAATCTGAAACGGGAGGTCCAACACTGCCAATGGGAAATTGCTAAAAACATGTCATGTGCTGTCATACTCTAAAGGAAAAAACTCTGCGGCTGCCATTTCCTGTCAAATCGTGTGTTGTCTCCTTAACCAGTTAAGTTTTAGTTATGATTTTTCTTTAAAAACTGGCCATAGTGGCAAAGGTGTAATTGGTTTCTACACATTATCGCAGAAAAATTTATATTTCTCACTTTAACCAGAAGATGGTGCTATGTAACTGTAAAATCAGTACCACAGATAGGCATTTTGAGTAATATTTAAGAACTATATTTAAAATTTTTTTATCTTATGTGCCTACATATGCCTGAGTGAGGGTCAGGTCCCCTGGGACTGGAATTACAGTTGTGGATGTGGGTGCTGGGAGTTGAACTCAGGTCCTCTGGAAGAACAACCAGTACTCTTGCTTTGAATACTTTTACCATTGAGCCATCTCTCCAACCACAAGAACTGGTGCCATATCAATTCCAAGTAATACATCCTTGAATTCCCAAAGGCTTAACTCTAGGTTCTATCAAGAACGACTGAGCTAACGCTTACATTTTGATACTTCTGGCATGCCACACACCACACTGACTCAAGATGCACTGACTGCTTTCTGAACCCAGCCTCTCTCTTCCCACCGTCCCCTCGCTGAGAACTCCATCCTGCCTCGTTAGAGAGAACACAAATGAGGTTTATTTTAGCATTTATTCCTTGTACCTGAGTTTTCTGTGTTCTGGTCCTTCAAGTCACTCTGTTGTTCAGTGTCACATGCTGAACTGGACAGAACCCACAGTCATCCCCAGATCTTAAGACCTAGATCTCAGGCTGCTTAAGATGGCGCCTATGCCTAGGTGGCCAGTCTTTGTGCCAGCTCTACTCCACAGTCAGACACAGGTAACTACCCAACCTCCCCCAGTGCTCATCAGTGACCTGACTGCCAGGAGTATTAGAGGAACCTGGTTCAGGCTGCTGTTAGGAAAGAATCATGAATCAGTAAAGTGAGGGCTATTTTGTAACTCACCTCAAATATTCCCAGGAGTCTGCCTAACTTTCCTTTGACTCCAGCCTATTAAAAAAAAAAAAAAAAAAACAGCCAGTAAGTAAAATACTTATCTTCATAATGATTCATTATAAGCTATGTTTTTTTAAATTTATTATTTTCTTTATTTACATTTCAAATGCTATCCCGAAAGTTCCCTATACCCCACCCCCGCCTACCCACCCACTCCCACTACTTGGCCCTGGCCTTCCCCTGTGCTGGGTCATATAAAGTTATAAGCTATGTTTTGTTTCAACTTTTGAATCTAAATAGTTCAGGCTTTCCCTTGCAAGTTAGCTGCCTAATAGTAAAGATTCTTGGCCATACCAAGACTCACCACATATGTATAGAATGGCTCAATTCACACACAAATCCCAATTGCCTGGATTGATTAGATGACTTTCATTTTAAAAGAAATGACATGGGTGATAAAAAATGAACTTCTTATCAAACTGAAGGAAACTATGAACTAACAGACTCCCCCTTTCTGTCAATTTTAAAAATTTTTCATTTACTGTATGAGCACTCTGCTGCATAGACATCCTTAGGCTAGAAGAGGGCGTCAGATCCCCTTATAGATGGTTGTGAGTCACCATGGGGCAGCTGGGAATTAAACTCAGAACCTCTGGAGAACAGCTGAGCCATCTCTCCAGCCCAACCCTCCACCTTCTTACAAACCTGCCTTCTTTTCCAGGCAAGAGCTACAATTCTCTAGCCACCATTCAAAGGGTCCTGATTTTGCACCCGTTACTATAGCAACAGCAGCAATGGCAGTGCTTCCTGTCAGTGAAGCTGGGAAGCCTTTCCCCCCAGAAAGCCCATCTCCCAAGACTGAAACCTTCCCCCAATGTACCCCAAAGCTCAGTGGCAGAGTACTGCAAATACTACACACTTCTACCCTACATGGTCTCACCTGAGTGTAAAGCCAAGTTCGATGCTCAAGGGAAGGGCCAAGCAGGCCACTTGAGATTTTGTGCATGAGGGTGTGACACCTTTTATTGAATTTTAAGGCAGTTTGAATGTAATCTAGACAATCCTTATAAACATTGCAGAAGGTAACAGGACACTTCTGTCAACTGCCTGCTTGCATTTGCTCAGGACTACCTGGCAAAAAAGCCAGAAGACCCTCGCGTAAAACCCCTCAAGACAGCCTTCATCTCACCTCTTCATACACCTCCCTCAGGGCAGCACTGCCAGGCTCCTCCTCCGGCTCCATCCCTCCTCCTGGGACAATCCATTGGTCTGGGTACCGACTGCTACTCACCAGCAACACCTGGAAGACCCACAATAGCCACGGACTTAGGCACTTAGACATAGATAGCATTTTCATGTTTGTTGCTGGACTCTGGATTAATCCACTCTGGAATCTCACTGAAATTACTAAGGGCACACATCAACAAGATACAGTGTTACATCACTAAACCATCCTACCTCTGCAGACTCATTTGTATTGGGGTGTGGGTCAGTAAGACAGCGTCTCACTGTATGACTTTGGCTACCCTGGAACTCTGGCTCCTCTGGGATTATTTAAACTACCAGATTTAAGAAGTGCGGGGCATGGTGGCGCACGCCTTTAATCCCAGCACTCGGGAGGTAGAGGCAGGTGGATTTCTGAGTTCGAGGCCAGCCTGGTCTACAAAGTGAGTTCCAGGACAGCTAGGGCTACACAGAAAAACCCTGTCTCAAAAAAAACCAAAACAAAACCAAAAGTGCAGCTTTGCAGTTCTTTGGCAAATGTATTACCTACCCCCTCAAGCGGATGCAGAGGATGCACTGTGGCCAGCACCTCGGTTACTTTGGGGGGTGGCTGGCACATGTGCACGCATCCCCAGGCCTGACTGTGGAGATGGGATTCTGAGTGTCACTTATCACTGACTACATTTTTGAGAACGGTCTCACTGAACCCTTTGGCTCCATGGATGGGCTGCAAGCACCTGGGATCTGCCTCCCTCTCTATTCCTCTGAGGGTGGAGCCAAAGGTATGTGTCAGCACACTGAATACTCACAAGGATGCTGCAATCCGTACTCTACCCACTGGGTCACATGTTTGCTGGGGTCCTCTACCCAGTAGGTCACTTCCAGGGTCTACATGTCAGTTACTCTTGAGCTAAATAGAATCTCTTCTCTTCCAATTAAAGACACAAGGCCACAGGCAGGCTACCCTGTTCACCCTTGGTCTGAGAGTTTGTGAAGACCAGTGCTGTGAGAAAGAAGTAGGGAAATGTGCGAACAAACACTGGCTGGGCAGAGTGTGAAGCTCACAGTTAGGTGGGAAGAGGTACCTGCATATTCCAAAACCATTTGATTGAGCCAGTCAGATGGCTCAAGTTAACAGCTGTTAACTTGCGCCTAGAACAAGGGCAAACTACAGTACACTAGTTTTGAACAGCCCAAGCTAAAAAGGAAAACAACAAAAACAACAACAACAAAAAAGGTTCTTTTTTTCCCTTCCTTTGTTTTTGAAAATAGGATCTTGCTGAATAGCCTATGCTATACTGGAACTTGGTATGTAGCTAGCACAGGCTGTGTATGCTTGAACATGCTCCTCTGGCTCTTAAAAGCTAGGGATTCTGCAGGAGATGCCAGGTGGTTTTTATGGTTTAAATTATGTAATACTCAGAATTCAGTGCTCATAAATAAAACACCAGCCAGGGCTACACAGAGAAACCCTGTCTCAAAAAACCAAAAGGAGGAGGAGGAGGAGGAGGAGGAGGAGGAGGA
>NC_034598.1:79447875-79461507 GCF_900095145.1 Mus pahari | reverse complement strand
AGAAGAAGAAGAAGAAGAAGAAGAAGAAGAAGAAGAAGAAGAAGAAGAAGAAGAAGAAGAAGAAGAAGAAGAAGAAGAAGAAGAAAAGAAGAAGAAGAAGAAAAAGAAGTAGACGACACCATCACTCACTCGTGCATTTTGTCTGGTGCTTTATGCGGCTGTGACGGCAGAGTTACTGAAAACAGACCCGATGAGCTGCAAAGTCTGAAATAGTCACCTGACCTTTACAGGAGACACTTAGAGGCCCATGGTCAAGAAGAGCATTAAGTCTAAAGTATCAAAAACCAAAACAAACACCACCAACAACAAAAAAGCCCACTCTCAACATTAACAAGGGTCCAACTTGCTAACTTATTAGCACTGAGGTAATATTGTAGTCATTGTTCAAATGAGAAACTGAAATGCATTCATTCAAGTATTAGAAGGGCTGAAACAACCAAATGCTTATGAAGGTAGCACATGTCTTCACCATCCTGAACAGAACTGCTGCAGAATTACAGCAGCATGCTGCCTTCAGATACATTCCAACAGTCTTCCCGTGGACTGGGAACACACCACACTTACAGCTTATTTGGTGGTACCTGGGATCGAACCCAAGGCCTTGGACATGCTAGGTATGTCAGCTTCCCGTTGCTGTGATAAAACACTGGTCCAAACCAACTTGGGGTAGGGAGCAAAGGGTTTATTTGGTTTATACTTCCAAGTCACCATCCATTACTGAGAGAAGTCAGGGCAGACGCTGAGGGGGACAGCATGGAGCACTGTGACTCACTGGCTTATGCTCACACAATCCAGACCCACTTGCCTAGGGACGGTGCCACCCACAGTGGGCTGAGCCTGCCCTCCCACTTCACTCGGTCAAGACAATCTCTTACAGACATAGCCTCAGACCAATCTGATCTATAATTACTCAGCTGAGGTTCCCTCTTCTCAGGGAAATCTGTTGTGTCAAGATGACAACATTTACTTAGCAAGCAGCAAAGCAGACAAGCACTCTAAAATTGAGCTATATCCTCATCTCCCCTCCCGATAGGGGGTGATGAGAGATTAATCCCCAATGTGGATACTCTATCTTTTTGACAACGATAGTACCAATTCTATTTTTCTCCCTTCTGCTAGAGAAGCTGCTGGCTCTCCAGAGCTCCGGAACACAGGGGCTCACTACTATTTGAGAAAGGATGGTGTGTTTGTATGTCTACATGCATGGGTGTGCATGGGTAGGTGTCTTGTGTCTCTGTGGCTCTCTCCAACTCTCACTGAACCTGGTACTCACTGTTTTGGCTAGGTTGACCCACAAGGTCCTGGGACCTGCCTGTTCTGCACCACTTGACACACTCCAGGGTGCTGTGTGTCACCATGTCTAGCTTTTCATGTGGCTGCTAAGGATTCAACCTTCTCCAGATGGGAAGCTTCAGTTGACCAAGGTGATTCAACAGTTCCTCTGATCTGCTGTTTGCCGTCCTGGGCCTAACAGAACACTGCTGTGCTGCCCACATCACTGCTTTAAGCATGGCCAGAAAGTGGCCAATCCAGGGAAACACTGAGCCAACATAATGGTTGGCAGGGCATTAGTTGAAGCATCTGTGGCTGCTTTGGGGGCAACAGCATCATGTCCAAATAGAGCTTTAAATAAAGGGCTTAATATCTGCAAATAGGGCCCAAGTTCCTAATTAGAGCTGAAGGAGCAGGCATTAGGCAGAGCTAACAGTGTTAGAAGACACTGTCTGAACTTGAAGCACACCGACTGGAGAATGCTCTCACTTATTAGTGCTAAGATCTTCTCCGTAAGGAAACCACTTATCTGGCAGGCCTAATATTTGAGTCGCTGGCCTAAGGAGGGCCTGATGGCCACTAGGAGCTCCATGCTCTCCTGCCTGCAGAGTTGAGTCAACTCAGTACCAACTACTGCTGGCTTTCTAACTCTGGGAATGAAAACAGGATGGCAGAAAATATTTATAAGAAACTGTAAACACTCACTAAATAGGCTATTCACTGCTGTACAATATAGTATTGAGAGGTTGGATAAAATTTAAATCCAGAATTCTGAAGAGTAGGAGCCTTTATGTTCAAATTCTACCTTAAAGAAAGCAAGGTTGCACCAGGCAGTGGTGGCGCACGAATTCAACCCAGCACTCGGGAGGCAGAGGCAGGCAGATCTGAGTTCGAGGCCAGCCTGGTCTACAGAATGAGTTCCAGGACAGCCAGGGCTACACAAAGAAACCCTGTCTCAAAAAACAAACAAACAAACAAACAAACAAACAAAAACGAAAGAAAAAGAGGTTACAAACCCCACTTCAATAATACTGTTGTTACCCAAAAGGAGGCTCAAATAGGGCGTGTAACCTAATCAAAGGTGTCACCCTTCATATCCAGACTGGCAAATGAACTGCAGGTTTTAAAGCACAGACCATATGCCCTGCAGTATGAGCAACACCCCCTGGCTCTGACCCAGTTACTAGCCTCTTGTTCTCGTCAGAGTTAAGAGGTGACCTGGTATTACTGGCTGGATAAAACTTTTACTCCATAAGTCTGTGCTAAGTGACTTCCTTGTGCTTTTATAATGGGTCAGGACAGTGTGCACAGATGGCCAGCGACTCATTTAGTGATGTCGTCTCAAAACCACTGATATTCAGTGTGTTCGGTGTCAGGAATCTAGGCTGATGAGCGTTCGTTCATTCCTGGGATTCTCACTCATATTCATCCTGACCCCAGACACACTCCCTTTCTTCTCTGCACCCCCTTTCAGCTGAGACAGGGTCTCCGGTAGAACTGGCTGGCCTCAAACCCATTATCTCGCTAAGGATGACCTTGAACTCCAAATCCTCCTGCTTCAGCCTCAGGAGCTGGGATCCCAGGTGTGCTCCACAGCGCCCAGCTCCAAGAGCCTTGAAAAGGTTTGTCAGGGTCCACCTTTGGGAAGGCAGACCTGCTGATCTAGTACATTTCATTAAATGCTGCCTCATCCACAACTCTATGCCCTTGGTCTGCCACTTCCACGCTGTGCCGAGCCCTGGAACTAACTTCCTGACCTTTCCTGGTTTATGGAGCACCAGGGACGCACGTGTACTGGTGGCACGCAGCTACTTAAGAAACAAATTCAAAACCCAGTACCTCGAGTCCAGTCATATTTTAGGTGGTCATTCCAAGTGCCACAGACCAGACGACAGAGATCTACAGCACTTCAGAGGAGGGGAAAGGTGTAGAAACTTGGTACTCCACACAAAAGATCACCACTCAAACTAAGCCCACACAGCCCCGCTTTCCAACCCCCCACCCTCAGGGGGTAGAGCATAATCCATCTCCTGTCACAGCATTAAAATCTAGTGTGAGGAGGAGCACTGTGGAGGAAGGCAAGGCTGAGCTTCTCCTTACTCGTTCTCTTTCTATAGCACACCGCCAGCCTCGGCTGGTTAAGAGATGACATAAATACCACGGCGGAGATCAAGACTAGTTAAAATGTTATTAAGCTCTAGTCTACTCACCCTGAATATTCCACTAAGTTGGAATGAGGGCACAGCCACATTTTAGAGGGATGGACAAGGGTGACTAAAGAGCAAGAGGCGCTGGCACATACTCTCGATCCCGGCACTTAGGACTTAGGAGGTAGAGGCGGGATCAAGATTTTGAAGTCAACATGGACTGTGTGAAGCCCTATGTCAAAAAAGAAAAAAAAATCAAACACCAAAAATAATGGTGTAGAGGACTAGAGAGACGGCTCAGTGGTGAAGTGATGACTGCTCTTCCAGAGGACCTGGGTTCAAATCCCAGTGCCCACATGGTGCCTGACAACTTGTCTACAATGCCAGTTTAAGGTGATCCAAACCCTCTTCTGACCTCCCTGGGTAACAGGGATAGACATGGCACACAAACATTAAAAAAAATTTTTATTTTTTGGGTAAAGCCTACTGAGTGCTGTTTTCCCAAACAAAAAATTAATAAGGTATATTTATAAAGGATTCACTTATCTTTTTCCAGTTAAGGGTTCAAACCAAGAAAGAGGGGCGTGGTGGCCCAGGTTACAATTGCAGACATTCTGGAGGGAGGCAGAAGGCCACAAAGTCAGGACCTATCTGAGTTACAGAGTTAGTACAAGGCCACCTTGGGCAATTTTTAGTGAGGGTTCTGTTGTTTTGTTTCTTGTTTCTGCTTGTTTTTAAGATTTACTTATTATGTACAGTGTCCTGCCTGCACGTATGCCTGTAGGCCAGAAGAGGGCACCAGATCACATTATTGATGGTCATGAGCCACCATGTGTTGTTTACTAGGAATTGAACTCAGGACCTCTAGAAAGATACCTAGTGCTCTTAACCTGGGGGGAGGGGGGGGGATACCTTAACCTCTTAATCACTGAGGCCCTTAGTGACATCTTGAATCCCAAAGGCAATGTGTGAAGTACAACTCCTGCCTAGCATTCCCAAGCACCAGCATGGGGGCCGTGGTAACAGTAGGACTCCAACCTGCAGTCTCTTTCATCTCTTTCACTGAAGCCAGTGCACCACAGCCAGTGCACCACAGCCAGTGCACCACAGCCAGTGCACCACAGCCAGTGCACCACAGCCACCGGGAGCCACAGGTGGTGCAGCCTTGAATTCATTTTCTGAGATAAGGTCTCAGGGTGTAGACCAAACTAGCCTGGAGCCTTATGTAGACCAAGCTGGTCTTGAACTTATGACCTTATGCAGAGACAAAAAGCATGCATCTTTATGCACAACCAGAAAAGTTAAGCCAGGGAAAAGTTAAAATAATTCAGTGTACTCTTCAAATATGAACTCAGAGCCCACCTTTTACCTTTCCTTCTTCCATTACAAATGAGTGTCTTTCACAAATCACGCTTTTCCAGTGTTGGGTTTTACACATGCTAAGTAAGTACTACTGGGCTATATATATATATATATATATATATATATATATATATATATATATCCCCACCTTTAAAACAAACTAAAATTGATGCCAGACTTGGTGGCTCCTGAGTATAATCACAGCACCGCAGAAAACAGAGGCAGCCTGAGCTATGGGGAGATGCTATCAACAAACAAGAAAAGGGTGCTGGAGAGATGGCTCAGTGGCTAAGAGCACTGACTGCTCTTCCAGAGGCCCTGAGTTCAATTCCCAGCAACCACATGGTGGTTCACAACCATCTGTAATGGGATCTGGTTCCTTTTCTGGTGTATGTGAAGAGTGTGACCGTGTACTCATATAAATAATCTTAAAAAAAAGGAAAAAAAAACCCACCTGATTTTGGGTCATGGAGATGGCTCAGCTGGACAGGTCACTTGCTGACAAGCCTGAGTACCTGAGGCTGGTACCCACGTGGTAGAAGGAAGGAAAGAAAGGAATTCTACAAGTTGTCCGCTGACCTCCATAGCATCCCCTCCTGTCCATATACATATATACAAATAAGAATTTTAAAGTGGGGACCAATCAGTTGGGTGAGAGAGCAGGTGTCACTGTTTCCATGGGAACCTTGGGATACTGGTACTTGCACAGTGATGTTCTCACCAGAGTTCATCTTCTGTTTCATTATACCTTTGTTTTAAACTCTAGGTTGGTGGGTAAATTAGACTATGAATAACTTCTGTGAATGCAGAATCTAAAATCAAGTCAACACGATTTATTTTGGGTGTATGTGGGGGGGGCGAGGTGAGGAGGGATGAGGGGTGGGGATAGGGGGTGGGGTAAAGCCATTTACCTAGTCACAACAGCAAACACTTCCTTGTAATTATACTGCCTTCAGAAACTGGACAGCTGACCCCAGCTCCCTCCGTGAACCTGCAAGACTCTCCCCAGAGAAACCTATCAAAAAGTACTATTATTTAACACCCCAAAGCAGACAAATAGGATCTACTGGGTGTACAACAGTCTACATGCTAGCTGATAAACAGATGGTATTACTGAAGCAGCGAGGCAGAACCATGGCAGAACTCTTCCAGTCGGAAGAGGCACCCCCTGCTGACAGAAAGAGAGGCAAGTAGGCATTCCATCTTCCACGTAAGCCTCGGCCGACTCCAACCCTGGAGAATTATCCCCAAATCACCCTATGACAAACCATACAAAGGCATCATCCTATGACAAACCACACAAAGGCTGCTCCACACGTGCTCTCCCTAGTAGAAGCTGGTTGCTTCAGTGGCCTGAGAGGTTCTCCTTCAGGTCTGGGGGAGCCAGTCACAGACGGGTGTACCTCACAATGTTTCTAAAAGGTGTGCCTTGAGCTGGGGGTGCCACTCAGCGGTAGAGTGCAGGCTTGCCTAGCACACACAAGCTCTGACACAGGAGAAAAACCATGTGGTTATTATAAGTGGTCTCCATTTGAATACCTTTCTGTTCGGTGACTTAAATCTCTTGGTTAAATATGCCAATACCTATAGACTGGGCGACTGCTAGGGGTTAAATGACAACCGACCCCCCCCCTCCCGCCCCTGTGAAGGCTGGCAGGATTCTTTTCTTTTTTTTTAATTGCACTAGGATTCCTGACCAGGGCTGATACTCAAGGTTCTGGTTTTAGTTTTACCTTTTGAGGAGCCTTCATTTTCATGGTGCCTTGCTTTTGCTGGATTTAGACTTTCCCACGATATAAAGCTCTACAGCAGGCTAGCCCAGAGGAGGTTAGACACTTCATTGGAACCACTGATCCAAGACAGAATTGGTGTCGCTCTCAGATTTTGAGACAGGGTTTCTCTGTGTAGCCCTGGATGGCCTTGAAGTCAGAGATCCGCCTGCCTCTGCCTCCAAGTGCTGGGATTGAAGGCGTGCGCCACCACGCCCGGCTGGCTCTCAGACTGATTTGCTCATGCGCCTGGATTTGACCCAGGATGGAGTTGCTTGTTTCTATGTCCCGCTCTGCTCTCAAATCCCCCTCAAAAATCTAAAATTGAAATGCCCTTCCTGTCTTGCCTGGTGTGTGACAGCTGAGGTGCTGTTTCCCCTGGAGGCTTTGTGTATGGTAGGCACGCAAGCATTCCACCACTGAGCAATTCCCTACCCAAGGTTCTTACGTTGTTGTTTTTTTTTTTATAAAAAAATCATTCCCTTTTCTCTGCCATTCCAAGCTGCTCTCGAAGACCACAGCCCCGAGCCATCCTCCTCTACTTGGGATGCTCGGTCCCTCCCTTCCCATTTACTGACCCACTGGGCTCCTAATACAAAGCACACAGAAGAGAGCACTCTGGGCCTCCGTTATTTCCTCCTGTTTCATCTAATCTTCCACTACAGTTTATGTTCCTTGCCAGCTCAAACTATCTTTACATCCACTATTCAAATACATATGCAAATATATTCAACGGGAGCCATTTCTGGCTACCTACTCACTACGCCACCGTCTTTGCCTACGGAGGCAGTGTACCAGCTACTCTTGGACATATATACCTGTGGGCTTGTCTGGAGGCTCAAAGCCACACTGAAGGTAACGGGCCTCCACGGGAAAAACTAGCTAGAGAGGCTGCTCAGATACACTGAAAACTTAGAAACTAGAGACTTTCAAGTCCTGCTTGCTCTGTGACCTTGGGACAAGTTACTGCTGTACCCTAATTTACATGCCCTGCCACTCTAGACCAGGCTGGCCTTGAACTCGAGGTCAGACCCTCATGGCCTCCCACATGCTGGTATTTAAGGCGTGCACCAGTATGAACCACTACTATGAGAAAAACCTGTTCTCAGTGGGCATCAAGGCTCACGCCTATAATCCTGGCACTCAGGTGAGCCAATGGAGGCTCTCCATAGCCTTTTAGGACCAGACAGTAATTAACTTTTTATTTGAAAAAATAAAATGTATGTTTTAAGGACCCTCCTTAAAACATACATTTAAGTGTTCTAACCAGGACCTACAACTCCTTAACCCAATAGATAAGCATTTTTTACCCATTAGCTGGAAGGGTGGGACAAGCAGCTTTGGTCTATCCTCGGACGGCTAGTAGTATCATTTCAACAGGGAAAGCCCATCTGTATAGCTTTCCTAGACGTCTTACTGCTTTGCTAAGAGTTTATTCCATAATTATCACATAATAGAAAGAACCTCAACTGTACGCAACCACAGAAGTAAAATTTCCGAAGAGCCAAACCAGATGCTGAAAGTTGGCTGTGTGCTCGGGAGAACTCCAGCGTCTTCCCTCAGAGCATATCCCCTAACAAGTTGATTCACCGGGTTCCCCAGCCTACAGGCTCCAAGAGCCAGCGCTTTATATAATGGGTTTCTCTAATACTGTCCAAGCTGTGCTCATCTCACTGTATGTAAAAATACTCATCTCATTTTGAAAACAGGCTGTAGCAATTATTTTACAGCAACTTCCTGGAGTGAGGGAGGGAGGGGGAGAGAGAGAGAGAGAGAGAGAGAGAGAGAGAGAGAGAGAGAGAGAGAGGCCCAGGATTTCACTCAGGCTCCTGTGTTCGAGGCAAGCTCTCGACCATGGGTGCTATCTAGCACTGCTTCCAGGAGAAACAATTTCCAAGCACACACACACCAATCCACCTACCTGCTTAAAGTCATTTATGGAGCTCTTGTCCAGACTGCTTTGCCAGACCCACAATTTCGATCATTTTGATTTCTCCTATCCCCACAGCTTCCCCTAGAGACACACACAGATACATCCCACCCCCGAACAACCTCCCACCCCCACTCCCACACAAAATGGGGCCTGAATTTCCAACTGTGTGTTATGGCACAATCTCAAAGGTAACTTAAAAGCTTTGAAGTTTAGCCTCACAAAGCATGGGGCATCCGACTGCTGAGCAGAGGCCCCTTTACCATGAGGCCAGCTTTCTGGAGTGGGAACTACATCCCTAACTACGACTGCTTCCTAATTCTGTCATCTGGGCAAAGTACTTCTGCTCAAAGCCGTCTTCTCACCTATAAAAACAGGGCCGACCAGTACTACCTTCAAGTGCTAAAAGGATTAAATGTAACACTCCCCTGGCTGCACCTAACTCATTGTAAAGGCTCAGCTAAAATTCCGATAGAGCAGTGAACAGGTCGGACAGGATCCTGGGTCACTATTTACTATTAAATGCTTTTATATTTCGTTTGCCTTGCCCTAGCCCGGCGCCTCCTTCAAAGACTCCCCCCCACCCCATGATAGACTGCATTTAAGGCTTGTTGGCGGTTTTTTTTTCCCCCTTTGTGCACTTTTTAAAACTCCTTACATTCCGTTCTAAGTAGACCCAGCTCAAAGACCTTTCTCTAGAAGTTCCTTCGGGATTTGGGTTTAACACTTAAAAGCTTTCAAATCAACCTTTAAAATAAACACATAAAAAGCAAAAGCGGTTTAAAGATCCTAACTTTCAAGCACGCGGTTATCTGTTAAACCACTGAGTGTATGCTGTCATACTTATCATAACTCCAGGGGCTAGCAATAAAGGAAGCCATTAAATCCCATCTCCAGCTTTCCGCCTGGTGCTATCCTGGACGCGGCTACAGAAGCAGAACTCAGAACGCTAACTTTTTTTTCTCTATCAGTTCATTTTAGGCGTGGCAACGCTACAAGATTTCCCCCAGCTACCAAGTAAGTGAACTAGCCAGAGCAAGACGAAAACGGAATCATTTTAAAATCCAATATAACTGAAGTGAAATAAAATAGGCTCTCCCAGAGAATACTCCAAAGGTCCCTATCAGTCCAATGCGGGGTGGGGGGTCGGGTAAAATCACACACCGCTCCTTCCCAGATGTCAAGTCACACCGCAGACCAGCCTTGAGAAACCAGAAGAGCCCGGCTGAAAAGGGCAACTTCGCCCCGTTCCTGGCCTATCTTGTCCCTTCTGGCGTCATTCCACATCTCTCGCTGGCCATCTTTCGGTCGTCAGAAAAACTTTAAAAGCAGAGGCCGCTTTGCAAAAGGAGGTATCTACGTAAGGAAGCCAACAGCTTGCGACCGACTGGACGGTCTAAAAGGCAGGCTAGCGAACCCCAGAGGCCGATCTCCAGCTCCGGGCGTGGGGGTTGCCGGTGATCCGCAGGCCCTGGCGGTGCAGGGGGTGCGGGACGGAGCCCGGTCGCCAGCCTTTG
The DNA here is from genome assembly GCF_900095145.1 of Mus pahari. NCBI lineage: Eukaryota > Metazoa > Chordata > Mammalia > Rodentia > Muridae > Mus > Mus pahari. Next base: position 79,451,510 of record NC_034598.1, on the reverse strand, counting down.
TCCCCGCGCTTACCTCGTCCTCCTGCTCGCTGCGGANGCACAGGCAGGCCGCCCGCTTCTTGAAGCCCTCGCGGTCGTACGTCCGCGTCTGGTTGGGCTTGAACTTCATCCTAGAGCCGGGCTCCTGCAGCCGCTGCTCCGGCAGCCACCGTGGGGACCCGGCCGCCGCCACCCCGCCGGGGAGTCGGGCCGAAGGAAGTCGCGATGCTCGGGCGCCGGTGGGACGGACGGCGGCGGCGGCGGCAGCACGGACACGGACGGCGAGGCCCTGCGGCCGCCGGGACGCGGGGCGGAACGCGGGTCACTGCAGTCCGGGTGCAGCGGTGGAAGCGCCGCCTCTGCCCCGGCGCCCGCCGCTCTCCATGGAGCCCGCCGCCGCTCGCAGCCACTCCTTGCTTGCCGCCGCCGCCGCCGCCGGGGGAAGAGCGCGGCTCGTGGCTCGTGCCACGCGGAGACAGTTGGAAGCGACGATGCAGACCGGGCAGAGACGCCGAGGATGCGCGCCGCCCCCTTCGCCCGCATTTAAGCGGGGCTCCCGCGCGCGCGCGCCGGCGCGCTCCCTCCTTTGGGCGCGTCAGTGCGCCTGCGCGCTGGGACCGTTGCCGGGCGGGGCTAGGGTGGGGAGCTGGGGGCGCGGCTTCGACCAGCCGCGGGGCGGGGCTCGAGGCCTAAGTCTAGGGCTCCGTCAGTTCTGCCCTGCCCGCGGGCGAGTGCTCCAGTGGCCTTTTTGGGGGGTGGAGTGCGCTTTGTATACAAGGCCAGGGAAAGGAAGCGAGCAGGGACCTCCTCGCTCTCCGTTTTAGTGGTCCGATAGAGTTCCCTTTAGGGTCGGACCCCAGTACAGTGTCCTGGAGCCAAGGTCCCCTGAGCCATGGCAGGACTACGGAAGCATCGCGGTTAGCGTTGCTTGTGAAGGCTAGGAAGGTTAAGTTCATTGAGTTCTCTCTCTCCTCTCCCCCATTTCCTCTATTTTGATGAGAGTGCTTTTATGTGCTCTTGAAGAGTCAGTTCACGCTTTGAAGAGGACAATAGACAATTGTCTGTGTTGTGGCATCCCCATCTGGGCTGACCCTCCAGAGTGCATTCATGAACCCTGGTTATGGCTGTTATTCTGTGTGTATCTCATTCTAAGTAAGGCCATAGCAGTAAATCAGTGGGATTTTTGTTGTCTGGAAGCTTACAGTCTTAGGCACTTGGAACAACTCCCCATATTTCTGTGCCATTGAAGAGCCAAGATAGAAAGTAGGAGACTGGCGGGCAGTTGTGGCGCACACCTTTAATCCCAGCACTTGGGAGGCAGAGACAAGCGGATTTCTGAGGCCAACCTGGTCTACGGAGTGAGTTCCAGGATAGCCAGGGCTACACAGAGAAACCCTGTGGTGCACGCCTTTAATCCCAGCACTCGGGAGACAGAGGCAAGCGGATTTCTGAGTTCGAGGCCAGCCTGATCTACAGAGTGAGTTCCAGGACAGCCAGGGCTATACAGAGAAATCCAGTCTCGGAAAAAAACCCAAAAACAAACAAAAAAGAAAACCCCAAAAAACATAAACCAATAAAAAAAAAAGCAAGAAAGAAAGACAGACAGACAGAAAGAAAGAAAAGAAAAAGAAAATAGACCTGACATCACTGGAATTCAAGAAAACCCCTAATCCAAATCAGGTGTGGAATCCCAGGTATGTAATCCCAGCACTTGAGAGCCCAAACCAGAAGGATTCGGAATTCAAGGCCATTTCCCCATATATTTGGAACTGGTGAGACTAGACTGGTCTACATGAGACCCTATTTCAAAATCCGAACTCCTAACCGACTGGAGCTCTGCTTCCCACAGAACTGTTTAGACAGCCACATCCGTTTGTTTTTCATTCCTGGAAGGCCTCCGGTGTGCCAGGCTCTGGCATCTTACAAAACCGGTCAGACCCTGCCCCTCTAGTAGATTACGAACCTAAGAAGAGAGAAACAGTGACCAATCACAGGACGGAATATTTAACTGATTTGTGAGTAGTGGGTCCTGCAGATCTTTGACCAGAGGGGAAAGAAGCAAGCTTGGAAGGCAGCTAAGGCAACAAGGGGAGGAGGAGCCGAGAAGACAAAAGAGTCAAATTCTCAGGAACCAAGAACTGGAGTTTATGCAAAGGTCAGGGAGGCAGAGAGGGAGGGAGCAGAGCTCATAGAAATGAAAAAAAAGCCAATGGGCTGTAGAAAGGACCGGAAGCTTATACCACAAGCCGAGAGCTGTAAGGCTTCTGAGCTGTAACGCACTGAGACGCTGGGCTGCCATGGTGAGAACTCCTTTGATATGAGACAGTTGTGCCTGTCTTCCCCCAGAGCCTAGCAGACTCGAGCAAGTTTAGAGAATGAGTTCATGTTGAATAGGTGGTTTAAGGAATGAAAGCTTCACCACAATTAGAAATCAAGTCCGTAAAAAAAAAAAAAAAAAAAAAGAAATCAAGTCCGTACAGAGACATTTGTCCAAGCTGTTTTTACTGAAGCCACTTGAAGTCCAGGATTTACAAACATTTATTTACCTAGGGACTCCAGTAGGACTGATACTAAGTGCTACTTTTAGATGAGTGTGGTTGATAAAGTGGTCTTTCTATTGTGTTTTGTTTGGAGCTAAGGTCTCATGTATCCCAGGCTGGCCTACAGAATTCCTGATCCTTATCTTTCAAGTGCTGGACTGCAGGCATGTTCCCACATCCCTGGCTTTACGGTAATCCTTTCAAATGGATGAAGAAGAGTCAAGTTCCCCCTGCACAAATTCTTCAATGATCTGGCTTCTAGACGTGGGTGCCCAATAAATAGATGGGTTGAACTGTATAGTGATTTACTCATCTCATTTATTTTTTTTAACATTTATTTTATGTGTATGAATTTTTGCTTACATGTTTGCATACACACCTGCACCATACGTGTGCCTAGTGTCCTTGGAAGACAGACAAGGACATCAGATTCCCCTGAAACTGGGGTCAAGAATGGTTGTCAGCCACTGTGTGACTGCTAGGATCTGAAACTGGGGTGCCCTGAAAGAGTAGCAGGTGCTCTTAACCACTGAGCCATCTCTCCATCCCCTTTCTCATGTATTGGTTCCAGAAGATGTAGCATGGGCTAAAATTAAGGAAAGGGGAAAGGAAAGATGTTTGGAACCAAATTGCCAAAGGGAAAAAGCCAGGCAGAGACTTGGTGAATGTAAGCAGAGGACACCTATTTTTCAGCTGCCAGGCACTGAAAAGAAAATATATATATATATATATATATATATATATATATATATATATATTCCCAGCTCTCAGATGGGTAGACTGATTTGTTACATTCTTGCACAAAGCTGGGAAAGAGCTTTGAAGTTGCAAAGACTCTGAAGAAAGAAGCTACCAACAAAGTACTTTCCGAGACAGGGTTTCTCTCTGCAGCCCTGGCTGGCCTGGAACTCACTCTATAGACTGAGTTGACCTCAGACCCAGAGATCTGCCTGCCTCTGTCTCCTGAGTGCTTGCGCCACCACCGCCCAGTTCAATAAGGATTATAATGGTGGCTTCAGGAAGGAGTCTTTCTTGGGGCTCAGGCTGACCTTGAACTCTCTGGTTTCTGGCTCAGTCTCCCTGGCATTACAGGCCTGTGTTCTAGATTTTACTGCA
>NC_034598.1:79430375-79442875 GCF_900095145.1 Mus pahari | reverse complement strand
GGTTTTTCAAGACAGGGTTTCTCTGTGTAGCCCTGGCTGTCCTGGAGCTCACTTTGTAGACCAGGCTGGCCTCAAAACTCAGAAATCGGCCTGCCTCTGCCTCCCAAGTGCTGGGATTAAAGGCGTGCGCCACCACCACCTGGCCATTTTTAACATTTTTATTCTTTATTTTTGAGTCAGTCTCACGAAGCCCAGCCTGGCCTCACCTTGCTATGTAGTCAAGGATGGCTCTGAGCTTTTCATCGTCCTGCTTCCTCCTCCTGAGTGCTGGGATCATGGATGTGTGTCTCCAGGAGTGGTTTCCATGGTGCCAGTTAGGCAAGCACGGTCCCAACTGAGCCATCGCTCCAGCTGTCTTCGGGTTGTGATTGCTGTGACATCAGGCCACCACCAAAAGCAACCTGGTGGGGAGAGAGTTGATTTGGCTTACACGTCCACACTGCACGCTATCACTGAAGGAAGTCAGGGCAGGATCACACAAGGCAGGAACCTGGAGGCAGGAGCTGATGCAGAGGCCATGGAGGGGCCAGGAGGGCTGCTGCTTCAGGACTTGCTCAGGATGGCTCCCTCAGATGCTTTCTCATAGAACCCAGAACCACCAGTCCAGGGATGGCACCAGCCACCAGCCCCGCATCAATCGATAATTAAGAAAATGCCCTACAACTGGATCTAATGGAGGCATTTTCTCAATTGAGGTTCCCTCCTTTCCTAGTGTGTGTCAAGTTGACATAAAACCAGCCAGCACACCAGCCCTACAGGTATACTTTTTTGTTTGTTTGTTTTGTTTGTTTTTTGTTTTGTTTTGTTTTTTTCCGAGACAGGGTTTCTCTGTGTAGCCCTATGTGTCCTGGAACTCACTCTGTAGACCAGGCTGGCCTCCAACTCAGAAATCTGCCTGCCTCTGCCTCCCAAGTGCTGGGTTTAAAGGCGTGCGCCACCACCGCCCGGCCAGGTGTACTTTTTAAAAAACACATGAATATTTCAGGCTCAGCTTTTGTACAGCTAGTCACTTAAAAAAGCAAAAACCAGGTTTGGAGAGATGGCTCAGGGGTTAAGAACACTTGCTGCGAGGCAGAGGCAGGCGGATTTTTGAGTTCGAGGCCAGCCTGGTCTACAGAGTGAGTTCCAGGACAGTCAGGACTATACAGAGAAACCCTGTCTTGAAAAAAACAAAACCAAAACCAAACAAGAGCACTTGCTGCTCTTGCAGAGGACTGGAGTTCAGTTCCCGTTATCCATGTCAGATAGCTACAGCTGCCTGTAACTCTAGTTCCACAGGATAGAATACACTCTACTAGCCTCCATGGGCACCCATACTCATGTGCATGCTTGTCCTTGTCTACATACATGCACACGCACACACAAATAATTTTTAAAAATCATTTGTTTAAAGATTTGTTTACTTATTTTATGAGTATACTGTAGCTGTCTGCATGCATACCAGAAGAGGGTATTAGATCCCACTGCAGATGGTTGTGAGCCACCATGTGGTTGCTGGGACTTGAACTCAGGACCTCTGGAAGAGCAGTCAGTGCTCTTAACTGTTGAGCCATCTCTCCAGCCCTTAAAAAAAAAAAAAAAATCCTGCATGTGTTGGTCTGTTCCTGTAATCCTCATACTTTGGAAGCTGTGACCAGAAGATTGTGAGGCAAGTCTGGACTGCATCTTGAGATTTTTGTATTAACAAACAAATTAATTAAAAAATGAAAGAGGTAGCATTCTACCTTATTTAACACAGTTTGGTAATGTTAAAATGATTATTAACTTATTTAATGTAAACCACAGTGTAGAGTTTTCCACAATGAAGGGATGTTGGCATTCCCTAGGGTTGTTTGCCATTTAAATCAGGTGCAAAGGTTCTCATGTTCAATTAACTAATTTTGAGACACTCTCCCTATGTAGCCATAGCTGTCGTGGAACTTGATATGCACACTAGGCTGCCCTCAAATGAATGGAGATTTTCCTGCCTCTGCCTCCGGGGTGCCAGGATTAAAGGTGTGTGCCACCAGGCCGAGCCTCAAGTAGTTTATTTTATGTGAAGATTCATCTTTAAGTATTAGGAAAAATGAATCCCAAAACTACTTTTGGTTCTTATATCTGTATGTGTGACTTAGATAAGAAGTTTTAAAAAAGACATCTAGAGATATCTGGAAATAGTTTTGTTTTGTTTGATTTGAGGCAGAGTCTCACTCTGTATTGGCCATGGATTTATTATATAGCCCAGACTTGCCAAATACTTGGAACAATCCTCCTGTCTCAGCCTCCCAAGAGCCGACATTGCAGGCTCGAGCTACAGTGGTTGGCTTGAGGATGCTCTGAGGACGATCGTTCATTTATGACTGACTTAGATGCTCAGGGTTTATGTGCCAGGTTTGAAATGGAAGAACACAATTGTTTTGCGATATTTGATCTCAGAAGCTCCAGCCATGTGACGGTGGCCCCTCTAGCTGTGCCATCTGTTAGAGCCACCATGGGAACAGGAAGGTAATACACACTGGGCCAAAAACCAAGACACCTAGCAACTGGCCACGGTGCTTTTATCGCCTTTGTGTTTTCTTCTCTCTGGGTTTATGAAGACAAACTTGGATGCTTGGGAACCCTCTGGGGAAAACAAATTGAGTGGATTACAACTCGAATTCTAACTCAAGTTCTGACAAAAAAAAAATGTTACATGAAAATCAAATGCAAGCATGATGATCTAGCCTTTATTCCCCCCCCCCCAGCCTGATGCAAAAGTCCAGGCAAATGGGGTTTAAGACAGGCTCTCATCCGAAGTGACTTCGAAGGGTTCCTCCTGGGTTCCACACCTGTCTGCCCATTCTATCGTTGGGGAAGTCTGGACAGAACAGACAAACACACGGGCTTGCTGAAAGGCGTGAAGGGTGGCTGGGAGGTACCTCTCAGGAAATGTTTGTTTCAGTTATCTCTGGGTTAAAAAGTGTCCCACCTAAGGCTGGTCAAGTTGGCCCATATCTGTCTGTGATACAGTATTCTAGAGACAGAGGCAGAACTGTCGTGAGCATGAAGCCAGCCTGGGCTACAGACTAAAAGAAACCTGTGCATTCATTCTCCTGACTCAAGACATCTCTTCCCCAAGCCTTCGATCTTCAAGGAGATACCGCTTAAGGAATGCTTTGAGGGGGGTGCAGTATTTCCCACTTTTGGCTATAATTCAGTAACATTTGTCCTGTTTTTCTTGCCTTTAATCACATCTGTAGGGAGGCAGAGTGGGGCAGATCTCTGTGAGTTCAAGGCCAGTCTGATTTACAGAGTTCCAGGATAGACAGGACTACACAGTGATACACTGTCTCTAAGAGCCAGGGGAACAAACAGACTAACAAACACAACGGTGAGGAAAAGTCTTCCCAATTACTGCTGGCCACAGGTTTCAGGAATTCTTATTTACTCATGGATGGTATTGAGAGCTTTTTAAAAGGTCCAGATGCCTATTATTTTAAGATGGTTGGCTAGAGAAACTAAATGCCTAGTTGCGAAATTGCTACATTAATTACAAATACTATCAATTTTAAAGAATACTAGGTAGCTATAGAAAAGGATGCCTAATTTCTAGAAAGAAATCAAAAGTTTGTTCCAATGCTTTTGGAGAAGTTCTGTATGTCTTTGCGCATGAGTACGTGTGCCGTGCCCCTGTTGGATTGTCTGGAGCTGCGGTTCCAGGCAGCTATGAGCTGGAGGACACGGGTGCTGGGAACAGAACAAACACAGGTCCTCTGTGGGAACGAACGGTGGCAGTGCCCTTGACCCCCGAGTCACCTCCAGCTTCCTCGTTACAAAGACTTTTAAGTATAAAACACTGAATAGTCAGTTGAAGGCAGGATTGTGAGTTTGTGGACCAGCCTCTACACGGGGAGACCAGGTCTCAAAAAGAGTGAAGCAAACCAAAACAGATTCTGAGCATAATACACCGTGAAAACGGAACAAAGGGGCCTCAGGCTGTAGCTCAGGCGCTTGCTTAGCATGTGCAAGCATGGATCTCATCCCCAGCACTGCAACAAAACATCAAAACAAAACAAAACAAAACAACCAAAACCCACCAAAAGCCAAAATCCTGAAAGCAGCCAGGATGGGTCAGGCATTGTGGTCTTTGCCTTTCCTCTTTGTACTTGGGAAGTTAAGCCAGCAAGACTGCTGTGCATCCAAGATCAGCCTGTCTAAAAAAAAAAAAACAAAAAACACCAATTCTTTTTCTTTTGGGTGGAGTACAGGTGACATTTCTTTTTTCTTTTTTTTTTTTCCACTTTCTTGTATTTTTTAAATGTTTTATCATGAGCACATCTCATTTCATTAGGTTTTAATGTTATTTGTGTGATTTCCCTGCATTAAGTTAATATTAATTGATAAGGATAAAAACACTCTTAATCCCACTAAAGATAACAATATAACATTCTGGGAGCAACTGGTATGTAACGAATGCATTTGCTCCAGACAACTGGCATTCAGCCTGTTAGCAAGCCAAGCATCAAGTCCCGAGCTTTCTGGTTCACTTTGTTTAACCTCTTCCTCGACAGGCACAGACCATTCCAAAGCCCTCAGCTTCGGTTTCCATTAGCCCTTCCCGTCCCAACTCGCTGTTTGAGTGCTTTCCCGTGGAACCAATGAGCAGGAAGGAAGGAACAAACGGGGCAGGTCAAACGTGAAGGTGCAGGAGGGCTTCTTTTTTCCTTACTTCCCACTCTGCGGGTAGGAGAGTCTCAGGGACAAGTTCTGAACTGCCTAGCAATTTCACATAGCTCAGACGCACTGACTGGAGCCGGTAGAGCGGATGACCCAGTTGTCGGAGTAGAGATGAACTTTTTTGGAGAGAGAGAGAGAGAGAGAGAGAGAGAGAGAGAAATAGAGGTGTGAGAGAGGTGCTGTGTGTGTCTGTTTCCCCCAGTCCTTTCAGGATGATTAATATTGCCTCATTAACATTTTGTGAACTCAATCAAGGCCTTAGGCAGCCTCTCTGGCAGAACAATATCCAGCAGCCATTTAGGGCAGCAAAGCTTAGCTGAGAACACAGGGCAACCTATCTGAAGCCCATTTTCGACTTTCTCTTTGCCCCCAAGAACACCAACATCTCTCTTGAAGTAAAAATTATAAATTACATTCGGTATTACAAAACAATGATTTCTCGGTCTCATTTAAAACACTGGGCAGGAAAACTGTCTCTAGGAAAAATTGCCTTTGCTGTTGATTTCATAACATACAATTTGTGCAATTATAAGACAAGCCGCCTAAGTACTACTTGTATGGAAGAAAAATAAATATTTGCAGGCTGGAAAAGAACAATGACCGAAGCAAGCCCAGGGCTCGGCTTTCCCTGGGGCTCCACGGAGCCTGGCAGACGAGCCTCGAAATGAAGGTTTCCAAACAAGGCAGGGAGAAGAGAGGGACCCAGGCAAGAAGGCCGAGTTCATGAGCAGCCTCCTGGGAAGCGGGGGGTGGGGGTGGGGTGGAGTTCAGGCAAAAGAAAACTGCTGGTGGTGAATAACTGAGAGGTCAGAGGCACAGAGGTACAGCACAGATGTCTAGACAGGAGGGTAAAGAAAGAGTCGTTCTGGGCCGGGCATGGTGGCGCACACCTTTAATCCCAGCACTTGGGATGCAGAGGCAGGTGGATTTCTGAGTTCGAGGCCAGCCTGGTCTACAGAGTGAGTTCCAGGACAGCCAGGACTATGCAGAGAAACCCTGTCTCAAAAAAAAAAAAAAAAAAAAAAAAAAGAAAGAAAAGAAAGAAAAGAAAGAAAGAAAGAAAGAAAGAAAGAAAGAAAGAAAGAAAGAAAGAAAAGAAAAGAAAAGAAAGAGTCATTCTAAACAGATGTATGATCCTTGAATCAATGTGGACCCAAGGGTGGAGAGATGGCTCAGTGGTTAGGAACACTGGTTGCTCTTCCAGAGGACCCAGGGTTGTTTTTTGTTGTTGTTTTTGTTGCTGTTGTTGATGATGATGTTGTGGTTTGTTTGGTTGTTTGTTTTGAGGCGGGATTTCTCTGTAGAGCCCTGGTTGTCCTGGAGCTCACTCTGTAGACCAGGATGGCCTTGAACTCACAGAGATCCCAGCTTCCCAAGTGCTGGGATTAAAGGCATGGGCCACCACTGCCTGACTAGGACCAGGTTTGATTCCCTATATTTCTGTGACTCTAGTTTTGGGGGTGGGGGGGTCTGACAACTTTTTTTCTGGCCTCTTCAGGTAACACACATGCAAGTGGTGCACATGCAGTTCAAACATCTATACATAGAAAGTAATTTAAAACTACAAAAACAAACAAACAAACAGACAAACAAACAGAAAGCATAGACTGGAGGTGCCTGAGTCGGATTCCGTCAGCGCAGCTACTTTTGAAGTCTGAGAAGTAGATTCTTTCAGCTGAGCCAGGCTTTCTGTGTACATAACAACCTACTTGGGTATATTGAACTCCCTGACTTTGAACCCTTGCCTGCATCTGTGTGCTTGCCATGAGGCCTTGACTCTCATTATATAGCCCAGTCTAGCTTTGAACTCATGTTCCTTACACAGCTTCCAAGTGCTGGGCTTTCAGGCCTGTGGCATCATGACCAACAGATACTTAGAATCTACAGGACTTGGAAACTGATAGATGTGGAAGAGGATAAAGAGTTCTAAAGAACTGTGCTGCCAGGCTGGAGAGATGGCTCAGAGGTTAACAGCACCGACTACTCTTCTGTGAGTTCAAATCCCAGCAACCACATGGTGGTTCACAACCATCCATTAGGAGATCTGACTCCCTCTTCTGGGGTGTCTGAAGTGTACTGTATGTAAGTACTTCCATATACTAATAAATGAATCTTTGGGCCAGGGCGAGCAGGACTGGATGGAGCAGAGGTCCTGAGTTCAATTCCCAGCAACCATTTGTACAGCTACAGTGTACCCATAATAGTGTACCCATATACATAAAATAAATATAAATAAAGAACTGCCCCGCCCCAGGGCATCAGTTGGTGGTCATTTACAAGACAAGGCTTTGCTAAAGGAGTAGAAGGGTAGTCTGAGGAAGGGATGCAGTGTTCAGCTTAAATCATGCAGTTATGATGGCCCTGTGGAGCCGTTCTGCCATGATTCCTAGTGGACTAGACACCCAGGTCCCAAGGACCAGAGGTTTCATTCCTCATCCAGTTCCAACCCAAGCTGTTAGGCAGAGCTTCTCTTAACACTGTATCTATACTAGCTTCTCTGGTTGTGTTCCAACAAAAAGCCAGATTTCTGCTCTCACTCGGTTCCTACCTCCATTCTTCAGTTGTATCAGGAGTTTAAGGAGGAGGGGTGGGGCTCTGTGTCCTCTTTTGTGAACACGCCCTCCTTCCCTCTATTTGCTGCCTCATGTTTGTTGGTACTGTTGTTAGCAGGCAATTGTATGTCAGTATTATCAACTACCCAATAGCCTGTGCTGAGATTGGCGGGCTGCATGCAAATGTGAATAGCCACCAGCATGAGGTGGCTGATGGCCAGCCTTGGCTGTGAATAGACCTGGCACAGAAGGTGCCCCAGTCACATGAAGACCAGCTGACTTCTCTGTCATAGGCCCGCCATAGTGGGTGAAGCTCTGGCTGGCTTGTTTGGAGGATTACAGCTAAAGACAAAAAGCAGTCGTGGAAGCTTTTCAGGACATGAGTAAAGAATAGCTACTTTTCTGGCAATAAGGCATCCATGTCGCGTTGTTTGAAGCCTTTTCCTATGGGTGCAAGAGGGTTTTAGGATACAGAAATAAAACTTACTGGTAGCTTGCTTCAAAATGATCCAATTCATTGGTCCGTGTTGGCACTTGGAAGCTGTCACAAAGTATAAGACAAATAGCCAGCAAGTGCAAACCTTCTGGGACTGTTTTAGGGTTTTATTGTTGAAAAGAGACACCATGACCAAGGCACGTCTTATAAAAGAAAACATTTAATTGGACCTGGCTTACAGTTTCAGAGGTTTAGTGTTGTGGTAGTTTATTAAGTTCCACTCTTATCTCCCTGGCAGCGGCAGCACCCGTTCCTTGCCACCTGCCCAATGTTCTAGATTCACACACACACACACACACACACACACACACACACACGGCCTTATATTTAATATGTCTTAAACAGTGCAATGGCTGGGCACTTCCAAACCTCCCTACAGCTAACACACGCCCCCACTCTGATATTCCTGAATCATTTCTTACTAAAATCTCTATTCCATCCTGGCTACCCTGGGCACAGGCCGACAGCCCTCCTGGGCCACTGTGGGTTGTCTCTTTGTCCTGCGGCTCTTAGGCTTGATCTTTCTGCTCCTCTGGCAAGGCAGTTCTAAATCCTTCCTCTTTCCTGGATTCCCTCGGCCGGGAAACCTAAACCCCCACTTCAGTCTCCCTGCCTAGCCATTAGCTACCTGCAATCTTATTTACTAATTAACTGGAAGCAGGGACCCGTGGACTCTTACATGAAAATTCCTGAGTAATTTGGGAACCCAATTGGCATACTATAAGCAATAAACCAAATCCACAACAGTTTAGTCCATTATCACAGACTCTTACCTCAGACATGGGGTACTGAGGAATCGGAGAGTTCTACATCTCGATCCAAAGATAGCCAAAAGGAGACTGTCTTCTTCATGTGGAGGTGGGGGTGGGGGTGGGGGGGTGGTAGGGGTGGGGAGTGCCTTTTTCCACACTGAGTGGAACTTGAACATAGAAACCTCAAAGCCCACCCCCACAGTGACACACTTCCTCCAATGAGGCCACACCTAATAGTGCCACTTCCCATGGGCCAAGCATTCAAACACATGAGTCGATGGGTCCAAACCTATTCAAACCATCACAGGAACCTTCTCAAGAGGTGGGAACTCCATTGGTACCCTGCCATGGGACTATGGGATGGATCCAGGATAATCACACACTGCTCTTTGGGCTGATCAGAGAAACCTGGCTGGAGGAAGAGGCAAGGTTCTTTGAAGCACAGTTGGGTGTCTTTGTATATTTATGTTTACTTTAATTGCTACATGCTTGTTAAAGAAACTCAGAGGAAAAAGTAAGAAAAAAATTGAGATTATGTGCAGTTGGAAATTTTGTTTCTTACTTGAGGATGTGTAGTCATCTTAGTTTCCTTTTTTAAAATTTTAATTAATTTTTATTTATATGAGTTCGCTGTCTTCAGCTGTCTTCAGACACACCAGAAGAGGGCATTGGATCCCATTACAGATGGTTGTGAGCCACCAGGTGATTGACTGGCAGTTGAACTCAGGACCTCTGGAAGAGCAGTCAGTGTTCTTAACCGCTGAGCCATCTCTCCAGCCCCTTAGTTTCCTTTTTTAATTTTTAAATTTATTTTATTTTATGTGGTGTTTTGCCTGTATGCATGAATATGTATCATGTTCAGACCTGCTGCCTACAGAAGACAGGTGAGGGCATCGAATCCCGTGGATTGGAGCTGCCACATGGATGACAATTAAACGTGGATCCTCTGAGAAAGCAACCACTGTCCTGAAACACTGAGCTATCTCTCTGGACCTCTTTGTCTCTTTTGTTGTAGCTGTGATAAGACGTTCTGCCAAAAAAAAAACTTAAGGGAAAATGGATTTATTTTGGTTCATAGTTTAAGGTACAGTTCTTGGGTGGTGGGGAAATCAAGGCAATAGGATTTAGAAATGACTGGTCACATAGCATCCAAAGGAAGCAAAGAACAATAAATAAATGCATGCAGCTGCTCAGCTCTCAAGAGCCTAAAGCCAGGGAATGGCACCACCCACAGTGGGCAGGTCTTTCTACCTCAAGGCAATCAGGTTAGTCACTAGGCATCTCTCAGATGATTCTAGGTTCTGTCAAGTTGACAATTAACAATGACTATGATAATACTCACTGTGTTGGTTTGAATATGCTCAGCCCTGAGAGTGGCACAATTTGGAGGTATGGCCTGGGAGTGGGTGTGGCCTTGTTGAAGGAAGTGTCTCACCGTGAGCATGGGCTTTAAGACCCTTGTCCTAGCAGCCTGAAAGCCAGTCTGCTAGAGGCCTTCAGAAGAAGATATAGAACTCTCAGTTCCTCCTGCGCCATGCCTGTCTGGATGCTGCCATGCTCTCACCTTGATGGTAATTAGATGTTGTCCTTATAAGAGTTGCCTTGGTCACGGTGTCCGTTCACAACAGTAAAACCCAAACTCAGAACATGCATAGATATTCTCTCTTTCCCATAGTAGCCAAGTGCTCTGCTACTGTGCTGCACTCCCCAGTCCTTGATGAGGTTTGATAAAGTGGGCGTGGTGTCTATCTGAATCTTAGCACTCGGAGACTGAGGCAGGAGAATCCTGAGCTCCAGGTTAAGCTAGGCTATAGAGGGAAAACTGTGTCAAAACAAACAAACAAACATTCTAAGCCAAACCAAACCTGCGAACATTCCTTCTATCTTCAAAGGTCATCAAGATTGGAGGGGCACTACTCCCACTCCAGAAAGTTCCCTCGAGCCTTTCTACACAACCCCACTCACTTTCTCCACCCTCTCAGACTGCCGCTGTCTTCATTTCTCTTTTTCTTTTCTTTTCTCTTCTTTTCTTTTCTTTTTTTTTTTTGTGGGTTTTTCAAGACAGGGTTTCTCTGTATAGCCCTGGCTGTCCTGGAACTCACTTTGCAGACCAGGCTGTCCTCGAACTCAGAAATCCACCTGCCTCTGCCTCCCAAGTGCTGGGATTAAAGGCGTGCGCTACCATGCCCGGCTGCTGTCTTCATTTCTGTCACTACAGATTGCCTTTGCCTATTTGCACGAATAAAAATAGCTTTACTTTTCATTTTTTAAACCTAGTAATGTGAACAATACCTCAGTGTTCTACCTCAGTGTTTATCCACTACTCTTTCTTTCCCTTCTCTTCCCTTCCTTCTTTTTTCTTGTTTTGAGATAGAATCTTACTCTGTAGCCTGTGATAGCCCCAAACTCAGAGCAATTCTCCTGTCTCAGTCTCTCGAGTGCTTATGTCATAGGTCTATGCTCTGGGTATCACTGTCAATTGAAAAATAATATTGCTTCTGTGCATGCTCTAACATGCACACATACTCAAGCTCACACACCCACACACCCACATACATAACCATACACACATTTACTTACCCTACACACACACACCCCGCACACATACACACACTCACACATACACGCACACATACTCACATATACTTACACACCCACACATACCCATACACACATTCACTTACTCTACACACCCCCACACACATACACACACTCCCACATATACCCACACATACTCACACACACTCACATACCCACACACACCCACACACATACCCATACACACATCCACTTACCCCCCCATACCCATACTCACACCCACATACACATACACACACTCACACATACACCCACATATACTCACACACACACACTCACACACTCATATACCCATACATCCATATACCCACTCACACATCACACATACCCATACACATACACACACACACACACACACACACACATACACACATACACACACACATGCACACAGATCCACATCTGAACACCAATCAGTTTTTCATTGATGGGGATTTGGCTTCATCTGTCCTTTCTCTGTCACCTTCCTTCCATTCTACTTGACACACAGACCAAAATCTTTATGGGTACATCTTTGCACACAGGCTTGTTTCTGTAGGTGGCACTCCTAAAACTGGAATTTCTGTGTCAATAAATGGACATCTCAAACCACATTGCTAAAAGACACCCAGAAAAACTATCTCCAGACACCTCAGAATTACTCTTGAGTTTGGGGCTATCATAGCCTACATGGAAATTCCCAGGTCAGCCTGGGTCACATCATATCTCAAAACAAGAGAGAGAAAGAAGGGGGAGAGTTGTTTTCCCACCGTGACAAACCCTCAGCTGAGGATGGGTGGGAGTCTTTGTCGCTAGTCTATTTCATATTTTAAATATGGCAGTTGATTTTAATCTACATTTCTCTTATTAGTAATGGGGTTGAACACTTTCTAATGAGAAAAGTTTCACCATGTTTCACTTTACAGTGGAAAAAACTGATCTTTTTGTTTTATTGTTTTGTTTTTTAAAATAAACTTTCTAATGATCAATAATCTGGTCACGGAAAATTGTGATCAGATTGAAGACAGGAAGATTAAAAATAGAACAGTTTGGAAATCTGCAAGCTGAACTTTGTTTCAACTTTATTTTAAGCCAATGACCTCTTCTATAATCTTGTCTTCTAAATAGCTTTCGTTATTTTAGACAATTGTTTTATTTACTTTCAGAAAGACTTCGATTCTGCTTGAGGGAAAAATAAATGTAGTCAGACAGAGAGAGCCACAGAGCTGGTGCCCAGTCAGCCCCTTGCCCTTAGCTAAGTCTAGCAACAAAATCCGAATCTGTGTGCCAAATCCCTGTATAGGCTGATCTCCCTAGTTCCCTGTCATTTAACTTCAAACCGTAATTAACATCAACAGTATAGGGTTATCTTGCCTGATGCTTTCCATAGAACCTTGGGCATTTAGTGTATTTGTTTTTTGTTTTTTT
>NC_034598.1:79429028-79430195 GCF_900095145.1 Mus pahari | reverse complement strand
GCTGCTCTCCATCTTACTTTCTGAGACAAGGTCTCTCACTGAACTTGGAGTTCACTGATTGGCAAGACTGGCCAGTCAGTGAGTTCTGGATTCACCTATTTCTCATTCTGGTGTTTGTCCTGTGTTGTGTCCCATCCGGTCCCTGCCCCCCCCCCAACACACACACACGCACACACACACACACACACACACACACACACACTGGAGTTACAGGTGTTTGCCACCATGCCTGTCTTTTACATGGGGGCTGGGGATATGCACTCAGGTCCTGATGCTTATGTGGCAAGAATTTCCCTGCCTGAGCCATTTCCCTTGGCCCATGTATTAGGTTTTAAAGGAAATAAGAGGCCATCAAAGCTTTACTTATGGCTTAGTTGAACCTGGATTATGAGGTCCTTTATAGAATGTGGGGTTTGATTAAATAACTCAAAGTTTCATTGAAGACACAAAACTCAGGGCTGGAGAGATGGATCCCCAATTAAGAGCCAGGCTGCTCTTCTAAAAGACATGGGTTCAATTCTTAGTACCCGTTATGCCAGCCCACAACTGTCTATACCTCCAAGATCTGACAGCCTCATGCAGACACACATGCAGGCAAGCCACCAGTGCACATGAACTAAAAATAATTTTAAGAAAGTTTAAAAAAGACATTAAACTCATAATTCTCATAAAAATTCTTGTTGTAACTCAAAATGTTAGTAACAAGATTAACATTGGTACCTTCAGCTAATTACTTTCCTCTAAATTTATTTCCTATTTTTTTTCTTTGTTGTTTTTGTTTTCTGCCACCCACTCCCACTCCTACACAGAGTTCCTTTGTGTAGCTCTGGCTGTCCTAGAGATCCATCTATAGACCCTGCTGACTTCAAACTCAGAATTCCACTTGCTCCTGCCTCCCAAGTACTGAGATTAAAGGTTTGTGCCACCATCACCTGGGTTTTGTTTTCTATTTTGTAAAGGGGGGATAATAATAGTGTATATCTTTCTTGGGGTGCAACAGTAAAAGACAAATAGAAAGCTCTTAGATCACTGTCTGACCCAGGAAATATCAATGGCAAATAGTGGCTGTGCTCTTCTTCTTCTTCTTCTTCTTCTTCTTCTTCTTCTTCTTCTTCTTCTTCTTCTTCTTCTTCTTCTTCTTCTTCTTCTTCTTCTTCTTCTCCTCCT
>NC_034598.1:79418437-79428973 GCF_900095145.1 Mus pahari | reverse complement strand
TCCTCCTCCTCCTCCTCCTCCTCCTCCTCCTTTTTCTTTCTTCTTCTTTACAACCCAATGGAGAATGTATAGCATCAAATGAACAGAGCCATGGCTCTGTCCTTCATCAGTCCACTCTAATACACACTTAAAACTTTTAAACTGATAGCTCATATTATCAAGTAAACAAGACTCTAACTCCGTCGTTCTACCTGGGTGGACATAGTCAACAACTCTCCACAGATCCGTCCTCACAACTGAACTGCCTTCTTAAGTTGGTGGATGCTTAAGTCATGTAGTGACCAGACGGTCTGGGTGCCCTGACTTTCCCAGGGTCGTGGACTAAAAAGAGAAACAGATAACTTAAGTTCAGAATAGATGCTGGGCCTGGAGATCAAAGAGCTTATAGAGAAGGACTGGGGTCACAGCCGAGCTGTAGAGCATGTGCTTTGCGTGCAAGCAGCCCTCAGTTTAATCTCTAGCAGCAGCAACAACAACACACACACATACACACAGAGAGAAAGAGAGAGAGAGAGAGAGAGAGAGAGAGACAGACAGAGAGAGAGAGAGAGAGAGAGAGAGAGAGAGAGAGAGAGAGAGAGCGAGCTTTCAAGCTTTCACAAGCCTTCAGAGAAATAAAGTAAGAGGGGCCCCTGAAGTAACTTGATAATATTCTCCTCTGTAGCCACAAGACCTAGGGGTGTTACTTCTGTTGGTTGCCTTGAGTTATTTTTCTGGGGGTGGGTAGGAGGGGTGTTTAATTTTTGTTTTATGAGCTCAGCTGTGACCTCACTGTCTAGCTCAGTAGTGATGTGCAGGGTTTTGATTTTTACTTTGCACCTCCTACTCTGATAACAGTAATTTGCCAGTCCACCTGGAGTTCTCAAAATAGACAGGCTCCGTAGAATTGCTGGATGCATTACACATGAGCCTACTGCAGAAAATGAGATGGAGGTAGCAGGCAGAGTGGAGTGCCTGTCTGTAAACCCAGAACTTAGGAGGTAAAAGATCGGGAGTTCAAGGTCATCCTTAGCCAGTTCTCAAGTTCCAAACCAGCTTGGGCTAGGTCAAACCCAAAACAAACAAATAAGTGCATGCAAATTTTAAAGGAGACAAGGTGTACAGCTGTGATATCTTCATTTTTTTTGTTTGTTTGTTTTGTTTTGTTTTGTTTTGTTTTCGAGACAGGGTTTCTCTGTGTAGCCCTGGCTGTCCTGGAACTCACTTTGTAGACCAGGCTGGCGTTGAACTCGGAAATCCACCTGCCTCTGCCTCCCAAGTGCTGGGATTAAAGGTGTGCGCCACCATGCCTGGCTTAAGGGTTTTTGTTTGTTTGTTTTTGTTTTTGTTCATTTGGAGCCAAATGTTAATATATGTTAATAGCCATATGATAAATATAAAAATCTACTACTGTAAAGGGGAATCTCTCTCTCTCTCTCTCTCTCTCTCTCTCTCTCTATATATATATATATATATATATATATATATACATACATATATACATGTATATAGTTATCATCTATATCTCCAACTATCCACCTATCTATCTATCCATCTATCTATCTATCTATCTACCATTCCTAGAGTAATGTTCCTCAGGCACCATTCACCATTTTTTTAAAGATGGTTTCTCACTGGCCTAGAATCCGTGGACTAGGACTGGGCCAGTGAACACCAAGGACCCTCCCTCCCATTTCTGCTTCCCCAGAGCTGGGTTTTTAAGCTTGGGCACACTTTAAAGTAGGTTCTGGGAACTGAGTTCAAGATCTTGTGCTGGCAAGCGAGCAAGTACTTTATCGAGTGAGCTCATCTCCCCAGCCCACTAGTGTACTTTAGTATTTCAGAAGATTAATCTGACAGGTACTGTTGAAGGGTTGTACCTGTATATCTTCATTCTTTGCTTTGGTAGTGTAGTGGATGTCATTCAGGGCCTCACGCATGCTAGGGTCTACCTCTGATCTACATGCCCAGAGAATTGTGGGTCATTTTCTCTTTCTTTCTTTTGTTTGTTTTTTGTTTTTGTTTTGTTCTTGATTTTAGAGACAACATTTCTCTGTGTAGCTTTGGCTATCCTGGAATTTGCTCTATAGATTATGTACTGGCTAGTTTTGTGTCAACTTGACACAAGCTGGAGTTATCACATAGAAAGGAACTTCAGTTGGGGAAATGCCTCCATGAGATCCAGCTGTAAGGCATTTTCTCAATTAGTGATCAAGGTGGGAGGTCCCCTTGTGGGTGGTGCCATCTCTGGGCTGGTAGTCTTGGGTTCTGTAAGAGAGGAGGCTGAGCAAGCCAGGGGAAGCAAGCCAATAAAGAACATCCCTCCATGGCCTTTGCATCAGCTCCTGCTTCCTGACCTGCTTGAGTTCCAGTCCTGACTTCCTTCAGTGATGAACAGCAATCTGGAAATGTAAGATGAATAAACGGTTTCCTTTCCAACTTGCTTCTTGGTCATCATGTTTGTACAGGAATAGAAACCCTGACTAAGATTAGACTGGCCTTGAACTCACAGAAATCCACTTGGCTCTGCCTCCAAAGTGCTGGGACTAAAGACATGTGCCACCACCACTTCTTACTGGAAAACAATGTATTTAGGGAAGTTAGAACAATAGTATGTGGAGTTTTTAGTTTTTCTGTTCTACAGTGTTGCAGTAGGCTCAAAAACACATTTTGTTTTTATTGTTTTGCTGTGTACTAAGGATTGAACCCAGTGTCTTGTTCACTCCAGGTACATCCATCTCGAAACTCTTCTAAAAGATACACAGTAATTCTTTCTCAGCATTACTAAAGTTTTAGCCATTTTTTTTTTAATTGAAAGGTTGTGTTAAAAACAAGACTGTTATTTAGTTTGCATTTATGGTGTGAGAACTTATTGTTATACAGGAGGTAATGACTGGGTTTCATTGTGTAAAGCTCCAAGAGAAAGCATCTTTTAAAATCAGAAGTCGCCTGATGGGAGAACAATGCTTTGAGTTAGATTTGATCTCTGCAGAATGGTCTTTTGTTTGAGAGAGTGCAGTTTAGAGTAATTGAAAAAGATCCCTACCTGCTGCTTTCTCTGTCATGTAATTGAATTTCACACAAAAGGGAGATGGAGACTATTTCCAGGTGTACTGTGTGTTGTATTTCCTATAGATTCGTTAATTTCTCTGGCACCTCGTTCCTGTTAGGTACCCTGCAGAGGATTGTTTTCAGTGCTTATTTTAAGACAGCTGAAGGAGAATGACATTTCTTTTGAAAACCAACCTCTGATTTGATTGGACGTCACATTTCTTTAAAATAGCAAACATTGGCTCTCGATCACACTTTTTGGTTTATTTCTATCAACTTGCTAAAGGAATGAAATTAGGAGACATAATTGTGTTTCACAATCCCTGGGGCTATGATTACAAAACCACAGAAAAAACAATCTAGAATGCTCTGCCACAAAACACAAAACCTTGTGTAAGATGCAGGTTCAACTGAGCGACATCATTTTGTGTCCTTCAGTCATTGCTGGGGTGTGTACAACCGGAAGAAATTCCATGTGGCCTCATTTTGATCAACAGTATATTTTTTTTCCTTTTTTTCTTTTTTAGAGACAGGGTTTCTCTATGTAGCCTTGGCTGTTCTGGAACGAGCTCTACATACCAGGCTGGCCAGGACTCACAGAGGTCAGCCTGCCTCTGTCTCCTGATTGCTGGGAGAAAGGGCTTGTGCTACCGCCTGCTAAATCCTTACTGTTACTTCTGAGTGGTGTTGGAATGGGGCTTAGGAGGGCAGGTGATGGAGAGTTAAGAACGAGTGGGTAGTGGTGGCTCACACCTTTAATCCCAGCACTTGGGAGGCAGAGGCAGGAGGATTTCTGAGTTCGAGGCCAGCCTGGTCTACAAAGTGAGTTCCAGGACAGCCAAGGCTATACAGAGAAACCCTGTCTCGAAAAACCAAAAAAAAAAAAAAAAAAAAAAAAAAAGGCCTCCTTAGGCCCATAGGGAGTGGCACTATTAGTAGGTGTGGCCTTGCTGGGGTAGGTGTGGCTTCGTTGGAGGAAGTGTGTTACTATGGGCAGGCTTTGAGGGCTCAAATGATCAAGCCATGCCCACTGTGTCAGTCATTTCCTGCTGCCTGTCAATCCAGATATAGAACTCTCAGCCCCTCTCCTGTACTGTCTCTGCTGGCTTGCCACCAACACTTCCCACCTTGACAATAATGGACTGAACCTCTGAAATTGTAAGCCAGCCCCAATTAAATGTCTTCCTTTATAAGACTTGCTGTGGTCATGGCGTCCCTTCATAGCAATAGAAACCCTAAGATACTTGAATTCCTGGGGTCTGGGATTTGATCCCCACTGCTACAAAAATAAGAAAAGAAAGAAAGAAAGAAAGAAAGAAAGAAAGAAAGAAAGAAAGAAAGAAAGAAAGAAAGAAAGAAAGAAAGAAAACATTTGAACGGGATGTAGTGGCATACATGTCTGTAATCCCAGTAGTGAGATGGAGGTAGGAAGGGCAGGAGTTCAAGGTCAACCTTGGCTGTACATAAAATCCAAGGCCAGCCTGTGTTATGTGAGATCTCGTCTTAAACGATGACAGTAGTATCAGTTAATAAATGAGCTAATGGGAATTCAGTGTAATCAATCTATACTTTCAGATTTAAACCTTTAAAATGTTATTTTTAAGTGTTGTTGAGATCTGACGTTGAGATCATTTTGCGCTGGAATGTTTTGTTCAGCAGCCTTGTTGCTGTGATCATCTCCATGGTCATTTACAACATGCTAGCCCTGGGATGCCCTAGGCCGCCTTCCACTGACTGCATCTTATGTATGTGGAGGGTTCATTGCTAAACCTCAGCTCATTAGGACCAGTGCAAACTATAAAAGTTGGTGGGGCATAACCAGTCGACATTTCTGGGAGTCAATTTTATACCAAATGCTTCAAAGTGTGTGTGTGTGTTCTGATGTTGCATTTCTAGAAATTTATTTTTAAAGAGGCAATCCAAAAACGTAAGCCAAGATATTGTACAAGGTTATGAGTTACAGCATTGTTTTCAGGCATAAACTGAAAACAAAGCCACTGTCTTTGCAGACAGGGCAATCAAAACTGTA
Source organism: Mus pahari (assembly GCF_900095145.1). Classification (NCBI taxonomy): domain Eukaryota; kingdom Metazoa; phylum Chordata; class Mammalia; order Rodentia; family Muridae; genus Mus; species Mus pahari. The sequence goes on along the minus strand of NC_034598.1, from coordinate 79,423,914 downwards.
GCTTAGGAAGGAATGCTGACTCTAGAGGTCTGATGGGGGGCACTTTCAGCTGTGTTTCATAAAACCCCAAGGTCCATCTGTCACCCATCGGGGCCTCAAGTCATGTCCCCTGGGGTTCATGCATGCTGGTTGGGACTGATGCCTGACTACTGTAGTTTTATTGACCCCTGATCTAACCGTTTGATTTGTAGGTCATGAACTTAGAGCTTTTAAGATTGTTAATGCTTTATACTTGGATAGCGGTCTCTCTCTCTCTCTCTCTGGATTTAGCTACTTTGTGGGTTCTTCTTTTTTCACCCTTTATTCCCCAACCCCTGTTAACTTCCTATTACTAGGTAGAAGAGCCAGAAGGATAGGTGGGAGAGAGAGAGACCTGAATCTAATTTCTCTTTTGTTTCTTCCTTGAGCATGACTACCAACAAACTGCACTCCCACCCCCCACCCCCCACCCCCACCCCTGAACAACCAATAGCCCTCCAACCCTGACTCTTGGGGCCCTAGCATTTATATGTCCTCTGAAAAGTTCCCAGAATTCCAAACGTCGCACAACCGAAGAAACAATCTGTAGCTGGCCAAACCACACTTCTGCTAGAGCATGAGGCAAATCATAGTCAGCTGCAGCCCCATACCCCCACATCTGGGATTAAAATGAAACATGTTCTTATAATATTTCTGTGTGTTTTTTTTTAAAGAAACCAAAATTCTATAATTCTCATGACACTTGGTTTTTTAAGACAGGGTTTTACTCTGTAGCCCTGGCTGTCCTGGAACTTGCTTTTTTAGATCAGGCTGGTCTCGAACTCAGAGACGGACCTGCCTCTGCTTCCTGAGTGTTGGGATTAAAGGCGTGTGCCACCACTGCCCAGCTGTGTTTATTTACTTTTAGCAGTGCTGGGGTTGGGCTTAGTATCTTCTGCTGGGTGGGCGAGGGCTAGGTCACTGCTGCTACCCTCACTTCTGTGTCCGACCCGTGTGGGCTTTGAAAATGACCATGCTTTGTAGAGCAAGCACTTGTTTTAACAGCACCTGCCTGCCTAAGAGTGGATGAACAGACACATTGGGGCTTTCTGGCTGGCCAACCTTAAGTTAATCAACTTTGTTTTCCCTTGAAACTGTTGATGGGGTACATGGAATATTGTCTGGCAAAGAAAATATGAATTGCTTTTGTAATCGTTATTTGTATTTAAAAATTTCCAAACATTTATTTACTGTGTATAGGAGCATGGTGTGTGTGTATGTGTATGTGTATGTGTGTGTGTGTGCATGTGCGTGTGTGGTGGTATGTGTGTGTGTGCATGTTTGTGTGTGTATGTGTGTGTGTGCATGTGTGTGTGTGTGTGTGTGTGTGTGTGTGTGTTTGTGCACGCTCATGGAGATTAGAGAACAACCTGTAGCAATCAGTTTTTTTCCTTCCAACCAAGTAGATTCCTAACTTAGCTTGCCAGACTTGGCGGCATCTTTACTGTTGAACCATCTCAGTGGTCCTATTATTTGCATTAAAAAATATTAGTATGATTTCAGGCCAGACATAAAGCACAGTGGTAGAATGCTTGCTTGCATGCATGAGATTCTATATTCAGTTCTCTCTCAGAGAACTGTCAATCCTGTTCCAGTCGTTATATGGTTATGGCCAGTCATTTTATCTCTCTGAACTTTAGATTTCTGATCTGCTCAAAATGGTAATAATTACCATGCAGGTTATTATGGGGATTATGTGACGTATGTTTTGGCATTTAGCTGATGTTGATATAAGGGATTGGAACTCATTTAGACTCAGAAGCCAGAGAAGTTTCTACCAGTTTAATCCTTTCTTTGGACATCTAAATACTGAAGGTAATCTCAGATATTTTAGATAATGCAAAGATAAGGATAATTTAGATTCACCTATCTATCATCCGCCTGTCCTTCCATCCGTCTATCTATCCATCCATCCATCCATTCTTTCAGGTTCTCAAGTATTCTAGATTGGCCTCAAGTTTGCATCTTAGGATGACCTTGAACTCCTGCCCCTCCAATAAGTGCCGGATTGACGGACATTCCTTACCACACCTGGTTTATACAGTGCTGGGCACCAAGCCCAGGGCTTTGTAGGCAACCACTCTACTGAGTGAGCTAGTCCTAATTCCATCATTAGACTTTGAGATTCAGAAAATCTCTAACATACATCCATTTAGAACTTTATAACGTAAAGCAAAGATAAAACACTTCTCGGTGCTGGTTAAATCTTGCAACGTTCCTCCTGGCACAAAGCAATAAGTCTTACTCTAGCAAGAGTGATGGCTATTTAAACATTGTGAATAAAATATTACATAACCAGTTTAACTTATGTTCTACTCATAGAAAGACTCTGTTGTAAAGCAAGCATGTCTTTGTTTCAGATAGGTTTTCTTGGGAGTATTTTACGAGAAAGGTGTCTTCAGCCCTGGCTGAACTTTGTAGACCAGGCTGGCCTCGAACTCAGAAATCCGCCTGCCTCTGCCTCCCGAGTGTTGGGATTAAAGGCTTGCGCTACCACACCCAGTGCATTTCTTCTTCTATACTCCTTAAATGATGGGTTTGCAAATAGGTGGGTATCTTCATTATGGCTTCCAGAATATTTCTCCTACTATGTTTTGCTCCCCAAGGTCAACTAGCTCCCAGTAGTAAGTAGTAGTTTTCTCTCACAACAATCCCTCATTCTGTAAAGATTTTAGCTCAGATTCATCTTCCTGATGGGCCATGTGTTCTTTCATGCTTTTTCTTCTTTAGGTTTGTTTATTTTTATGTGCATTGGTGTTCTGCCTCCAAGGTGTCAGGTCCCCTGAAACTGCAATTACAGACAGTTGTGAGCCACCATGTAGGTGCTGGAAATTGAACCCCTGTCCTTTGGAAGAGCAGCCAATGCTCTTAACCCTGAACGAGCCATCTCCCCAGCCCTCTTTCATGCTTTTTTCCAGTATCTGGCCTTGGAGTCTGTAGTAGTTACTTTTCTCATTGGTGTGATAAAATACTCAGCAAAAGCGACTTAAGGTTTTATCTGGTTTGCAGTCTGAGGGTGCATCCTGTCAAGGCGGAAAGGCATGGCATCAGGACTGGGATGCGGCTCGTGGACTCTATCAGTCTGAGACTCAAGTCCAAAGGGTAGGGCCACGGACATTCAGGGTGGTTCTCCCTCTCTTAGCTAAGCATCTCTGGAAACATCCTCGGAGACACAGGTGTGTCTTCTTGTTGATTACAAATCCAGACAAGGAGACAAAGCTTGAACATCACAAATGTCTTTTGAGTTTTCCTTTTCCAATGACTCCCTACCCTCCCGCATCTACTCCTTGTGTGTGTGTGTGTGTGTGTGTGTGTGTGTGCACACGTGCGTGCGCGTGCGTGCATGATTGAAGGTTGAACCAAGGGCCTTCCTTACACTTGCTAGGGAAGAATTGGGCTCTATCCCCAGTCCCTCATAGTCAGTTTTTAGCCCTCTATCATTACTAATACCATAGCTTTCCTGTCACCTCAATTTCAAGGACTTCCTGTTATTGCCACAATGACTACCATATAGAACTGACTCAGTCTGAGCACTGGCTGGTTAGTTCATCTCAGGCAAATAGGTTACATTCATTCAATCCCGTTTGCCCTACTCAGAGGCTGTTTCTTCGGTTAGCTGAGGTCAGACTTTAGCAAAGAGAGACAGCAGGAGAGGAGCCGGAACAATGAATGGATTAAGGACATTGAAATTAAGCTGCTTCAAAGAAAGAGGGAAAGCCAGAGCCAGTGAACAATAGTCCCTTCTGGAGGAGAGGGCTGGGACCAGGCTGAAGAATAGTGAGTAGATTGTAAACGGGACTCCTGTTGGGTCGGCAAGGGTGGACCAGAGAGATAAAGGAGGCCCTAGGATCCACAGAGAAGAAAATGTTCCAGAGCACACAGTAGGGGCTGAGTAAATATTTACTGAGAAAGTAGGTGGATTTTGCAGAGGCAGGCAGGTTGTGCTATTTTCTCAGCCTGTTTTGGATAGAGCCCTGCTAGGGTGGCCCCTTTTCCACAGGTGTTGGGAAAAGGGCAGGCTCCGTTTTGCTGACTTTTGAGTTGAAAAAAAAAAAAAAAAAAACAAAATAAAACAAAACAAAACACCCCAGGAGCTGGGTGTGATGGTGCTTGTCTGTGGCCAACACTCAGGAAGTGAGGGAAGGCAACAGGAGTTCAAGGTCAGCATCAGTGATATAGTGAACTTGAAGCATGTCTGGACTATATTCTAGCCTTCACCCCAAGTCAAGCAAACTGAGTTGGAAGTCGGCTCAGTAGGTCTCTCTCTCTCTCTCTCTCTCTCTCTCTCTCTCTCTCTCTCTCTCTCTCTCTCTCTCCCCTCCCCCCACAGTATATATGTATATATAAAGACATGCCATTGGGAAAGGCAGGAATTTGATCAAGATCTATTGCGCATGTGTAAAATTGACAAAGAATAAATAAAAATACTTGAAAGAAAGACGAAAGGAAGGGGGTTGGGTGAAGGATGATGATGGAGGTAAGTGTGGGGTAAAGGAAAATGAAAATTTTATTTTATTACATAGGTTAGATGTTTCCTTTGGGAAAAATAATCAATCTTATTGTGTAGCTCCGGTTGGCCCAGTATCAATATATAGGTAGCCCAGGCTGGCCTGGTATTCAGTGTATAGATAGCCCAGGTTAGCCTCACATTTGTAGACTCTTCCTCAGCTCCCCAAGAGCTGGGTTTAGCAGTGTGCACGCCTGGCTGGGTTAGACATCTTAATACATGAACATTCCATTCTTTACAACAGTCTTCCCAGGCCAACGCTAGCTACTGTTATTCTTCTTTATTTTAATTTTTCTTTATTCTTGAGAAATTTATACACATATGAAATGAAACATGATCATATCAACCTGCCCCCCCCATTTCTCCACCCCAACTTCCTTCACATTTCTCTCCAACAAAGTCCCTTCCAACTTTATGACATATATGTAGGATAGATGCCACACCTAACACACACACACACACACACACACACACACACACACACACACAAACACACGGACTAACTCAATTAGTGCTGCCCTCGTGGATGTGGGTTTGGGGCCATTCACAGGAGCACGAGCAACTTACCAGTGGCCACACATACAAATCAATCAATCAATCAATCAGCCCCTCTCCTCACCAGTGAACAACTGCCCACAGCTCCTCGGTAAGCGGTGGGGTCTGGAGACTCCCCAGTCTATGCTGCCCTTTTGGCGGGGCTGACCTCACGCTGGTCATCATAGCCTCTGTGGGTTCTCGAGCCCTGTAGTCATGTCAAGTTCAGAAGGCAGGATTTCAGAACACTCCCTTTATCGACTGCTCTTTCATTCTTTCTGCCTCCTCCTCTGAGACTTGGTGGTAGTGTTGGGGGTGGAGTGGGGTGATGTGTTAAGAAAGATGTCCGGCCGGCCGTGGTGGCGTGCGCCTTTAATCCCAGCACTCGGGAGGCAGAGGCAGGCGGATTTCTGAGTTC
>NC_034598.1:79417057-79418262 GCF_900095145.1 Mus pahari | reverse complement strand
AAAAAAAAAAAAAGAAAGAAAGATGTCCGATTCCGGGCCGAGCACTCAGTGTATCCCCAGCTCTCACGGGCTAAGTCATCTCAGCATTGACTGCTGTCCGCTGCCAAATGAAGCTCCTCTGACCAATGGCGAGCGCAGCGCGGGTCCTAGGTCTGATCCGGTCCCCTTGCCCAGGTCCGAAGCTTCTAGTCATGGGCGCCTGTGGACTTTCACTGCTCTTAAGGGCCAAAGAAAGCGTGCAATGTGGGAAGACATGGAGCTTGCTCGGAGTGTGTTTAGAGTCCCAGGCCCGTGCGTTTCCTCTTCTTTTGTTGAAATACTTTACTAGATGTAAACTCAGTGAGGTTAGGCCGTGTGTGTGTGTGTGTGTGTGTGTGTGTGTGTGTGTGTGTGTGTGCGCGTGCGCATATGCAGATGTATATAGAGTGGCTGGCAGCGAGCCCTGGGGATTGCCCTTTCCCCTCCCAGGCGTTGGGATTTTGAGCACACACTGACACACCTTTCTTTTTATATGGATACGGAGGAGCTCAAGTCCTCACCCAGACTGCTCCAGATCCTTGACCAGGCCCCTAGGGCACTCACTGCCTTATCTTTCCAACTTTTATCCTTCCCTACCACCAAGAAAACGCTTAGTCAAGGTCTGTGTGGTTGGACTGAGTTTGCGCGAGCTAGCTGCTGACCACTCTTGCCCCCCTCAACCTACCCCACCAGGCTCCACGTTTTCCAGGCATTTTCAGAAAGTCTGTCTCAAAGATTCGCCCTTTCTTCTTTCCCCTCCTACAGAGTTATCTCACCGCGGTCTCTGTCTCTTGCCCTGAGTGCTCAGCCCTTCTGGTACTGTTCAATGTCTCCACAGGATTCCTGAACATGAAATGCGTGGGCGCGCACACTCCAGCTGTATCTGAGCCATTCCATCCCTCCGCTCGGCACGTAGCAATCACTAAGTTGGTGATGAGTTAGCTTCTCGGTTAGTTAACTTTACATGATACTCTGGTCACAGGCCACGCAACAGGGAACTTACCCTCATTCTGCAATCACAGATTGCCGCCTTTCATGTTTCTGGCAAGTAGCTTCCTTCCTTCCTTTCATTTTTCTTCCTCCCTCCCTTTCTTCCTTCCTTCCTTCCTTCCTTCTTTCTTCTTTCTTTCTTTCTTCCTTCCTTCCTTCTTTCTTTCTTTCCTTCTCTCTTTCTTCCTTTTTTTTTT
>NC_034598.1:79404644-79416662 GCF_900095145.1 Mus pahari | reverse complement strand
CTCTCTCTCTCTCTCTCTCTCTCTCTCTCTCTCTCTCTCTCTCTCTCCTGTACTCCTCTCTCTTATCATAGGCATCCAAGTTTCCTACCCTCGCCTGTAAAAGCAAATATTCTTTAGCTTGTTCAGTAGGCTTTGCTGACTCAGAGACTTAATTTCCCTAGCCGCCACCTCCCCTTCTTCATCTTCATCTTCTTCCACCCCCACCTTCCACCTTCCTCTTTCTTCTCTTCTCTGTCCTTTTTTTTTTTGAGTCAAAAGCTCATGTAGCTCAGGCTGCCTCAAGCTCCATGTAGCTGAGGCTGGCCTTGAACAGATCTTCCTCTCCCCCCCACCCCCACCCCCCAACGCCAAGTGCTAGGATCACAAGTGTGTCCCATCATTCCCGGCTCTAAACTTGTCTGAATTGCTTTACTACTTCCATTCTATACGTGTGTGTGTGTGTGTGTGTGTGTGTGTGTGTGTGTGTGTAAATACCGAATTGCAAAGCTTACTTCAGTTCTCTCTCACCCGTTTCTTGTGGCCTCTCTTATCCGTAAAACTTCACAGTGCTGAGGGCAGACAGGAGGAGGCATGGGTCTGCCTCAAGCAAGAGAACAGAATTGGCAGCCGTTGTGAAGGATAAGTGACTTTGAGAAATTGAGGCGTTTTCAGAGGGGCATGCGCAGCTCACAGGATCTCTTCTTGCAACCTGACGTTTCCCTTAAGAGTTGCTTAGGAACCCAAGGAAATCGAGGTTCCAAATGACAGGATGGTAATAAATTGGTCTGTCCTGGGCCAGCCATCTGCTTTAAGTAAATTAAGAGACTAACCCATATGGGATTCATCTAAAATAGCAATTTCCATTTTCTCTGCAACTTTCATTTCTCTTTATTTGGCTCTTTGAATTGGTTTTACATAGAATAATCCAACTGACTTCTAGCCTGTGCTTTCTGTATCCCCAGTTCTTTGCCTACACAGGCCTCAGACCTCAGGGTCTCCTTTACCTACCCCCGGAAGATCCTTTTAAATGGTTGTCAGTCTTAAATGTTTGAACTTGGCAGTTGTTGGAGTCAGGGGCTCATGCCTTTTACTGTATTTTAGGTTGTTTGTTTGCAGCAGGGTCTTGCTATGTAGCCCAGGCTAGCCTCAAATTCATACTCCTGTCTCAGCCTCTCAAGTGCTGGGATTACAGGTCAGTGCTACCATGTCTGAGTTCATGGAAAACGCCTTGGAGCCCCTGTGCTTCAGCTCTGTCTGGCACTGCCTTCTTCAACCCTTCTCATTAATCACCTTAGGTGGCCCCTTCCATCCTCCACAGGGCTGGCCCCTCCCATCCACACCAGGTCGGCCCCTTCCATCTACACCAGGCTGGCCCCTTTCATCTACACCAAGCTGGCCCCTCCCATCCACACCGGCCTCAGAGCTTTCAGCTCTCCTTATTTGTCCTAAGTTTGACTTGTTTGCTCTTTGCTCACCAGACTAATCTTAATAAATCATTTTTGTCATGCTAATTGTTTTCCTGCTGTTGTTCAGGAATCCGCACTGCTTAGAGATGAGCCACACGTTTCTACCACAAATCCCTTCATCAAGTTCCAGCTCACCTCTAAACGCGGTCCCCTGCTCAGTACCTTCCCCTCGGGGTGGCGGTCTTGTAGTCTTCACTTCCTCCAGGACACACCTACTTTCTCCTGCCCCACTTACCTCAGTGTTTACAAATTACAGCCTGCTCTGTCTTGCTACCTGTTTGATGCCTTGAGTTCCACTGTAAGCTTCTAGAGAGCTGCACCAGGCTTTGAGTTACGGGTTTCAGGCTAAGCCTGACTCTAGGCACCATGCTCCTAACCACTGACTGACTGGTCCAGTGAACTAACAGCTTAGTCATGGTTGTGTTTCTTGTGGGTTGAGACAAACAGTAACTATGTCAAACATATAGCAAGTGCAATAGTCTAACTCAGCAGTCCTCAACCTCCCTGGTGCTGCGACCCTTTAACACGGTTCCTCACGTTGTGATGATCCCCAACCATAACATTATTTTTGTTGCTGCTTCACAGTTGTACTTTTGTTGCTGTTATGAATTGTAATGCAAATATCTGATATGCAGGACACGTGATCTGTGACCTCTGTGAAAGGGGTCACAACCCATAGGTTGAGAACCCCTGGCTGTAACAGATTTACACCAGTGGAATTAAGTCTGTTAATTACTTTCCAGAATTAATTGGAGCTAATTCTGCTAAGAACAGAATTAAGCAGAGGAAGGGTGAACAGATTTAAGCAAGGATGACCGACTGGGAAAGGCTTTGGGGGAAATCACATTTGGGTAAAAGCATCATAGCTGTGAACTTGAATGCATGGATGAATGGATGGATGGATGGATGGACTTTTGAGATGTGGTCTTGTGTGGGGGCCACACTGGCCTTACACTCTCAGTTCTTTTGCCTCAGCCTTGGTGATCAGCAACACTCCCAGCTAATGAGGCAAAGTTTAGTCATTAAAACCAAATAAGAAGGATGGAGAGCTGGGTCATGGGGGAAGTGCTCGCTGGGAAAGCATAAAGACCTGACTTCAGGTCCTCGACAGACACTCAGGTTAAAAAGAAGCCAGGTGTGGCCAAAGGGGCTGCGACTGAGCCAGTGCTGGGGGTGGGGGCAGGTGGCTCCTAAGCACTCCGTGCCTAGCTACTAGTCTAGCTGAAGTGGTGAGCTCCCGGTTCAACAAGAGACCAGTCTGAAAAAACTAAGGTGAAGGAAGGGTGATGCTCAGTGGTGCAGCAACTGGGTGTGGCCATGGCTTGTAGCCTCGGTGCACAATAGAGCAAAACATTCCTACAGCGTAACCCCAGAACCGAAGCCTTCCAGTGCGTGGCAATGTATGTATTTGAGAATGGTGAAGAGGACACCTCAATATTAACTTCAGACCTACACATGCATGAGCCTGTGCAGGTATCCAAGCACATATGTGGATATACTGCCCCCACACACATACACACACATGCATACGCATATACACACATATATACATTCACACATACATATATACATGCATATAGATATACACATACATGCACACTTTTAGTTAGGGTTTTACTGCTGTGAACAGACACCAAGACCAAGGCAAGTCTTATAAGGACAACATTTAATTGAGGCCGGCTTACAGGTTCAGAGGTTCTGTTCAGTATTAAAAGGTGGGAACATGGCAGCATCCAGGCAGGCATGGTGCAGGAGGAGCTGAGAGTTCCACATCTTTATCTGAAAGCTGCTAGCAGAATACTGACTTTCATGCAGCTAGGATGAGGGTCTTAAAGCCAATGCTCACAGTGACACACCTACTCCAACAAGGCCATACTTTCTAATAGCGCCACTCCCTGGGTTGAGCATATACAAACTATCACACGCACACACACACACACACACACACACACACATACACACAAACATACACATAAACATATATGTACACACAAACACATATATACACACAAACACATACACATACATATACACACATATGCACAGAAATGCACGCATATACATATATACATACATATGCACACACACACACATCAGGTTGGGAATGTAGTTTGATTCATAGAATGGCTTGCATAAAGTCTTGGGTTCAGTCTCCAGCATCTTGTAACCCTGGATTGGCAGCACACTTTTATAATAGCAGCATTTGGGAAGTTGAAGTGAAAGGATCAGAAGAAGTTCCTGGTCATCCTCCGCTACATAGTGAACTTGAGGCCAATCTGGGCTGCACAAGACCTGGGCTCAAAACAAAAAACCAAAACCAACCAATCAACCAACCAACCAAACAAACAAAAAACCCGAAACCCACAAAACCAACCAACGAACCAACCAACCAAAACCAAAATAAATAACAACAACAAGAAGAAGAGCAAAACCAAACAGAGATGGGGGTGCAGCTCAGTGGTAGAGAGCACTTGCCTAGCACATGTGGCCATGGGTTGTACCCTTGTCTCTCAGGGAAACAGAGCAGAATGCATACCCACAGCTAACCCCCCCCCCCAAAGCAAAGACGCTTCACAACGCATGACAATGCACGTGTTTGAGGCACGAACTTGAGGTAGTCTCACCAGTGACATACAACACAATTCAAATTATAGTTCATGGGAGCTGTGTTTAAAAGAAAGATAAACCACATGTCAGTCTACCCATAACATGTATGCAGAAAAGCAGCAGCATTAGGACAGAACGTGTGCTCATAACACATGTGCCCGGAGAAAGAGAGAGGCACGGAAGATCCTGAGACACCGGTGATTGCGCTACCTCTCTGAGCCTGGTAGAGAAGGCAGAGCAACTGAGCTCCAGCTGAATCCAATGAGGACGCTGGGCATGCAGGTTTGTCTGTGATGTGACCGATAATGGTGACAAGGTCCATCCAAGAGGACCCACACTATGCCTTAAAGCCAACCCGCAGGAACATCCACCACGTAATTCTTTATTTATACTTCTGATTTCCTTAGGTTAGATTCCCAGACATGCAGTCAATAGATAAAAGAAGATAAACTTTTTTTTTTCCTTAAAGGGAGACTGTCCTCAGGCTTATTGTTGCAGTTTACAAAGTTTGTGAACTTTAAACGACACCAGAAATCTTCGAGGTCCTATTCTCTGAGTAGGCATGGTGACACTCCGGGATCCAGACTCTAAGGCTCCAGACTCCAGGATGTGAGGCTGATCTGGATGCAACGTCTGTCACCCCACCGATGCCAGGGCTGCTTTGGCTGGCTTGGCGGGTGCCCTGTCCCTCCCTCCCAGCTCCATGTATGCCCTCCCTGAGGCTGCTTGCTCCTGGGAGACAAAGATGGTCCCTGACCAGAAGGGGACCTGTCCTTCATTAAGGATATGTGAGTGGCCGTGCTCCCCTGCTAGAACCTCCACATAAGTTCTCAAGCGTTCAAGGTCAGCATCATTGACTGTATAGCCAGTTCTAGGTCAGTCTGTGCTACACAATCTCACTTCAGAAAACCAAAACAGCAGCAAAAGAATTATGTCATAAGACAGTATTTGGTTGTTTTAAAAAATGCCTAAAAATCCATACACTATCTTATAACACTCACCATTTATCCAGCTTTTTATTAGTGTTATTATTTTGACACAAGGTTTCACTGTGTGACATTGGCAGGTCTGGAACTCTCTTTGTAGATCAGGCCGGCCTTGAATTTACAGCGATTCTCCTGCTTCTGCCTCCTAAGTGCTAGGATTGAAGGTGTGCACCAGCATATACCAACGCATTTTGTTGTTGTTTTTGAGACAGGGTACCATAAAATGTAGTCCAGGCTGACCCTAATTAGCTATGCAATGCAGTGACCTTCAATTCCTGATCCTTCTTGCCTCCACTTTCCAAATGTTAGGGTTACTAATATGTTCCACTTGCTTGACTACATATTCAGATACTACTTATGAATATGATTTTCAATTTATGGAAAGGAAATCGCATCCATTCATTTACTTGTGTTTTTGAGATAGGGTCTCACGTAGCCTAGGCTAGCCTGGAACTCAAGACCCTGCTTTAGTCTCCAGTGCTGGGATCAGAGGTGTCACCACACTCACACTATTTCTTGCCTTTGTTGAGCACATTAATGATTTGGACACTGGCAGATATTGAGTGTTGGGATTCATTCACATGTACATTGGTTTACAAGGCTAACAGGTGCTTCTTCAAAACTTAGCAATCGTCTTGCATGGCAATCATTTAAAGTTTATTCTTTTTACTCTTAATTTCCCTGTTTCTACAGTGCATATATATTAGTTTGGGAAAAAAATGGCTTTATTTTTAAATGTCCGGCACAGCGAGATTTGAGGGCAAATCTCCGGAACAAATAAAACCCACGGAGCCCTTCTTTCTCTTCGTGAGAGGTGAAGACAAGCGACCTTAGGATAAACAGCATTTTAATGTGGGTGGCACTGGACAGACAGGAAGAGCACTCGACCCGCCCCCACTTCCATCAGGGTCTGAGGCTTCCGGACTCTGCGCCCAACCAGCGGGAACTGGCACAGCAGGTTTGTGGCAGCGTGGTTTGTGCACTGGTGGAGCAACTAAGATTTGAATCTGGGATTAGGAGACAAAACAACACTTGTGGAGTTGAGGCTCTGTGGTTCTGTCCTGGGAAGACTGGGAACCTGACACCCCCGGAGTGGAAACAGCACGGGGAGTGGGAGGATGTGCCAAATAAGGTTTCCAGGCAACAGCTTATTTAAGGACTTCAGTGCCCCCAGTCATTCAGCTTCAGTGGCAAGGAGTCATGCAGACGAGGCTGGCCAAGGCTGGCCAACGTGTGGCTCCTGCCTCACTTTCGTCCTGCCTGTGGACTGGTTTCTTCCAGAATGGGGTCTTGAGGTTCACAGGACTGAGGAATGCCAAGACTTCTGCCTACGCTCTTCCCCGTTTAGAACACCTTTTTGGACCACACAATCTATTTGAGATTTGGTTCAAATTTAACTTGTAGGCCCTTTATCTTGCTTATAGTGCATAAAAATTTACTGAACCGAGGGCTTCATTGTGACACGATCATAAACACATATAACCTAATTTGACCTTGCCCTTAGTCAAATTCTCCCCCACACTCCCACCTTGACCCTCTAGTACACAGCAAAGGCTCACTGAATACATACTTGACCCAATGGCCTTTCTGTTTACCTCCGGTGGGAGTTGACCTTAGTGTCCTGCGCCTGCTGTCATGGACATATTTCTGGGTCCACTGTGTTACTTCTTAGTTTGAGATAGAATCTCATTAAGTTTCCCAGGCTGGCTTTTCGTTTCGTTTTGTTTTGTTTTAGGCAAGGTTTCTCTGTGTAGCCCTGGCTGTCCTGGGACTTCAGAGATCCACTTGCCTCTCCCTCCTGAGTGCTAGAATTAAAGGCATGTACCACCAAGGCCCTCCCAGGCTGGCTTTCAGGTAACTTTTCAGTTTTAGGCAGGGATTTGAACTTTTCTCTTCCTGCTTTAGTCTTTTGAGCAATTGAGATTTAGACTTCCACCTCAAGATATGGTGTAATACAACCAATTTAAGCTTATCCCTGACCAATTTAAGCTTTATTTATTATTACAAATAAATGAGGCTCAGACTATGGGTATTTTACTTGGCTTTGGCAATTACTTGGGGGGGGAGGTACCCCTAATGTACTCTTCTAACTGCTGGCCTGGCTACCTCCTCAATGGTGTACCCCAGATTCTTACTGTTTTTCCCCCTTAGTGGCTTTCTTTCTTTTCCTGGTCTTGCTTTTTCTCTGGTCTCTCCTCTCCTACCAGGTCACTCTGACCCACCTACCTCTAATCCCTCCAGTGATTGGCTGTAGCCACTTTTATTTGACCAATAGTTTTGAATCAAGGAACAAGGTTTGCACAACAAAAGCTTGTAAACACAAGAAGTTACTGGAAGGCCTAGACCTTCAGGTATAGAATTTATCACTACAATATATAGCAAAGGACCAAACCTCTACAATATAGCTCCATTGCCTTTTGTTTTTGTTTTTGTTTTTGTTTTTCGAGACAGGGTTTCTCTGTATAGCCCTGGCTGTCCTGGAATTCACTTTGTAGNCCAGGCTGGCCTCGAACTCAGAAATCCGCTTGCCTCTGCCTCCCGAGTGCTGCGACTAAAGGCGTGCGCCACCACGCCCGGCTTCCATTGACTTTTCATTGAAGAATGTACATGATTTCCTAGGGATAAAGTGGATATTAAGTTCAAACTATCTGCCCAATCATGTTTATGTCTACCCATCCATTCATTTACCCATCCATCCAACTACTCACCTACCTACCCATTCCCCAACCCCCATCCCTCCACCTCTCCCCAACCATCTACCCATTCATCCATCCATCTATCCATCCATCCATCCATCCATCCATCCATCCATTCACCCATCTGTCTTATTTAGGATTACTATTTCTAATAAACACTACAACCAAAACACACTTTGAGGAGGAAAAGGTTTGTTTGACTTGTGCGTCTATATCAACTGTTCATCACTGAAGGAAGCCAGGGCAGGAACTCACACAGGGCAGGAACCTGGAGGCAGGAGCTGATGCAGAGGCCATGGAGGAGCACTGCTTACTGGCTTACTCTCCATGGTTTGCTCAACCTACTTTTTTATAGAACCCAGGACCACCAGCCCAGAGATGGCACCACTCACAATGGACTGGGTCTTCTGCCATCAATCATTAATTAAGAAATGTCCTTCAGGTTTGTCTCCTGGCTGATCACAATTTTCTTAATTGAGGTTCCCTTCTGTACTGGCTGGCTTTGTGTGTTGATTTGACATAAACTAGAGTCATCAGAGAGGAAAGAACCTGAGTTGGGGAAATGCACCCATGAGATCCAGCTATAAGGTATTTTTTTCAATTAGTGATCAATGGGGGAAGGCCCAACCTGTAGTGAATGGTACCATTCCTGGCCTGCTGGTTCTGGATGCTATACAAAAGCAAGCTGAGCAAGCCATTTGAAGCAAGCCAGTAAGCAGCACCCCTTCATAGCCTGTGCATCAACTTCTGCCTCCACATTCCAGCCCTGCTTGAGTTCCTATCCTGACTTCCTTCAATGATGGACTATGATCTGGAAGTATAAGCCAAATAAAAACCCTTTCCTCTCCGATTTGTATTTTGGTCATGGTGTTTTAATCAAAGCAATAGAAACCCTAATTAAGACACCTTTTTCAGATGACTTCAGCTTATATCAAGTTGACATAAAACTAGCTGGCAGGCATCCAGTCATGTGTCCAATAGTCTTTATTAAACACCCACAAGAAGCTAGCAGTTGTGTCCGTGAACATCACTGCATAAGGAAAAGATGGATATTATTTTCTCCAGTAACACTTACCTTGACCTGAATTTTGTGTATTTTTGATTGTTGTCTCACCCCATTTGACTATAATAATCGGTAGAAGAATGGAGACTGTCAAGTACTCGACACTGTGCCAGAAAAGTACTTGGCATGCCGTAGGTACTGGATTCACATGGCTGGCTGACATCAGCGGAGGTCACGCACACCTGTAATCCTAGCACTCTGAGGCTAAGGCAGGAAGGTCTCGAGTTTGAGGCCAGCTTGAGCAGGATGCCCCACCTCAAAAGTAAGACGGTCAAGCCTGGAACAGTGGCACCTGCATTTAATCCCAGCACTCAGGAGGCAGAGGTTAGCCTGGATACACAATGAGTTCCAGGACCGCCGGGGTCACATACTAAAATAAAACAAAGCAATCCTGCTTTGTCAAGTAAACTAGAATTGTGTGCCGTCCTCGTTAAAAGAAATACACGTGGAAATCTATGGTGTATTACAAGGATGCACTAAAACTCTTCCCCTCCAGGCATCTCTCCAACGAGAAATGATTAAATACTGAGATCAATATGATGTTTCTTGGCGACGACAGTGATTTATGCCTTATTCCGGCCTGTAGTTAGAATGTCTGAGAGGTTCGGTCAAGATGACACAGGAGAATTTCTGATAAAAGCTTGATGAATGTTTTCAAGTTTTAGATTAATTTTCTGATTCTCCCAGAGAGGCTTTGTTGGATCCTGACCATGTGACAGTGATGGAGGATGCAGAAGGGTCAGTGAGGGACAGCATTAAACTGTCTCTGTGAGAGTGGAGCCTTCTAGATAGCATACCACGCAGTGCGATTCCGATTAGCAGATGAAAACAGGTAAAAGCTCGACCAAAAGCTGCACAGGTCTTCTGATGTGGTCCGGTCTTTCTTCCCCTGGCCCTGGGTTCCCTCTTCCTGGTCATCTGGACCAAGGCCAGAATACTTGGGAACTTAGATTGTTTCAAACAATGGGATTTACTTCAAGATGGGAGGTGGGGGCCAAAAGACTGTCCTTTTTCCTTAAGGGAACCAAAGCCTATTTATTCAAAGTCGCTGAGCATTCAGGCAAGCCTGCAAGCTGTGAGGCAAACTAGCCCATGACAACGAGGAAGAGGGGAGAGCTGATGAGGTGACCTGGAATGAAGTGCGGCTGAATGGGTGGCTTCAGAGGGACTGTATCCTCTCTCAGCTCTGTGGGCAGAAGTGTGAAGGAAGTGCCTGTAGGAAGTCGGCTCTTTTCAGGACTGAGAGAGAGATTCTCTCACTAGTCTCTGGGAGCCTTGCCTTGTGGGTGACAAGGTTGCTGTGTCTTCCCATTGTGTTTGTCTCTGTATCCAGATTCCCTTGTTCCATTCCCTTGGATTAGGCCAACAATAATCACGTCATTTTAGCTTGATTATTTACAAGAGGCCCGTTCTTTTCCTCTTTTCTATGTATGTATGTATGTATATGTATGTGTGTGTATGTATGTATGTATAGACAGGGTCTCCCTAAATAGACCAAGGCTGGCTTCCAACTTGTAGCAATCCTCCTGCCTCAGTCTTCTGAATGCTAGGATTACAGATGTATAAGACAATGGACACCACATCTAAATACAGTCACATAATCCCGGAATTTCAGAGAGTCGTGCTTCAAGTTCTAGGAGAGAGACAGGGAAGAAAACCGAAGTGTGTTTGTGTGTGTGTGTATGTGTGTGTGTGTGTGTGTGTGTGTGTGTGAGAGAGAGAGAGAGAGAGAGAGAGAGAGAGAGAGAGAGAGAGAGAGAGAGAGAGAGAGAGAGAGAGAGAGAGAGAGAGAGAGAGAGAGAGAGCGAGCTGCGGCTTTCTCAAACATCTGATCCACAACATTGGATAGCACATGGGTTTTTATAGGGTCTCTCCATCTTAGGGAGGTTCAGCTCTGCCAGATGCCTATAATAAAACACACCCCGAAATCCTCTGGAAGTGGCTAAGACATTTGGGGAGCAGATTTATTTCTAGCAGAGAACAGAAGCAGTAGCAGCAACAACAAAGATGTCAGAGCCAGTTCAAATCAACAGGGGTGACTTTGTGACTTGGGAAGAATGTTGGTTCCTACTGGGCCACATGTCCTGTCTCTAGTACCCCCTGTATATGCTTGTCTAGCCAATTTGGTGCTCAGCGTCCTCATCTGTAGAGTGGGGTTACTGAGGAGGAGGTCAAAGGTCATTTGTGATAATTCTGTGAGAAGAGTAATGGAAAGCACCTACTCTCAGAAAGGACTTCAACAAATCCGTTCCCTCTGCCCCCTTCCTGAGGATGGGCCCTCCCCGAGGTTTCTGCCCAAGAGAACAGTTGTTTTCATTTCAACGTTAGACTGAAAATTCTGTTTACGAGGCAGTGCTAACAGACATCTAAACGCCATGTGGTTGGTGAGACTCTCCTTGGGCAAGAATGAAATGTGGCCAGAACATTGGCTCTAGCGTTAGGAGAAGAGATTGGGAGGGAATGATATAGGGCCTTTCCTAGGTAATTATGGTTTGCCAATGGGGTCTTTGAGTCACCTGATGTCCTGTTTATACTCTCTGCTTTATTCTCTTTGAGACAGGGTCTCTCACTGGACATGAGATTAGGTATGCTGCCGGCATGTTCCAGCAATCCTCCTGTCTCCACTTCCCCTACAGCAATAGAGTTAAAAAGCACACATGACCACACTTGGCTTCTTATGTGGGCACCGGAGATTCGAACTCAGGTCCTCATGGTTTTGAACTAGAGATGGTGGGGTGGGAGGATCAGGAGTCCACAGATGTCTCTGGCCACAGAGTAAGTTCAAAGCCAGCCCGAGTTCCTTGAGACCTTGTCGAAAAAAGGACAGTAGGGGACTGGGAAGATATCTCGGCCAGTAAAATTCTTCCTGCATAAGGATGAGAGCTTGAATCTAATTCTCAGAAGCTATGTCAAAAAAGAAACCAGGCACATGCTTTTGATAGCAGCCCTGAGGAGGTTGAGAACAGATGGTTGCCTGGGACTCATTGGCCAGCCAGTCTAGTGTTATTGACATATCCCAAGGCAGTGGGAAAGCCTGTTTTAAAAAGCAAGCTGAGTTCAGTGCAGTAGCTGGATATAAAATTAACTCAAATAAATCAGTGGCCTTCCTCTACATGAAGGACAGATGGGACGAGAAAGAAATTAGGGAAACAACACCCTTCACAATAGTCACAAATAATATAAAATACCTAGGTGTGACTCTAACTAAGGAAGTGAAAGAC
>NC_034598.1:79391237-79402639 GCF_900095145.1 Mus pahari | reverse complement strand
CTTGGTCTTGTAAACTTTATATGACCCAGCACAGGGCAAGGCCTGGGCCAAGTAGTGGGAGTGGGTGGGTAGGGGAGCAGAGGTGGGGGGAGGGGTATAGGAAACTTTTGGGATAGCATTTGAAATGTAAATAAAGAAAATAATAATAATAAAAAAAGCAAGCTGAGGAAGGACAGAGGGGGAAAGAGGAAGGTTGTCCTCTGACCTTCTGACCTCTGACCTCCACACACATTTAAAAAGGGAACTTGGGGGGGGGGAAACCCCTGATTCTGTGTAAATTTCACACAATACTAAAAAGAGACAAAAATGGGATAGAGAAAAAAATACATTCAATTCAGCAAGAGCAGAAACCACTGCAGTTCTGGAGTCATTAGCAAGCCTGGTTGTGGCTCTTTCCCAGGAAGAGAAGCCCAGTGCTTTTCTAACTGGGTATCTTTACATCATTTCTCACTCCAGTCGCAAGAATTTTCCTCTCTGGAGAGCTGTGCCCTAAATAACCACCACTGCACGCTCCTCTGCCATACATACTCCTGAGAACCCAAATGCCAGCCCCAAGTAGAAACGCAGCCTTCATACCCCATTCATGTCCCTTGTATGCCCTCAGCCTGCCTCCCCGGAGGGTCACGTTCCAGTTCATAAATAGCATCAAAGAGAAGGCACTTGGGGGTAAAGCAGTCTTGGAAGTCGAAGGCGAGGACCTCGGAGCAATGACTAACGGGGCAGCCAGGGCTCTCTTTGTCTCTTGTTAACAGGGTCTGAATAGCCTTCCAGCCTCCCAGTTCTACCTCTGGACAGAAAAAGAAGGAGGGGCAGAGAAAGTTCTGGACTGCTGTATGCCTCCTGCACTTTCCCTTACAAGTCACCGAGTCCAATCAGAAATCGCTTGGCAAGTTGGAAGCTCTTGCCCATCTGAGGTGTTGGCTGTGGTGAGCGTTTGAAGAAATGTCTCAATAGCTCATGAGTTAGAGGGACCTCAGGTCAAGTTCTGCCTTAGATTCCAGAGAGCCATGCGCTGCTGGGATGTGCTGACCTATGATCTGGGTTTTGGGTCCTTTGCTTGATAATTATTTGTGTGTGTGTGTTCAGCTCTGAGGAGGTCACAGAATGGAGGTCTCTGGGTCCTATTTTGCTTGAAAGCATCTATTTCTTCTGCTCAAAAGCATGTATTTTTACAAAACTTTAGTTAGTGCTCATTATTTTATTTGTTCATCTTGAGACCGGGTCTCTTGTAGCCCAGGCTAGCCTCAAATTCATTCTGTAGCTAAGGATGACTTTGAACTACTCATTTTCCTGCCTTAAAGTGAACTCGGTAACCTAGGGATTTTGGTTCGTGTTTGTAACCTCAGCAGTCATGACATAGACACAGGAGGATGTTGGACTGAGGCAAGCTTGGGCTGCCCCAAAACAAAACAAAACAACACAAAACAAGACAATTCAATGAAAATCAATTGAAAATTTCAGCTGTCAACTGTACACACATATGTTGTTTGTTGGTTGTTTGGTTGGCTTACTTGGAGTCATGTTCTCACTATGTAGCCCTGGTTGACCTGTGTCTTCCTCTGGGATCTAATATTGCTCTAACATTTGTGAATCATTATTTCTAGTACTATATTTCTAGGGCTGTCTTCAGGATTTCCCATGCACTGGGAGGAAAAGACAAAGGAATTTCATTTACTATTATGTTAGGGATGTAGGACTATGAAGAATTGCAAACCTCAGGGGTCATGCAGTGCACTTCCCTGCCCTCTCTCTTTGAGGAAGATGAAGGAATGGAATATTATACAAAGTTATGTGCAAAGCTGTGTTTCCCCAGGTTTACAGAGTTTAGCACTGCTGGCGAATATGGCATAGTTATAAGCCCCAAGATACACCATGCCCAGATGTCGTTTTTAGACGGCACCTGGTTTAGCTGACTTCGGAGCTATACTAAGAGTCTTGCTTCTTTACAGTCAAAAGCATCCCGGGTACCATCTGATAACTAAACATTTGGGTTCAGAGCTGGAAATGAGAAGGCACGATGCTTCAGAAGGCTTTAGTACTTAGTTGCAGAGTCTCTTAAGACTCCTAGAGAATTCCAGAATCCTCTTTAATATGTCAGGGGAGGAATTATCAAAAAGGCATCATTTTAAAAAGACATTTTAGATTTTTTTTGGTATATTTTTCTCAAAGTATCCTGTCTAGGAATGATGATAAACAAAATTGATTCAATTCATTCATTTTTAATTTTTTCCTTCTATTTAATACTTAACAATTGCCAGATTTCTGAGTTCAAGGCCACGCTGGTGAGTTCTAGAACAGCCAGGGCTACACAGAGAAACCCTCTCTGGAAAAAGACAAAACAAACAAACAAAATACTTAACAATTATTGGTCATATGTCAGATTTTGTCCTAGGATAGACAGTTATGTTGGCACATAGATAGGAGACAGGCCACTCAGAAAGTGACTCTCTTGGGATATAAATGGGCTTGAAGGCGAAGCTGAGAGCTCTGACATATTAAGGAGGATTCTAAAATTCTCGAGTACACATATGATGACCATGTCCTGGCTGGGTGGAGAAGGGAGACGAGAATGGGGGCCTTGTGGACATAAGGGATGAAGGCAAGGGGTGCTGATGGCAGGGAAACGTTCTGTCTCATCAGGGCACTGAATACTGGTGGGCAGAGGATGGGGTGAGGCCGGAAGGAGATACGTATGGTGGATGCAGTGGACGATGCTCCCTCGAAGAACAGGATAAGTACTCACAAACGCCTCAGTACAAATTTCACCTCTCCAGATAGTGGGGTCCCTTTTAACCTAGTGTGAAATGGAATTGTCTAGCTTGTTGCCGTGTGTTACCCTTTGCACTTTTTTTTTTTTTGCAACCCGGATTTTTGAAACAATGGTAAGAATATGTTCTTATTGCTTCAAGTCAGATGGTTGGTGTTCCGGTCTCTTGTCTGTCATTAGGCCGCAAGTGCTTTGAGCCAAGTGTCTGGGACACTCACGAATGGGTGAGTCATGGCGAGGTATACCTGACAGACTGGGGGAACTTTATGTCTCTCCAGCCCAGACCTTCTTGTCGGTCGAGTTAGACGAGGCTGCGTAGGTAAGATTATCTGTAAGGTCATGTCAAGAAAAGTTCAAGAAAGAGGCTGTCAGCGGCTGTCCCCATAATCAAGAGACTCCTTGACTAAGGGGAACCTTGGGATTTGTGACTTCTCATGGGAAGTTTGACAATGATTTCTTTGTCCTCTGCTTTTTTAATTCTTCTCCTGAAAGCTGACAGTAACTCCTGGTGATGGCTGTGGAGCTCAGGAATGTATAACATTGTTGTAGTCATGTAACAATACAGCTCCCTGTGATGGCTCAGGCTGTAATCTCAGCACATGGGAAGGGGAAGCTGACCATGAGGATCATCAAAAGTTCATGGCTGGTGGGGGGGGGCGGGATACAAGAGGTAGGTTAGCTTGAGCTGTGTATGGAGACTTGCCGCTGCACAACCCCCACCAACAAAATCTAAAAACAAACAAACAAACAGACAACCCCAAACTTTCCCTAACCCTGAACCAAGTGAAAGCCCCAAACCCCAACCAACCAATCATCATCACCAATAAAAACAAAGCAAAGCAAAAACCCTTTTAAATGTCTTGGTTAATATAGTTATCACTCCTTAGCCAATATGGAGATGTTCCAAGATGTTGGAATGCTAAAAACTGTAGATAGTATCAAACCCTGTGCCGTAAATACTTTATTTTTATTATATATAAAAATTCATAAGTTTAATTTAAAACGTATACAAGAAGATATTAATTATAACTAATAAAATGGAACAGCTATAACCAATATACTATGTAGTACAAGTTCTTTGGAAGTTATTAATTACTATTTCCAGAACTTTTCGTTTATTGTTTTGAACCTCAGTTTGAAATTGCAGAAAGTGAAGTCACAAATAAATAAAGTGGGATTGTTGCAACTAACCAATGCCTACTGATAATATATTAAGAATGGAGCAGAGCTGGCCTTTCCCCTCGAAGGCTCAGCTCTCAGAAGAGTGGGCCCTGCCCCTTACCCGGGCAGCACAGTAGAGCTGGCTCTGATAGCACAGGCGCGCAGGGAGCCAGCCCTAAGGTTTCGAGAGCAGGAGAGCTGGCCCAGCCCCTCACCAGCTGCAGCATTTGTGGAACAGGCCTCCCTCCAACACACCTCCACTGCGCAGAACAGTAGAGTTGGTCCCGCTGACATGGGTGCCATTGAGCCACCCAAGGCCACGATAGTGGGAGAGCTGCCCCTGGCTCTTGCTGGCTGCAGCATTGGGTGGGCTACCTGGCGCAGTGCTGGAGAGCTCATCCTTGTGCGGGTGTGGGAAAGCCTGTGGGCTGACCAACTCACCTACCACCCAGGTCCAGATCCACGGCTTTGAGTTGACCCATCCCAAATTCGATCTTACCTGTGAACTGCTGGAGTGTGTAAAAGGGCCAGTCCCACAGATCCAATGTATCTACTGTTAATTACACCTAGATAGTAAAAGTAAAATAAAGTATGTTTGAGAGGTTGTGGGATCTGTATAGGGAAAAAAACATTGTATCTTATTCAGAGATCAGAGGGAATTTTACAGAATTTAATCTTTTTCTTATCCTTTTTGGGTGAGGAGAGGGAGAAATTAAGTCAGAACCTTGAACTTGCTCCCCAGCCTTTGGAGTCCTAGGATTACAGTAAGCCATAAAGCCCAGTTGAACTCCCAAGATTGCCCATCCACATCCCTGTGTTGTGCTGGAGCTGAGTTCCCGTGGGTGAGTCTCAGGAATCCATCTGCCTCAGGCAGAGAGGAAGATGCCACATGTCTGAGGCCAGCCTGGGCTACACAAGATTCCATTCAGAGAACGAGGGAGATGGCTTCATTGTCAAAGCTCTTGCTGTGTAAGTATGAGATTTCAAATTGAATTCCTGGATCTCATGGAGGAAGGAGAAAAATTCCCAGAGTCCTTTGATCTCAGTGAGTGCCACGGCTTGGATATGTGTTTGAACTCAAGCCTGTACATCACACACACACACACACACACACACAGACATATATAGACACACACACAGACATAGACACACACATGCAGAAACGCACATGTACACACAATAATAATAATTATTATTATAAAATAATAACAAAAGACCTAAAAAGGATACTACCTAAAGTGTGTGTGTGGGGGGGGGGGTGAGTACCTACAGGGTTGGACAGGGCATTCTGATTAGGGAACTGAGGAAAAAAAAAAAAAGGAATGGAGACTTCTGTGTTTGGGGGGTTGGGGAAACCTATTCGGGCAGAGTTTGTGGATAACACACTGCATATGGCAGGCCCTGGGTTCAACTTCCAGCATCCTTTGAAAAGAACCAAACAGGAAAGAAATGAACCTCGGCATAACTTAGTAAGCTCGGTGAAGCAGGATCTGGGCGTGAAGTAGTAGGTAGTGGTGCTGAGGAATGAGAGAATCCTTTGAGAGTTAGAGTTGCCCCAATTTCGTTGGTTAGGGCATGCGTGAATAGTGACAGAGGACACTTATTCTCTGGCTGTGCCCATTGGGCGGCTGGTGAAAGCTTGAGTCACATCTTACAGACTTTTAACAGGCTAGATGCCTCCGGAGAGTCTCTGAAAGGGTTTAATGAACAGGGCGCAGAAACAGCAGGAAGCCGCTCCAACAGAGAGAATAGCAGGCTGGTGCGACTCTAGGAAATGAGAGAATTAAAACATCCCTTATATACCCGGGTCTCTCGCCAATTTCCCTATAAAATTAGCTAAGATGGGTAATTCACCACTCAAGGCGAGGCCTGTGAATTTCAAAGGGGGCAACCTCAAATGAACACATGGGGCTCAGTTTCTGTGTTTTGTGTGTCTGTGTGTGTGTGTGTGGGGGGGGGTGGGGGATGGATTCTTCCTCCTTGCCTGGACGAGCATAGAGTAAATTGACGTAATGTCCTAAAACCAGTGCGGTTCCATTGGTTTAACAAGACGCCGACTGATTTTCTTGGAGTGCCCTCCATTCTGTCTGTTCTACCTACCACATTCCTTTGCCCAATTCAAAGTCTAGTTCACATCCGGTGTCTGGAACCCGCCCCACATGACGTCAGCCGGCCTTGAGCTTCAGGGCTCGAAATGTTCCTTTGCAGTTGTTCCTTTGGGGTTTGCTACAGACTTCCTTGAATATTTCAGTTTTCAGGGGGTGGGAAGTAGGGATTGAATCCAGGGTCCTGTGCATGCTACATAATCGCTTCACCACTATGTCCCTAGACCTTATTGTGACTTTTGTTTTTGAGAATTGGGACTCACAGGACAGCACGGCCTCGCCTTGGATTTGCTATTTCCCTGCCTCGGCCTCCGGAGAGCTGGAATTACAGGCATGCACCACCAGGCTTTGGCTTACTTTTCATTTTTCACTGTCCCCAGAGAATATCCCCTCTTACTCACCTGATTATGATTCTCTACTTTCATACCCTGGTCATCTGGTCTCTTGCACAAAGCAGGCAAACTTCCACGTTACTGCCCTCGTAGCTGCCATGTGCCCATTGGTCCATTCATTCAGCAAAGGTTTTCTGAGTATTGAGCACGTGCCAAGCACATGATGGAGCTCCAGGGCACCTCTTGGCTTCCTCTCCCCTGGCTCAAAGGGTTCCAGCGTTGTTTGTCACTTGTTCCTACCCTGGGGCTTTTCCTCTTGTCCTTCCACTTGCCTGGACTATCCCTTCTCTAAGAATTGTTTTCTTCTTAAAGATTTAGTTATTTATAGCCAGGCAGTGGTGGTGCATGCCTTTAATCCCAGCACTTGGGAGGCAGAGGCAGGCGGATTTCTGAGTTCGAGGCCAGCCTAGTCTACAGAGTGAGCTCCAGGACAGCCAGGGCTACATAGAGAAACCCTGTCTCGAAAAACCAAAAAAAAAAAAAAAAAAAAAAAAAAAAAGATTTAGTTGTTTATTTTATATATGTGAGTACACTGTAGCTGTACAGATGGTTGTGTGCTTTTGTGTAGCTGTTGTGAATTGAATTTTAGGACCTTTGTTCACTCCAGTCAGCCCTCTCAGAATTTTTTTTTTTTAATTAAAAAACATTTTTTTTTTTTTTTAGACAGAGTCTATGTGTATCTCTGGCTGACCTAGAAGACACTATGTAGACCAGGTAAGCCTCTAACTCATAAAGATCCTCCTGCTTCTGCCTCCCGAGTGCTGGGTTGAAAGCCATCATACCCCACTTGACATTTTTAATATTAAGGTTACCTTTATCTCATTTCTGTGGAGAAATCGTCTCAGATTAGTCTGCTATTTGCTTCAGATCTCAGCGTCTTTCACATTTTTTTTTCCAACAGTATTAGTTATATCAGCTAGTCTGCGTAGTTTACACAGACTAAGGGACAGCGGCGAAGCGCTCTCCTCTGCTGGAACACATGTAGCTAGCACGGCGACTCCCTCCTAGCAAGAGCTCGGAGAGGCTCATTTGAACCAATAAATGGGGGATGTCCACTTTCTTGCAAAGACAGACGCTGCGTGCTTATATGTCAAGAACATGCCAAGGGAAGACAGCGTGTGTCAACATGTGGTAACTCCACAAGGAGACTTAATGTGGACTGCGGGCTCAGGAGAAGGCTGGCTCTAAATGTGTAGGCTCTGAAGCATCTCACCATTTTACACCCGTTGCTGAATCTGGCCCAATTTCTTCTGATTTATGCTTCCCAGAAGCTCCTACGACTTCCAGTCCTAGGACATGACCTTTGATTATTGATGAAGAGACATGGACACTTCTAGCTGTCTTTTTTTTTTTTTTTTTGGTTTTTCGAGGCAGGGTTTTTCTGTATAGCCCTGGCTGTCCTGGAGCTCGCTTTGTAGACCAGGCTGTGCTCGAACTCAGAAATCTGCTTGCCTCTGCCTCCCAAGTGCTGGGATTAAAGGCTAGCTGTCTTAAAGCACTTGGTAAGATACATCACAAGCCATTCGCTTCCATATATATATATACTATATATATATATATATATAGTATATATACATATGTATGTATATATATGTATATATGTGTACATTTTATATATGTATGATATGCATAATATATGATATATGATATATGATATATGATATATATATATAATGTGATATATATATATATATATATATATATATATATATCTCACATTACATAACAAGGCTCCATTCTGGACCATTTCACCAACATATTTACTAACTATACTCATCCTTACAGCTGTTTATACGTGTGTCTAACTCCCCATATGGTAAATTGATGTCAATCACATTCACAACAAACCTAGGTGTCCTCTTTTCTTTGTGCAGAGGCAGTTAACGTGCCCACTGCTGTGGTTGTTGAGCCCACCACTATAGTACCCATGTGCTAAAATTTAATCCAAGTGACTCTTCCCTGCCCTACCCACTCAGCCCTCGTTCTAGAGAAGTATTCGCTGGTATTTATTTACTTTTGGATATATTTCTGAAAAGGGTCTCTGTGGACATCTGTTTACTTTGCTCCTGTCCTTGAAATCAAAACCGTCACCACCACATACATGGCTGATGGGTAAGCGGTAGTGCTGCTGAGGGAACAGTCACATGAGCACTTAATCACAGCTCTTCTGCTTCTTATAACCCACCATCACCGTAACTAGTGCCGTGTCCGTTCACGTCATTACGACAAAAATTGATGTTTGTCAGGACAATGTGTAGTTTGGACTCTCTCTAGTCAACTGAAAAGGCCTTTGTGTCTGGGGAATCAAATTATAATTTTCCCCAATGTCTTCATCTTTTCAGGAGAAAAATGGGCATGTGCCCAAAATGCACACTATGCAATTAAAGGAGAAGATGGGAATGCCATTGTTCTGAAGGGGCGGCCAGGCACCAGAGACAGAGAACAAGAGGAAGAGCAGGTCTTGTCAGAGCCCTGTCCCATGCAGTTCCCACATGCCCTTCTCATTTTTTCTTTATTTTAATTACTTAATTAATTTACTTATTTATTTTAAGGCTAGCGAATCAATTCAGGGATACAAGAATGTTAAGCAAGCCCTCTGCCTTTGGACCTCAGCCCTGTCCTGTAGTTTTCTCTCTGTGCCTGTTGCCTTCCTTAAATCTTCCCTGTTCATAACTGCAGCTTCTTCTCCCTGTCCCTGTCCCTGTCCCTGTCCCTGTCCCTGTCCCTGTCCCTGTCCCTCTCCCTCTCCCCCTTCCCCTCCCTTCCCTCTTCTTCTCCTCCTCCTCCTCCTCCTCCTCCTTCTCCTCCTCTTCCTCCTCCTCCTCCTTCTTCTATAAAACAAAGAAATTAGGTTAGATTACAAGTGTGGAGCATTGATAAGGTTGTAGAAATATCTCTTTATGGAAACTGTATGAAAGGTTTATGGCGGGGGTCGGGATGAAGAGGAGGGATACCAAATGAAGTGACTTTTAGTTTATTTTAAGAGAGAGATGGAGGGAGGGAAGAAAGAGAGTGATGCACAGAAACAGAGAAAGAAAAAAACAGAGTAGCAAATTGTGCTCACTGTGAAACAGTTAATAATGCTGTCGATTCTGACCCTGTCGCCGTATAATGGAGATAAGAGTCTCATTATTCAGAAACATGCAAATACAGCCATTCCAGTCTTCACACACAAACACTAATCACCACGCCAGCGGATCACGCTATGTAATTTGCTCTGTGAACTCAGGCACATAAAATATATCATTGTAATCCCTTGCCAGTCACAGTAGGACTGAAGACAGCACCAGAAGAGCCCATGTTTGAAAGGGGACATGCTGAGGACCGCATCCTCGAAAGGCAAAAAAAAAAAAAAAAAAAAGAAAAAAAGAAAAAAGAAAACAACAGGGCCCAAACACAATGGCCTCTGATTGGATTTGCAGAGCCCCTGGCTGTAAAGGGACATAGCTCTCCTCAAATGGTGCTTGCCATGGGAATTGGAAATGAGGGTTCCTCTCGACCTTAAAGAGTGCTGTGTTGTTCACTTCTGCTACCCAAGAAATAAAGGCCTTGGGAGTTTCTTTGGCTTAGTTCTACGTGGTCTAAAGTTGCAAGTCACCAGCCACATGTGAGTCGGACACATGAAATGGGGCTTGTGCTACTTAGACGAGCTGGAAGTGTAAAATGAACACTAAATTTCAGAGACTGGGAGGGAAAGAAATGTAAGATCGTTCGTATTTATTCATTTGAAACAGGGTCTCATGAGATCACGCTGGCCTCATACCTGATATGTCAAGTTCTGGGATTCTAGATGCATACTATCGCTCCCCGTTTATGTGTGCCGGAATCAATCCCAGGGCTTTTCTGAGTTCTAGGCAGACATTGCCAACTACATCCTCTTTAGGCCCTCAATATCAAATTTTACATTGATTATGTAGCAGAGTGATTCTCAGCCTGTGGGTCTCGACCCCTCTGGCAAACCTCTAATCTCCAAAAATATTTACATTGCGATTCACAACAGTAGCCAAATTACAGTCATAAAGTAGCAACGAAAATATGGTTGGGAGACACTACAGCATAAGGAACTATTGAAGGATAGCAACTCTAAGAAGTGTCTTAGGGTTTTACTGCTGTGAAGAGACACCATGACCAAGGCAAGTCTTATAAAGACAACATTTCATTGGAGCTGGCTTACAGTTCAGAGGTTCAGACCATTACCATCATGGCGGGGAGCATGGCAGCGTCCGGGCAGACACAGTTGGAAGGCAGCCAGCAGGAGATGGCCTTCAGAAGGCAAACAAGAGGAGGGAAGGGTCTCTCCCACAGTGGGCGGAGCCTGAGCTAAGGAGCCTCAAAGCCCACCCCCAGGATGACGCACTCCCTTCGACAAGGCCACACCTACTAATAGTGCCACTCACTGAGCCAAGCATATTCTAGCCACCTCAGGAAGGTTGAGAACCACCGAAGTAGCAGGAGACTAGAAATTGGATTGAACGATCAAGATCAACATTTGGAGACGTCAGTTAGCATAGGAAGACGGGAAACCTCTCTTTACCTAGGCTCTCCTTTTAACAAAGCATAAGTGAGAAAATGCTTCCATGGACACACTTGGGAGAAGTGGGCGTTATGTAAATGTCTTACAAAGGCTCCTGGACCACACAACGCAGCACTTCTGGGGCCCTTTCCCAGCTCATTAGCTCACTCTGATTCTTCTGTTTGTGATTGAGAGTCCAGGCGTTGCCTTTTGCCAGGGATATGAGACAGTGGGACAGTGTCTTCCTGACTCTACTCTACAGAGAGGCACTCCTATGCTCGCGTCAACACCCTGGACTTTCTCACTGTTTCTCTGACTTCCATCTCATTTAAAAGACAAGACTCTTTTTCTGTTTCCTTCCTGGCAACTGCTGGGATTTTTACAAACTTGCCTGTTCTATTGTTTTTCTCTCAAATGTTAATGAGATTGTCCTCAGGCTTCCTTCTGAGTACATCCCCCCCCCC
>NC_034598.1:79341484-79390955 GCF_900095145.1 Mus pahari | reverse complement strand
TTAATAGGACTAAGAACTAGGGCCGGGTGTGGTGGTGCAGGAAGCAGAGACGGGTGGATCTCTGAGTTGGAGGCCNGTCTGGTCTACAAAGCAAGTTCAAAAACAGTCAGGTTTTGAGGAATTCTCTTTTGAATACACACACCCCACTGGGACTAAGAACTCAAATGAGTGAACCTCGGGGTTTGTTGTTGTTGTTGTTTTGGTAACAATTACGTATTGAAAAAAATAGCTTGAATTTATTTATTTAAAAATATACCATTCAGATTAATTTCTTGTTTCCTTTTTCTTTTCTAACGTGGACTATTTAGAAAAATCTCCAGTTACACAAGTAGCTCCCATTTTATTCCTATTCGTTGTCAGTCTACCAAGTTAGAGGCTTGCTTACTGCGGTGGCTAAGATAGTCTCCCTTTCTCTCTTTTCAGGAGAACACTAGCCCCCTCCCTCTGCCTGTGTGTGTGTGTGTGTGTGTGTGTGTGTTTCTCTCAATAAAATCAGGTTCCCTTGGAGACACTTCGTACTGATTTGGGAGCCAGCTTCCTCGAGGCTTTTGGGGTGCACTTTGCTGCCCTGTACCTCTAGGTACCATAACTGACTTCTCACCCCAGAGGCCCAGGGAAAAACACGTGCCTGTTTTGGCAAAGGAGGCATTGCTGCCAAGGACACTGGCCCAAAGTATTGGAGGAGGACTTTGACCCCCACTGTCACTGGAATGTGAGCCTGACTTTGATTTAACCCCTTATCCTCCAGTATCCTGCCATGTGGCCCAGACTCCAAAGTAGAGCTCAAACCTCTTGTCTGAGCCTACTGTGTAGCTGCCACAGTTGGTGGGTTCCTCCATGCCTGGCTCAGTGTAACCTTTTTTTTTTTTTTCTCTCCCAGAAAAACTAGGAGAAGTGTAGGAAAAACAAAACAAAACAAAACAAAACAAAGAACAGTCACAAATTCAGTCAGTAATGTAGTCAGTCTGTAGTGTAAAGGGAATTAGGAATCCTGGACTGATGTTGCATCCATCCACCCATAGTAGATTCACATCTTCCAACTAGCTAAGCTAGCTTTGGACACATCACTATGCTTGAGCTTCAGGGTTTCTTCTTCTTCTTCTTCTTCTTCTTCTTCTTCTTCTTCTTCTTCTTCTTCTTCTTCTTCTTCTTCTTCTTCTTCTTCTTCTTCTTCTTCTTCTTCTTCTTCTTCTTCTTCTTTTGTGTCAGATGCCTGTAAGATGAACTCTACAATGATTTCTTCAGAGAACTGTTGAAGTATCAGCTAAGCACATAATAGAGTACTGTGAACCATAGCCTTGTTGGTTCAGGGAGGGGGCACTTTATATCCAGATGCTAGGGTTACGCTGTTTTATTTGGCCAGAGAAGTGTTTAAATTAATGTAAATCCTTATTGGTGGGCCCACTTTGCTATGTACTTGTGTCTTGCTTGGCTGCTGAAGACAAACATGCCCTATACCTTGTAAAATGTTTGTGCTAGGTAACGGGGTAACAGAGCCATGTGACTGAGTACCATGCACTTTCTGGACCATCTACACAGTTCCTGTCTTTGACAGCTCCCTGACAAGCACACAATAGAACAATGGAATTCAGATGAACAGCAGCTCTTAGCTACTGAATGCATCCACATTCAGGTTTTGAGGAACATAAGCTACTAACTGCCCCAGGGGAAGATTTAAGAGAAGAAATGCTTTTGAGCCAAGGTCAGCCCATACATAAGATTAGCTCCTGGTTCTGAACTACTTCATACTCTCTGAACAGATGCAGTCTGATTCACCAAATCTATTTCTTTTGCGGGGCCTCGTTTCACCTCTATCTGCTTAAATTAGTTATTTTTATTTTTTATTAATTAATTGATTGGTTTCGGCCTTTTTGAGAGCTGGCCTAGAACCCGTTATGTAGCCCAGGTTGGCCTGAGATTTTCTAGACTGTCGGGCCTTAGCCTACTGAATGGATGCTGGGTTCAAATGAATTTATAAGAAAAAACAATTTTTTTTTTTTTTTTGAGACAGGGTTTCTCTGTATAACCCTGGCTGTCCTGGAACTCACTTTGTAGACCAGGCTGGCCTCGAACTCAGAAATTCATCTGCCTCTGCCTCCCAAGTGCTGGGATTAAAGGCGTGTGCCACCACCGCCCAGCTTCCATTTTCTTTTTTTAACCAATGTTCATTTATTATTGAAGCTATAATAAAATATTTATCAATGCATATAAAATGCAGAAATAAATGGTATTTTTTCCAAGAAAGATAACTGATAAAATATTTAAAGACAAGATAAAACAGAAATACATCCAATAACTTTTGTTGTTGGTTTTTTTTTTTTTTTAATCTGTCTCTTTCTATGCAAGTGTGTGTTGTTTGTATTAAAGGCAGGGTCTCTTGTTGTTTGTATTAAAGGCTGACCTTGAATTCCCGTTCATCCTATCTCTACCTCCAGAGAGCTAGCCTGCCTTTAATACAAGAAAATGGAAGCTGGGCGGTGGTGGCGCGCGCCTTTAATCCCAGCACTTGGGAGGCAGAGGCAGATGAATTTCTGAGTTCGAGGCCAGCCTGGCGGTGGTCGAGTTCCAGGTCAGTCAGAGGATTACAGAGAAATCCTACCTCAATTCCCCTTACCTCCCCTGGATCTCCCCACATACACATGCGAGTGTGCGTACACACACACACACACACACACACACACACACACACACACGTTCAAGGTTGTTCTTGGCTACATAATAAATTCAAGGCTAGTCGCAGCTACATGAGACTCTATCTTAGTTCAGCCACGCTGGCCAGCCCTGCAAGTGCCCTTTGAATCCAGGACGACCAGAGGCTGTTTGTTTAGGAAGTCGGAGCTCAAGTTCACGATGGTAGCTGCCTTTGTCACTGGTTCTTCCTTAGTGATGAACAACCCGGCCCCAACCCCAGGTGAGTTTGTTTGGCCCATTTTGGTTGCTATCTCAACCCCAGGCTGCCTTGGGATTGGCTATCCAAGTGGTCAAAGGTGAGGGAAAGAGATGTGGGTGTTGGCCTTGGCGTTGGGCTTCAACCTGTGTTTATTTCTTCTGAATGAAGGTCATTGCAGGCTTGTTCAGTGCTCTGGGCTCCTCCTGGGGAACCAGCCTCACTTGAATCAGAGCCTGTCTGTCCCCTGTTGGGCTCTGGGTGGTCACTTAAGATAGGTTTAGGTCTAAACTTCTATCTCTCATATGTGAAAGTGTGTGCATGGAAGAACATGGCGGCGGTTTCATAACAGGGAGATCCCTGAGAACGACTGTACCCACAGGCTCTACTCAATCCTTGGGGCAACGCTATGGGAAAAGGGTCTTAGATATTCCCACCTCACAGGTGAGGAAAATGTGGCCTGAGTCCATAACAAAGACAGATCAGAGAGAGCAAACAGTGTGAGTCTGGAATCCATTCCTAACCTTTACGTGAGGCACTAATAGTATCAAATAGTATCCACTATAGACACAGATACACAAATAGTATCAAATAGTATCCATTATAGACACAGCAAGCTGTTGGCTTTGCCACACTAGGCAAGCATTCCAGCAACAGAGCTATACCCCCAGCCTCCAGTTTCTTTGTTGTAAAACTCCACTCTATCATGCCTTAATGCCTTGACCACTTTGTGTGGTTTAAATTTTACCTTGTACTTGGTGATGAATATTAGATCTGCTCATTGATTTCTTGTGTACACACATGTGTGTGACATGTTATGCTTGTGTTGTGCACAATAACAGAGGTTCTCAGCCTTTCTAATGTCTGAGACCCTTTAATAGAGTTTCTTATGTTGTGGTGACCCCAACCATAACATTATCTTTGTTGCTACTTTATAACGGTAATTTTGCTACTGTTATGAATCATAATGTAAATACATGATATACAGATGGCTTTAGACAACCCCTGTGAAAGGGTGGTTTGCCCCCCCACCAAAGGGGTTGCAATCCATAGGTTGAGAACTGCTGGTGTATTATATAGTATAGGTACCTGTGTAGGCTTAGAGGGCAGAGGCCAGAAATGGATGTCGTCCTCTATTGATCTCCATTCTTTTGAGATAGAGCTTGCATTTTTGGTTATATGGGTTCTGGAACTTGAACTCTGGCCTTTCTGTCTGCTCAGCTAGTCCTCTTAACTAACATTGTGCCATCTCTCTACACCACAAACCCAGCTTCATGAGCTAACACCAGTTAATGTGCAAAGTGCTTAGACACTGTCAGGGAGGAACTTGAAGGGAGTCCTATCAGCTACCGGCTTAAGGATAATTTCACCTGATGCTCAATTTTGACCTTGCCCTTGGTGGTGCCAATGTTCTCAGGATACCTAGGACAAATGGAGTCAGGGTACAACTAGATAGTGTATTGTTAGCTTCCAGGTGAGGGGCTTGAGATGCCTGAGGCCTGTCTCCATCATTCCTATAGTGGCCATAACCCACTGCCTTGACTGGCACTTAAGAAGTGTGAACTTGGCAAGAAATGGAGTTGGATTTCTTTGTGCAGAACTCAAATTATCAGCAAAGCAAGAAA
The DNA here is from genome assembly GCF_900095145.1 of Mus pahari. Taxonomy (NCBI): domain Eukaryota; kingdom Metazoa; phylum Chordata; class Mammalia; order Rodentia; family Muridae; genus Mus; species Mus pahari. The sequence goes on along the minus strand of NC_034598.1, from coordinate 79,386,443 downwards.
GAACAAGGGAAACATCATTTTCCAAATGTACTGCTCCAATTTAGAGTTTTGATTTAAATTGTCAATTCATGACACAGGAGTAATAATTAACAGTGCTCCCCCACCATACCCCCTCCCCCCCCAGCCACCCTGCTCCCTGTGACTCAACCCTAAATTTATTTTAACATACAAAACACCCGTTTAATAGTTGCAGGTACTCTTGTGGGCCAGGTGGTATATATCCAGGACCCAGCGGCAGGGTCAGCTCTGTCTTGGAGCCTCTTGCTGTGACTCCAATAATCTGAGCGTCTGAACTTCTACTCAAGTCTTTAACACAGTGGATCATGGGGGTAGCTCATGTCCTTGGCTCCCACCTGGACCTGTGGCCATAACTGCCGAGGGCTGGTCTTTCCAAGCACTCTGCTGACCCTGACCAGTTTAATGATCTGCACATAGCTCAATGGCCGTCTAATGGAAGTCTGGCAGATAGCCAGGGTGACTCAGCCTTAAGCTCATATCATCTCCCACAAGTTATTAGACCTAGAAATTATGTATTATTGGCTGGGAAACAGGGCCAAAGGCTGCAGCCACAATATGGTGAAGGCTTTTGCTTTTTGTTTTGAGACAAGAATTCCTGTTGCACAGGTTGGCCTCGAACTAGCTATGCATTTGAGGATGGCCTTGAACTCCTCCTGATCATCTCACATCTGTGTGCTGGGATGATAAGAGTGAGTGTAGTATTTACTCACAATATCGTCAGCTTCTGATGAATTTATCGGGAGGCAACCCAGATGATAAGGACCATCTCCACATCTATATAAATTCTACTGATATCCAATTACAAACATGCTGGCCACTGTTCTAAGAGCATCAAGTGTATCAGCATCAGCTTCTCATAATGGTTCCATAGGAACATCTATGATCCCAATAGGTGGATAAGGACTCTGCGGTACAGAGATTTTAGAGCAACCACCCAAGGTCACATGACCCTTAGTGTCTGTCTTAGTTAGGGTTTTACTGCTGTGAAGAGACACCATGACCAAGGCAACTCTGAATGATGGACAACATTTAACTGCGGCTGGGTTATAGTTTTAGAGATTCAGTCCATTATCAACATAGCGGGGAAACATGGCAGCATGCAGACAGACATGGTGCTGAAGTAGCTGAGCGTTCTATATCTTTATCTGAAGACAACCAGGAGGCAAAATGCTCTTCAGATCTCTAGTTCCTTTCAGCTTTGTTGACCACAACATACTTCTTGCTCTTGGGCTAGTTCTACTCTCTGTTAGCCGTGTTCCTTGCCAGGTATCCCATGGCTCTGGCATCTCTAACATCTCCGGGTCTCCCGAAGGCAATCGAGGCTTCACCTTTACAGCTTCAAGCGGTGTCCCCTCTGAACCTCCTCCGTGCAGGGAGACTGCTGTTACACATCTGGCCTCAGCAGCTTAGTCACAGAGGGAGATGACTCTAGAGCCAGGACCACGTGGCCAAGGCTGCTAAATTCTGCTGCTTGCTGGGGCTGGACCATGGCCTCCTTGTTCAATTTCATCTTCACTGGGTTTCTGTTTTCAATGGTTTCTTTCACTGCCTAAGCTTGGCTGTCATGGAACTTGCTCTGTAGACCAGGGTGGACTTGAACACAGAGATGTGCATGCCTCTGTCTCCTAAGTGCTGGGATTAAAGGCATGCAGTATCATACCTGGATTCAAGCTTTAAAAAAAATTTTTTTTTCGTTATAGATCTTTATAAGCATGGCCATTATGCCTCAAGATCTGGATTAAAGGTGTGCGTCGGTCAGGATTAAAAGTATGTATCATCTCTCCTCAAGATCTGGATTAAAGGGGATGATGTCTTCCTGCTTCAGGATCCAGATCAGGTGTGCCCTCCATTTCTGAATTTTTAGTTCATTCCAGATATAGTCAAGGTGACAACTGAGAATGGTCATCATAGTGGGATCCAAGGTGGGATCTAAAGCCAGAACTCTCATGTCCTGCAGCATAGTTGCATACGCCTTTAATCCCAGCACTCAGGAGACAGAGGCAGGTGGATTTCTGAGTTCGAGGCCAGCCTGGTCTACAGAGTGAGTTCCAGGACAGCCAGCGCGATTATACAGAGAAACCCTGTCTCAAAAAACCAAAAAAACAAAAACAAAAACAAAAACAAAAAAACCAAAACAAAACAAACCAAACCCCCCCAGAACTCTCGTTTGGATGCCATAATTAACAGTTGATGCCTTATTTTGTTCAAGTCATTTCAGTTTTTAAGTCATGATTAACCACGTGGGTCACACCAAGTGAACATACTGCAGAGAGTTCAGAAAATGTTGTAAGCTCCCATATGGCTCTCTCCTGGGTAGTTGGCGCTCTGTTCACCTCTTACCTTTCTCTCTTCTTAGGAACAAAGGATTTCCTGGGAAGTGGACAGACAGATGCTGCTGGTTCACTTCATGTCCATTCTCTGCACAGAGGTGGCACCCCTCAGGGGGTCCATCTGAGGTCCTCTCATCCTCTGTTCCTATGTCTGCTCCGACTAGCACAGCAATGTACCACAGGAAAGCTTGACTTGTCTCTCTTTCCTGCAGACACAGCCCAGAGCTGCCGATTGCAGAGTGAGCAAGGCAGAGCCCTGAGCGGGATATTGAGTGCTTACTGGAGTGGAGGAGTTGATAGATTCCCTGGTACTGGGCAGCCAACAGGGAACTGGCTTTGCTCTTCTGCCCAGAAAAGGATATGTAAGATAAACTGAGATGCTACAGTGCTGAAGGGGCAGTTGGAAGAGCTCATAGTTGTGTGTGTGTGTGTGTTTTGTATTGCCTGGTATAAGAGCATCTTTTTATGGTAAGCAGAAGAGAGACCATGTCTGTTGTAGTGAGTAGGGCCACTGGTTCCCTCTTGGTATTGTTAGGAAGTGGTGTGTCCGGCAGCAGGAACGGGGGGTGGGGTGGTGAGAGGGGGAAAAGGGGGGTAGGAGAAACTGCGTCCCACCTGAATTTCGGTGCCCTGGGTGGGCAGACGCTAGGGACTGCCATGCACTCTGGCTGGGGGGGAGGGGTGTCTGGCTGGGGGGGGGGCGTGGAGAGGGAGCAGCCTGAGGTCTTTGGGCCTCACAGAGGCCAGAGATGACAGTTTCTCAGTCTCAGACATCCCAGATGTCACTGTATGTCTCAGAAGAGCTGAGAATGAAGTACCCCCCCCCCCAGGGGCAGCTCAGTCAGCCCCAGGGTTGAAGGGAGAAGAGGGCATGGGGAGAGTGGGCGCTGGGTGGTTCCCACGTGGGTGAGAGCCCTTGGTCCAGTCTATGGCTGGAGCGCATGAAGGCCTTCCGGCGGGGCGTGGCTCTTTAGAGGAAAGTCTACTCTGTTGCCAACATGGGAAGTCTCGATGAGCAGAGACATGGTCTATGTAAAGCCATAGGCCATAGAACTTTGTTGTAGAAAAGCAGAGAGAAAGAGAGAAGGTAGAAGGAGAAAGGCCGGCCACGTGGAGAGAGGGGGGAAGGGAGGGGGAGGAGAGCTAGAGATGAGACTAAAAGAGGTGAGAGGTTAAGAGAGAGAGGAGGGGCCAAGCAGCCCCTTTTATACTGGGCTGGGCTGTCTTACAGTTGCAGGGTAGCTGTGGGGAGGATCATACCTGGCTATAGTCAAGTAACTGTGGGGGTGGAGTCTAGCCAGAATACCTGGAGTTTGGGGACGTGACTGAGAGTCACAGGATTATGGAGCTGGGGGCTCCGAGGTGTCAGTCTGGGAGCATGGCTCACTGTTGCGTCCCTTGTAGAGTTTTTACTGGGTCTCCGGAGTAAGTCTGGCTCGACCAGAAAACAGGCTGCCTTTCATGGTCCCACAGTGGCGGTGTGGCTGGATAGGCAGGCTAATCCCCTCCTTGTTAATCCTTGGAGGATGTCCTGGTCCAGTGAGTCTACATCGCTAGCAGATCTCCAGGCTTAGCACAGTCCTGGCTAATGTTTCCTCTTCCCAGGCGAAGCCAGTCATCGGAAGGAGAGGTGGAAACGCTTTGTGAACATGAGTCACATAGGCTCTGAGAAGCCAAAGTTGGCTGGTGACCTAAAAGGACGATATCATGGGAGCCAAATGAGTGTTTATCTAGAAGGCCATCCACAAAGCCCGAGGCTATTGTCATTGTCCCACGAGCTTTTGAGGATGTGCTGGGGAAAGAAGGGACAGAGGGAAAGGGGACAGGTGAAGTCTACGTGTGGCCCTCAAAGCCTTACTTTCTTGGGAGCTTTGGAAGGGGCAGGGAAGAGTTGGTAAAGGAAATTGGTCAGTAGAGAAAGGCATCGAGGGCTGGAGAGATGACTCAGTGGTTATGAGCATCGCTGCTCTTCCAGAGGTCACTGGCTTGGTTCCTGGCAGTCACACGATGACTTACATCCATCTGTAACTCCAGTCCTGAGGGGTCCAGTGTGCTCTTAGGGTCTCTGCAGGCAACAGGTCCACATTCAGGACACAGACATATATATATATAGCCAGAACGTCCATGTACATAAACATAAGGAAAGAAAAAAAAAAGGTCAACCAAGAGAAGAAGAATGGGAGGTGGCAGTGGGTAGGATATAATAACAGAACATAACGATATAAGTATGCATATGAAATATCTCAGTGGAACCCATCTCTTCATATACTAACTAAGAAGTAGTAAGAAAAAGAAAGACATTCTTTCTGGTTTGCATCTCTCTACTAAAAGAAAGAGAAAAAGGAAAAAAAAAAAAGGTGGCTTAGAGAAGAGGGGCCTTACAGCAAAGGAAGTTTGGCTCACTGAAATTGGAGGGAAACTTACCTACCTGGCTGGTTTGGTGAGACAAGTAAGTTTCCTGGCCGTGGGCGACTCCCTGACTCATCCACATTACTTATCTGGGAGGCCCAGCTGCCTTGTGGCTCTCCAGAAGGCTCAGCTGTTCATTTGCCTCATTTACCTGGGTTAGCATCGTCATCACCCAGGTCAGCTTTTGTTGTTACTTCACACATCCATCTCCAGTGTGACCTACACACTGCAATCCAGTTCCTTCTACTCTGGAGAAGCTGGATTTATACATTTGTGCCACTACTGGGGGGCCATAGCTCAAGCCCTAGACCCAGGAATATGATCTCCAGGACAAAGGGAGCTGAAGAGGTTCTTATTGAAGGGTAGTTAGTAGTGGCTAAGTCCAAGGCTCTGAAAACAGACTTAGCCTGTTTTGTCTCCGTGGTGTGTTTGGTTGACAGCCAATGGAGACATCTGTTAACCTACCCAAGCCTGAGTTTTCTTACCTGTGAAACCTACATCATACAATTGAGTGTGTTAAATTACATAAGAGAAATAACTGCCTGGGATGCACTGGGCTCCGAGCAGACACTAGCGAGCTCTCTTGTTAGTGGGAGTATCCCATCTCTGTTGCTTTCACCAAATACCTTGATTTAAAAGCAGCTTATTAGACAAAGGGTCTGTTTCAGCTCACAATTGCAAGTTGCAGTCCATTATGACAGGGATCCAAAACAGAGGGAATGTGGACACATCACATCCATAAAGACATAGGTGCATATGTGACAGCTCACTCTGTCAGGATGCAGACTTAGGAGAGGTGCTGGCCACAGTGGGAGAAGTACTTCCTTCACTTGCCAGTGATTGCAATCAAGACAACTTCCTCCAGATGTGCCCATGGGTCAACTGGATCGAGACAATCATTTACTGAGCCTCGGTTAGGTGCTTTTAGGATGGTTCAAGAGACAATAAAAATCAGATATGACTCCCACCGGCTGTCTTCAGTAGAGTCCTCTCTGATGCAGGGGAACAAGAACCAGTCAGGCTTTCTGATCCTATTCTTCCACTACTGAATTAGCTATGTAACCTCAAACCAGTCCTTGGCTGTTCTGAGAGACACTCACCTCCCTAAGGACGACGACTGTACTTCTTCGTGCTGGACTCTGAAGGTACTGTGGAGGAGACAAAACTGAAGATTATGCCATTCCTATTTTTACTGCAGCCCCAATTGTGATCCACTAGAAACACAATTTCTTGAGTCTCCTGGGGGGTCAGGAACTCTGAGTGTCAGGCTGGCCATCTGCCTTCATCCAGAGCTCAGGATGATTTCTGTAGCAACCCCAAGCCTGAGACTTACTGTCTTGTAGTTTTCAGTGGAGAAGAGAGACGAGTTACCCCAAGAAGCTAAGTTTGTGTTGAGTCATTTTTTCACTTTGGCAGATTCTTAGGAAAAATAAAATGGCCTTACTTCCCCTCTTCTTCCTTAGGCAGAAAGGAATTCAATTTATTTGTTAATTGGGTTAGGGTCTTACCATGTAGCCTGGGCTGCCTTGGAACTCACTGTGTCCAATGAATGCTGGGAATTGAACCTTAGTCCTCTGGAAGCACGTCCAGTGCTCTTAGTCCGCCCCTTCTGCTGCCATCTAGAGTTTGGACATCCAGAACCTTGGTTGGCCTGGAACTCAGGAGGATCAAGCTGCCTCTGTCTTCAGAGTGCTAGGGTTGATGGTGTATTCTACACTATCTGGTCAAATATATTTTTTTGTCAGTATTATATGGGCTGAGTTGTGTCTGCTTCTAAATTCTTTTTTTTTTTTTCAAGACAGGGTTTTTCTGTATAGGCCTGGCTGTCCTGGAACTCACTTTGTAGACCAGGTTGGTGTCGAACTCAGAAATCCGCCTGCTTCTGCCTCCCGAATGCTGGGATTAAAGGCGTGCGCCACCACGCCCGGCTCTGTCTCTAAATTCTATGTGGAAACTCTAACCTCCACTACACTGGAATGTTACTGCACTCGAGCCCTTAAAAGAGTCGGCTAGGGAAACACTATGTAAGGAAGCTCCTTCATCTAATATGTTCTTTCAAGGAGGAATTTGGAATCAGTCAGGTCCAGAACAGAGACCATGTGGAGATTTAAGGACAAGACAGGCAAAGACAGGAAAGAACCCTCAAAAGACAAGACCCGGGCTACCATCTTTAACTTTTAAAAGATTTATTAATTTTTATTTCGTGTGTATGGTGTTTTGTCTGTATATATGTTTGAGCATTGCATGTGTTCCTGGTGCCCCTGGAGGCCAGAAGGTTTGGATCTCCTGGAACTGGAGTTACCATGTGAATGCTGGGAACTGAACCTTAGTCCCCCGGAAGCACAGCCAGTGCTCTTAGTCTGGCCTCTCCTGCTGCCATCTTGAGTTTGGACATCCAGAACTGTGGGGAAACAAACTTCTGTTGTGTCACATCCGGCCTGTGGCACAGCGGAGGGTGAGGCAATGGGAAGCAGGCTAGAGAATGACCAGTCTAGGCACAAGGCTGCTGCTGGTGATGGCAGGAGGCTCTAGGGCTTAGGGCAAAGTCATGTTTAGCTGCCTCTCTAGATGGAAACCAAAGAGAGATGGCGTGACTGCTCCCTTCAAAAAGAATTCCTCACTTTGTACGTGATGCCCCTGTTGCCAGGAAGGAGATGAGCAGCGATGATGATACAGTCCCTCTGAAAGCAGAACAGTCAGTGGGAAAGAATTGTTTTGTAAACATCTCTTTCGCATATAACGTTTTAGGAGTGTGCTCATCTCAGGAAGGCGCATACGCGGGGCCCTCCGCGAAAGGTTGCGTGGAAGGGACAGGGCGGAAGGATCAAAGGAACAAGTGAGCTGGCAGCTAAACTGTTGCACTCCTATCTCAGAGAACCAGAAACTTCGGCCCATTGCTAGCCTCCCGCTCTCTCTCCTCCTTCCTTATCTCTCTCTTCCCTTTTACCTTTTCTTCTGCTCTTTCTTTTTGATGTTGTCCTGGGGATGGGACCCAGGGTCCCCTAATGGGGCCTCCTCCTTGCACGATCTAGGCAAGCGCCCTAAGACTCAGCTATGCGCCCAGCCCTCTTCGTGAGAGAGCCTTGCTAAGTTATCCTGTCTGGCTTAACCTCACATTATACAGCCCGATCGGGCTTTGACCCTTCCGTTCTCCTGTGTCAGCTTCCACCAGGCCTGGCCCTTAAATATTCCTTTTTTCAATGGATACTTATTTATGATCTGCGAATGGTGGTGCACGCTTGCCATTTAATGGCAGCACTTTGGAGACTGAGGCAGGAGGATCAGGAGATCAAAACTACCTGCAGCTTCAAGTTGAGGTTGAGGCTAGCCTTAAGACTCCAATTGCTGTATCAAAAACAAACAAACAAACAATATGTGTCTGTCTCTTTTACCTGTCCACTTCTGACATATGCTTAGGACGAAGTCTTACTTCCTTATCTTTGTCTCCTCCCCCACAGTTTGGACAATAGTTTTTCCTTACTTTTATTTTTCATTCTTTGGAAACAAGGTCTTGCTCTGTGGGCCAGGCTAGCCTGGAGCTCATGGCAATCCTCCTGTCCTAGCCTCCCCAGAGCTGGAATTACTCTTATGTGTTCTCTTGGTCCTTTCAACCAGTCCCTTCTACACACCAACCAGTCCCTTCTACACACCACTGAACCTTTTGCAGAGAGCCGTAGTACACCACCACGCCCAGCCAACTAATTTCTTTAAGAGGTTATGTTAAGCCTGGGTTTGGGAAATAAGAAGATCTCACATCTTAGCCGGGCGGTGGTGGCGCACGCCTTTAATCCCAGCACTTGGGAGGCAGAGGCAGGCAGATTTCTGAGTTCAAGGCCAGCCTGGTCTACAAAGAGAGTTCCAGGACAGCCAGGACTACACAGAGAAACCCTGTCTCAAAAAGCGCCCCCCCCCCCCAAAAAAAAGAAGATCTCACATCTTAACAATACCCACCCCAACCCCAACTCTGCCTCCCAGCCCCATGCTTTTCTCACTGTCTGTACCTGTGGTAAAAGCATGGATTTACCTGTTTTAAGAAGAGGATGCTTGATTTTTAATATTCAGCACGCAGGCAACACTCTTTCAACCCCCCAGTGACTGTTTTCTCCTGTTGGGAAGTCTTTCTGGGGGTTCTGTAGCATGTGTGCTCATGTAGTATCTACATGTTCATGTAGATCATAAAGACTGTGTGATCAGGCTCTGTGAAAACGATATGACCAATGGAGATACACATTTCTGTTACACTTGGTTTTCCTTGTACAGTCTGTTCGTTGGTTTTCATGAAAAAAAAAAAAACCAAACAAAAACAAACAACCAACCCAGAGAAGCAGGCAGGGGTCGTGTGGAGTAAGCCTCACAGGCTGTCTTTGCAGCCGATGGCATTCAGGATGATATTGTCACTGCTGGGTAGATGTGAGAGAGGCCATGAAGAAGTCGCCCAAGGTTTCCAGCCCATTTGCTTCTAACTGGACACAGGAAAGCCGGGGCCAGTCTTGTGTTGCACACCAGGTTCTTGGTTATACTGCGCCATCCGCAGTAGCAACAATCAGGCAGAAGCCCAGATGCCCATCAACACGTAGACAGGTTAAAAGAAAAGTGTGGTGAGTCTCCCTTTCCCAGGGGACCTGCTGTGCACAATACTCCTGCAGCTTCCCGCTGGTATATGTCTGATCGGGCGTGTCATTAAGGGACACATGCACGTCTGATCAAGCGTGTCATTAAGGGACACATGCATGTCTGATCAGGCGTGTCATTAAGGGACACATGCATGCTTTGCTTTTGCCTGTTGGAAACTTTGTCTGGATTTTTTTTTCCCTTCTGTGTACAACAAGGTGAACAAGACGTGAACATGCTTCCAATGCCGTCGGAACAAAGTGGCAACGAGAATGTTCTGTTCACTAATGCTGAAGTTTTAGACCCCATAGTTCAACTGACCATCAGCCACTTAACATGAGTGGAGCCAAGGTCTGTGGTCAGGGGTCCTGGAGAAGAGGCCAGAGGCTCTGTATCCTTGTAGCTTCCTGCTCGCAGTCTGTCCTCCTCCCTGTCTGTGATGGATCGGTTACCATAGCTGGATAGTCAGTCTTGGTGCCTACGCTGACAAGCCCAGAGACTAGAGCATCTATCCTCAGGCATAGTCCACAGAAAGCATTTCTAGTTGTACTCAAAGTCAATTCTCCCCTCCCCCTCCCTTTATGTTGCTTGTTTTAACGATGCACAGAATCATGGGGAGTAACTACATATGGGCTGGAGAGATGGCTTAGTGGGTAAAGGCATTTGCCACCAAGCCTGATGACCTGAGTTGGATCCCTGGACCCACGTATTGGAAGGAGAGAACAGTTGTCCTGTGACCTCAATGCTTTAGTAATAACACCTTCCCCAAATAAATAAGCAAATGTATTAAACTATCTTTGTTAGGATAGTTAGATGACTGCAAATTTATCAGAAAAGTTACTATTGTTCGAAAGCGAGCTGTCTGGAGAAGAATAGCTAGAAATCAGTGAAAATCCAATTGAAATTTAATGAGATTTTTAGTCTATTTTAGTACTGTATGTGCGTATATGTGTGTTTGTGTACATATGTGCACATATACATACATGTATACATGTACATATTTGTGTGTATATTCATGCATATATATTTGTACACACCAACCAAGTTTGGAAGAGATCATTTGCTGCAAGTATCTGGAGAAGGTACCTTACACCTGTAATCCAATGATCAGGTACCGGAGGCAGGAGAATTGCCATGAGTTTGAGGCCAGTCTGCACTTCAGAGTGAGACCCCTTCTTAAACAAAACAGATCCAAGAGTGATGAGACATGCCTGTTATTCAGGAAGCTGAGGGCAGGAGGATCAAGAATTCAAGATCAGCCTTGACTCCTGTCTTACAGTGAAGAGACACCATGACCATGACAACTCTTAAAAAGGAAAACATTTCATTGGGGCTGGTTTAGAGTTTCAGAGTTTCAGTCCATTATCAACATGGTGGGGAGCATGGCAGCGTGCAGGCAGACCTGGTGCTAGAAAAAGGGCTGAGAGTTCTATATTTGGATAGGCAGGCAGCAAGAGATTCATTGGGCCTGGCTTGAGCATCTGAAACCTCAAAACCCACACCCACAGTGACACATTTCTTCCAACAAGGTCACACCTACTCTAACAAGGCCACACCTCTTAATGGTGCCACTCCCTATGGGCCTACAGGGGCCATTTTTATTCAAACCACAACAAGGATGATGTAGGGAATTTTTTGGCCAGCCTGGGCTACCTGCAGTTTCGTCTCAACAAATGAAAAGCAATAATAACAAAAACAAGAAAAATAAATATAAGCAGCAGCAAGATAACAAACATAAACAAAAGAAAAAAGTAAACATAATTCTATTATAGTGGTAGAATTTGAATATTTTTACTAGTTTCTTTATTAGGGTTTAAGGAAATAAATATCTACAAAGAGTTCAAGCAGGAGTTAGGCTGATATTTGAGAAGCACTGAGGGAACGTCGGAAGTGCTGACAGAGTCTCCTCTTGTGCCCAGATTACGTCTAAGGTGGGTCTCAGTCAGCATTCAGATGTTCTAGGACCCACGTAAGGGGTTGGTTACCTGAAGGTGTCTCATGTGCGCTGACTTGTTTGAGTTAGAAGAATCTGTTCCTATGACTAGGAAATGAGTAGGCTGGTGGCTGTCTCAGGCAGCGTCCCCTTGCCCAGCCTTGGGATCTCCAGGAATAGAAGGGGCGGCTTCTATGTGGGGAGGCATGGGTATGTGCGGTGAGTTTGAGGTGGAGGTAGAGAGACAGCTGCAGCTCCTGCTCATGTGACCTGGACTGAGCTGCCTCTCCTTGGTGTCTCCCAATCCCAGGGTAGGAGTGTAGCCATCAAGGGGGCTAGAAACCTGGACAGCACACACACAGGGAACACGAGGTGTCTTAGTAGCTGCTGAAGATTGATATTCATTCAGTATTGACTGTGTTCAGCCATGACACTACTCTTCGTCTTCCTTCCTTCCTTCCTTCCTTCCTTCCTTCCTTCCTTCCTTTCTTCCTTTCTTCCTTCCTCTCTCCTTTCCTTTCTTTCTTTCCTTCCTCCTCCCCCTCCTCCTCCTTTTCTGTGTTAGGATCTCCCTTTGAAGCTCAGTCTGGCTTTGAACTCACTGGGATCCTTCTGCCTCAGTGTCCAAGTATTGGAGGCTTCAATCTTTTCTTAAAAAAAACAAAAAACAAAAAACCCTAAATGTTTATTTGTGTGTGTGTGTGTGTGTATATATATATATATAAATGTGTGTATATATATAAAATTTTATGTGTCTTCTTGACCAGGCCACGGGTTGCAGAAATAGTTGGTCTATTATTCTTTCCCTGTGTGCTGTTTGGCTTCTTTGTTTTGTTTTGTTTTGTTTTGCTTTGTTTTCTAAATAAGAGCCTCTGGCTGACCAGAAATTCACTGTCATTGTCTTGAGTGCTAGTCTAAATATTTGTGTTCTTGAACAGCACTTATTGAAATCAGAAGACTTAGTAAAGCAGATTCCCTATACCAGAAGGATGGGCCTCACCCAGTCCCCTGACAGCCTGAATGGACTCTTCCTCCAGTCACAGAGAAGCCTTCTAGCTGGACGGACATTGACCTGAAACATCAACCCTTTCCTGTCTGCACACTAGACACTGGCTCTTCCTGGGTCTCCAGCCTTCCCTCTGTCAGGCTTCAGGCTTAGACTAGAGCTCAGTCGTCAGCTGTCCTGCATCACCAGCTTGATGACTCACTCACATGTTCCAGAACTGGCCAGTCTCTGTAACCATGGGAGCCAATTGCTTACCATAAACCTTTGTATACATACCTGAAGGTGAACACATACACAAATCAATTTGCTTAGGTCACTAGTTTGGGGCTACCTATCTTAATTTGAGATCACACACACACACACACACACACACACACATACACACACCCTATTGATTTTGCTTCTCTGGAAATTCTTGACTGACGCATTCAATGACTATTGATTGAATGATGTATAAACCCATGGGTCTGGGTTCTCAGCCAGAGATGGAGCGTGAATCAGACACTCTAGCTTCCTGTCCTTAGATGAGTGGGAGGGGCTTAGCCATATCACTACAAATAATTAATGAAAATTACATTAAGTACCACAGCAAAAATATACAAGATAGCAGTGGGCTGGAGTGGTTCTCCAGTCCCAGGTACTCAAGAGACTGAGATAGGAGGACTTCACCACAGCAGTTGAAAGCCAGTCTGGACAACATAGTGACACTTTGTCTTAAAAGAATTAGTGACAATAGAAAGAGGTGAAGCACACAGGGGAAGGGCCTTCACCTACTTTGGGTTTCAACGAGACTGTAACGAGAGAGCTGTGTGTGTGTGTGTGTGTGTGTGTGTGTGTGTGTGTGTGTGTGTGTGTGTGAGGAAGGAGTGTGGTGGGAAGGAGTGACTGGGAAGCATCCTAAATGAGGTAGTAGCTTGTTCGACTTCCTCAGTGGGAACACCGACTTGATGCTCTAGAAAGGAAAGAAGACAGTTGTGGGAATTCAAAGAGACCAAGTTAGGACAACCCACAGGCTCTTTGTTCCATGGGAAAAAAACTTGTGGAAGACTGCTTTAAGCCCTTGGTAGAATTCTCCGTCCTAGCTTGGGACTTGCTTTTTGGGTGTTCTAAACTTATGAGTTCAATCTCCTTAATGGTTATAGGAATGTTCAAGTATTTGTTATTGGGTAAATTGTGTGTTTTGCTGCTTTTTTGTTTGAGTGATAGTTTTCTTATGTTTGGGAGAGTGGGCATGTACCCAGTCTCAGAACACTGGGATGGCCTCTTGGTGCCAGAGACCTTGTTGATCTAAAGTATGTTTGAGGGTAGTCTTGTTCAGGGCCCGAGGTCAGTAATAGTCATTATGTTACTGTTCTTCGGTTCTACATGTCCCCTAAGCAGTGAGACAAGTAAGTCAGGGATATGCATTTCTGGTTCTCAGAGTATTGTAGGGAGATAGCGATGGAGATAGCAATGAAAAGTGTCCTTTGATCCTTATCTTGGTCACTGCACCAGCAAGGATCTGCCGTTGCATGGAGCCATTACCACTGAAAGGCACTCTGTATATGTGTATGTTTATGTACACAATACTCTCACATACATTTTGTATATGTGTATGTATATACACACATTATATATACATTGTATGCACACACTCACATATTCTGCATATGTGTATGTATATGCACATACACTCTCTATATGTGTAGGTATATACACACACACTCATACATGCTGTAATATGCATGTATATATACACACACTGTATATGTGTATGTACATGCACATACTGCCACACACTCTGTATATATGTACAGATATGTACACACACTCACACTCTGTATGTGTGCATGCACACACTCTCACATGCACTCTGCATATAGTCCGTATATCACTTTTTTAAATTGTGGGTTGCACCTGCACACTGGATTATGTAACTGGATGTGAGGTTATGTAAAATTTGGTAAAAGTAAAGGTTTCTGACCATGTAACAACTGCAAATTAGCGCCACATCAAACGCATACTGAATCTTAGACCTTTTTTGAAGGGATGCCAGTGTTGTATCAAATGACTTCAATGCAGCTGGCTATGACCACGACATGCTCCTGTGCACAGTGCATGCCATCCCGACACTCAGTGCCAACCTAGCTATTTTAATACCTTGGCCCAGCTTTGAGACTACTGTATGCTCTAAAGTACAGTATTTTCACCACACACACACATTTTCTTTTTTGCTCTCATAGAAACATAATGGTTTAATTATAGAAAAAGTCTCCTTTATTCTTGCCACTACTCTTTAGCGTGTAAGTATCAAATCCACCTGTCTGTCTGTCTGTCTGTGGGTTGTATTGTGTTAGAGTGGAATTGCTGTTTAAACTGCTGACTTGAATTTTGTAAGCAGTCATTAAATGGGCTTTGGCTTGGGAGTAAAACATTTCCAACAATTTTTGCAATGGCTCTTTGCAGAATACACTTATGTCATTTTGTACTATACATTTGTCTGAAGGGGTGTCAGTGATCATACAGTGGAAATTTCTATCAGCTCAGAAGAATGTCAAGATGTTCTTTGCTCTGCAATATAAAATATGCAGCCAAAATTTAAATCATTCTATAAAAATAAACATTCATTTTATCAGCATGCAAATTTAGTTTAATCTTGAGGAAATGATAAAATTATGTGTATCAAAGAATTATTTTAAAATAAAGGTATGACATTATATCAGTAAATGTTTGATATGTGTACTTATTTTATACACTTGTATAGCTAAGGTCTGATAAAAATTTATTGGGTGAAAAAAGTTGCCAGTGAAAAAAGCTTAAGTCTTGGGGAGTGTGTGTGTGTGTGTGTGTGTGTGTGTGTGTGGTGTGTGTGTGGTGTGTGGTGTCTCTGTGTGTGTGGTCTTTATGTGTGTATGAGTATGTGGTGTGTGTGTATGTGAGAGAGAGACAGAGAGAGAGAAAGAGAGTTGGACTTGGTAGGAGATATAGGAAATGAGGATACATTATCTTCTGGGAACAGAATTCCAGAATGTATCCTAATTTAGAAATTGTTTTAGTGCTGGCCCCTGCAAATCTAGTTGTAAATAAAACTTTACTCTTCTAAGTTGAAACCAAATGGATTGAGCATGGGTTCTTTGAGATATTTATCTTCACAATTTTTGGTAAACCCCTGTTCTGGATTTTTTTTACAAATGCCTGTGTTTTAAGTAATTTCATCTCCTTAAGCAAAAGCACTTCTTAGTTAAAAAATATAATTAAAAAAATTAAATAAATATGCAAGTTCAGGAAAATATGACAGAATGCTGACCACCCCTCAGATTCTTATTTTTCCATGTTGGCAAATGTAGCAACTTTCATTTCATTTTATAGCTTATTTATTTATTTATTTATTTGTAGTTCAGACAGTTGAACCCAGGCCTCATAAATGTCAGGCAAGTTTCACCTTTAACCCTGGCATTGCCTAAAGCGAACAATAATAAACTTAAAGTGAACAATAATAAACTACTGTGAAACAGGCGCTTGCCTAAGGGTTTTTAAACAAACAAACAAACAAACAAAAAAACCCTTAAAGCAACAAGAACCCTTGTTCTGTGTAAAACCACATTCAGGAAATAGTAGTGTTTTCTTCAGCTTACAGATGAGCTAATACACATTTAGAGAAGCTAACTAAGTCGCTTAAAGTCATAGAGCCAGCCAGTAGGAGAAACTGAGT
The DNA here is from genome assembly GCF_900095145.1 of Mus pahari. NCBI lineage: Eukaryota > Metazoa > Chordata > Mammalia > Rodentia > Muridae > Mus > Mus pahari. The sequence goes on along the minus strand of NC_034598.1, from coordinate 79,370,445 downwards.
CTGGCATGGTGCTATAGAGCAGGAAATCTAGTAGAAATATTGTGAGCGATAGCAGGAACTTTAAAAGGGAAAAACAAAAGAGACTTTACTTTTAATGATTTTATTTAACCCAACAAGAGCAGAGTATTATCATTTGAACGGGTAGGTCGTCCACACACATTCTCTCTGCTTGAAGTCTTTGGACCTGCACCTCCCAGCTGGGAGAGCTCTTCAGGAAGAGCTGGGTACCTGGCCCTGTTGCCCTAGTGCTTGCTTAGTGTACCTGAAGTCCTGGCTCCCATTCCTGACACGACACAAAACAAATAGCTCACACTTGTAAGCCCAACACTTGGGAGGCTGAGGCAGGAGAATTGCTATGAGTGTGAGGTTAGCCTGGACCTCAGTGTGAGTCCTTATCTGTAAAACAAACAAACAAACAAATGAACAACAAAACTGACATTTGGTGTGGTTGCTCACACTTACAAAGCCAGTATTTAGAAGGCAGAAAAGGAGGATCAGAAGTTCAAGGGCCCAGCTTGTGTACATGAGATGTTGTCTCAAAACCTCCAAACTTCATTTATGTTTATATTTTATAAAACTTATACTGAAAAGTCAATGACATGTATATTATATATGTAGTATATATAATATACATTACTCAAGTTATAAGATTTCTCCAGTGACTAAATATATCTTCAAATTAACGTTTAAATTATAATGGAATTTAAAAAGTCTTTCTTGATCACCAAAGCCATTTTTCAAATGCTCATTTAGTCATGAGCAAGCTGCCTAGAGCCTGAATTCAGCTTTCTGTGGCTGGCTGAATAGCAGGGGAGTGAGTTTATGCCACAGTCAGAGAGAGGAAGAAAATGTGTGGGTGAAGGGTAAGCCAGTCAGGATAAAAGGCTTTCCTTTTGGCTCCATTAAAGTTCCAGTGAGTTCTGGAGTGCTAGGTAACCAGGGAAGCTAGAGGTGCTTCTCTTCACTTCTCAGAATGTGTCTTGCGAGTTTCCTGGCAATCCTGGCTCTTCAGAGGAGAGTGCCAGCTCTCAAAGTAGAAATGAAATGACCACAAGCTTTTAAGAGACAGCTCATCTGCTGGGCACGCTGCGAGGCCACTGGCTATGTCCCTGTGACGCTTAGTCACTCAGTACAGGGTCCAAAGTCAAGGCCAGTTCGTCTACAGCAAACACTAGAGTTTAAAAAGATCTAGGGTCAGATACGGAGGCACATGCCTTTATTCCCAGGACTCTGGAGGCAGAGGCTGGTAGATGGCTGTGACTTCAAGTCTGTTCCCGTTCACAGAGTTTCAGGCCAGCCAGGGTTTCATAGTGAGGGCATATCTCCAAAAAAAGTCTTGGATTTATTCTTGTGATTGTTCATGAGTATTGTTAGTGTTTGGCATATGTTCTGAGATGGCTCTGGTACTAACTTTTTGTTTTGTTTTTGTTTTTGCTTTTCAAAACAGGGTTTCTCTATGTAGCTCTGACTGTCCTAGAACTCAGTCTATAGATCAGGCTGGCCTTGAACTCTGAGATCCACCTACCTCTGCCTTCCAATCTAGGATTAAAGGTGTGAGCCACCACCATCCAGTGTGGTGCTGGCCTTTTAAATTCATGTTTATTGCACAGCAGTAAATCACTTAATAAGCCTCTTAAGATATAAACATGTACTTTTTGTAACTTCTGCCAGGAATTAGAAAGTAGTTTCAGAGTTAGAAAATCATCTTAAGGAACCCAGGCGATGGCTCAGTGGCTAAGGACATTGTCTGCTCTCCCAGAGGACTTGAGTTTGATTCCCAGCACCCAAATGGCAGCTCAGAACAGGCTGTAACCCCAGCTTCAGAGGATCCCATACCTTTTGTGGTATCTGTGGGCACCAGCCATGCAAGTAGTATGCAGAAATAAAATATCCATTCACATAAAATAAAATTTGATTAAAAATAAACTTAAGGGCTAGGGAAACAGCTAAGTAGTAAAGAACTTTTTTTTTCTTTTTTTTTCTTGTTATTTTTTTCTTTCTTTGTTCTTTTGTTGTAAAGAACTTTTTGAATGTGCCAGAGTCCTGTGTTCTACCTTCACCAATACACACACACACACACACACACACACACACACACACACGCACACGCACACACACACATACTCAACTTATGAAAGATATGTATTAAATATCACACACACACTCCAGGTACATTATTAAATATCAATATTTCAATTTAATACCATAAAGATTAGTTTTAATTGTCAACTTGTCACAGTCTATGATCACCTGGACACTCAAGTGAGGCTGTCTTGGTTATATTGCTTGAGATGAGAAGGTCTGCCCACTGTGGGCAGCACCATTCCCTAGGTTTGAGACCTAGACTGTGTAAGAGTAGAGAAAGCCAGCTGAGTATTAAACATGCATGCTTTTATTTCTATCTGATTTTGCCTTTGAATGTGCTAGGTTCTTCAAGTTTCTGCCTTGACTTCCCCAAAGTGATGGATTATAACCCCTAATTATAAGCCAAACAAATCCTTTCTTCATAAAGTTGCTTTAGTTAGCATATTTTTATTTATTTATTTATTTAGTTTATTTTTATTTATTTATTTGGTTTATTTATTTATTTGGTTTTTCGAGACAGGATTTCTCTGTGTAGCTCTGGCTGTCTTGGAACTCACTTTGTAGACCAGGCTGGCCTTGAACTCAGAAATCTGCCTGCCTCTGCCTCCCAAGTGCTGGGATTAAAGGCGTGCACCACCATACCCGGCTTTGTTTATTTATTTATCTATTTTGGTTTTTCGAGACAGGCTTTCTCTGTATAGCCCTGGCTGTCCTGGAACTTACTCTGTAGACCAGGCTGGCCTTGAACTCAGAGACCTGCCTGCCTCTGCCTCCCAAGTGCTGGGATTAAAGGCATGCGCCACCACTGCCTGGCTAAGTCAGAGTATTTTAATCATATCAACTCCTTTTTCGGAGATAGGATCTCTCACTGGGTCCTATAGTTCACCAAATAGCCTAGTTTTGGGGATGTTTCTTATTTTGCGTTGGACTATATTCATAGCTATATTGGACTGTGGGTAGGATATGCCTGATGGAAGAAGCCATCACACCCGTCTTCTTTTTAAACTCCCATGCCCCCTCCTTATTTTTAAATTCTAGAGAAGGGTGTTGCTGTGCTAAGCTCCCCGTGGCTTTGAATTTGCTCTGAAGCTCAAACAAGACTTGAATTTGGGATTCTTCTTCCTTACCTCTTGGGTAGCTGGGGTAACAGACCCAAGTCTCCAAGCCCTGGGATTTTTACTTGTTCTTTAATTAAATATTTTTTTATGTTACTTGTTTATGTGTGTGTCTATATGTATGCACATGCACTATGTCATGTGGAGGTCAGAGGGCATCTTTTGGGATTTGGTTCTCTTGTTCTACTCAGGATTTGAACTCAAGTTTTTGAGGTTGACAAAAAGTGCCTTTATTTGCTGAGCCATTTGGCTCTTTATTTAAAAGATGATAATGGTGATGGTGATGATGATGATGATGGTGGTGGTGATGGTGGTGGTGGTGTGTTTGTGTTGTCCAGGGATCAAACTCATGCTGTCACGCTTGTGTGACAGGTGCTTTAACTTACTAAGCCATGTCACTGGCCTGTTTTTGTTAGTTCTTATAGAAGTTATCAGGCAGCTACTCTGATCTTGCTTGCCTTTAGAGCCTTTTAGCATCTATGATTTCTGAGAGGCCTGGTAACTTACTGTTTTTTTTTTTTTGTTTTTTTTTTTTCCGCTGTAACAGAAGCAGAAGTGGTGTTCCTTGCACTAATAATACACAGGTCTGGACAGAGAGGCCCTAGATACAAAGATAAGTCCTAAATCCCGTGACCTCAGTAAGACTGTGGCAAGGAAAGCTAAGATTGAGCTTCTGGCTTGGTGTGGGGGCTCATACTGTAATCTAGCATTTAGAAGGTTGAAGCAGGAGGGTCATGAGTTTCAGGCTAGTCTTGGGCCACATAGCAAGTTCAGTCTAGGCCACATTAAGACATCATATCGTAAAAGTAAGATCTTCTGGGGGTCAGCTCCCTGTCTCGTCTTTCCTGGGCATGCTTAAGCAGTCACTCACAAATTCATGACCCACTAAGCATTCGGTGTCCATTTTGAAACAGGCCTTCTCTGGGACTGCCTTGTTGGCCCCACTGGCTCCTGATTTATCATCCCTGTCTTCATGCCCCAGGTGTGACCTGGTGTCCTTTCTCCGGGGCCCCACACCCTGTCTCACACAGGAGTCTGGCCACCATTCTCTGGGGAATCTGTACTTTTGTACTTTAATACAGTACCACACGTTGCGGTGACCCCCGACTATAAAACTTTGTTGTTCTATTGCGTAGCTGTAATTTTGCTAGTGTTAGGAGTCGTAAGGTAAGCATTCTGTGTTTTCTGATGGTCTTAGGTTGACCCCTGTGAGAAGGTCGAATGATCCTGAAGGGATTGTGACACAGAGGTTGAGAATTGTGGCTTTAGGGACAAACAGGAAGTGCCAAGGACATCTCTCTTGAGAGCCTGGAGATACAAGAGGCGTGTGACTACGGTGGGTGGTAGAATTGGGGACCAAATCCTGAGGCAGATTCACATATTAGATTCACTGACAGAGCCGAGAGAGTATATCATAGACTAAATTCCATACACGCCCTTAAAAATCCCCCTGAGATTAGCTGGGAGATGAGAAAACACTGGTTCTAGCTGATAAGACCACGCTCTGCGGGTCGCCCAGCTCTGCAGACCTGGCTCTGCTCCTGAGAGAGGAGGAAGAAGGCCTGTTTAAGAGGTGGGGATTTCAGTGTGTGGAAAGGACTCTGGTTTTTCTAGACAAGTGCTCAATTGTCTCTCGCCTCATCTCTAAGTGTCACCTGTGACCGTGAGGAGAGAAGGTGACAGTATAAAAGGTTCATTATTTTCGTTCTTTTCTCTCTGAAAACTATCACTCCACAGTTTGATTCTCCCTGATTCAAGGAGAAAAATGAGATCCGAGGGAAGTTTTGAGCTGTTTCGGCTTTCCCTCTCAAACTGTCCTGGCTCGGGGTTGGAAGGCAATGGAAATGTACAGTGGGGTTGAGAGCCACTCTGTGCCACACAGCCCAGCTTCCTTCTTGTTCCTTCTGCTCCTCTCTCCCCTCCCCTCCTTATTTTTTATTCTTTCTCTATCAAGCTCTGTCTCCCGCTCTCTCAAATCCAAGCTAACAGCACTATGACAAAACTAAGGTAGGCTAAATGAATGGGCTAGAATGAAAACATGTCTAGAAAAACAAAGACAAAAAAGCTTGAGAAAAATTGAATTTAGCAGAGTCTGATGAACAAGGAACTGTACCGCCCGAGATGGAGAGGTTCAGTGGGTTCAGCTTCACAGCCTGGGCAGGCTGCATTTGTGGACAGAGATGGGAATCGAGGTATAAGATCGGCTCTGCTGGGAACGATAGACATGGGCTCCATTCAAACTGTCGACTAATGCACTAATGCAAACTCAGAGGCTGTAAAAGTGATTTAGTAATTTACTTTGGAATTTCAACTTGGGAGACACAGACTCATCTAGCTCAGATTCAGTGTGACGGAGTTCTGGGCAATAGGGGTGTCTTAGGGTTTCTATTCCTGCACAAATATCATGATCAAGAAGCAAGTTGGGGAGGAAAGGGTTTATTCAGCTTACACTTCCACATTGCTGTTCATCACTGAAGAAGTCAGGACTGGAACTCAAGCAGGTCAGGAAGCAGGAGCTGATGCAGAGGCCATGGAGGGATGTTCTTTACTGGCTTGCCTCCCCTGGCTTGCTCAGCCTGCTGCTCTCTTATAGAACCCAAGACTACCAGCCCAGAGATGGTCCCAACCCACAAGGGGCCTCTTCTCCTTGATCACTAATTGAGAAAATACCCCACAGCTGGATCTCATGGAGGCACTTCCCCAACTAAAGCTCCTTTCTCTGTGATAACTCCAGCTGTGTCAAGTTGACACAAAGCTATCCAGTACAAGGGTCTTCCACGAGGTACTGAGTATGGTGGTGAGGATCATGGGGAAGACAGAAGACAAGGAACGGAATGTCTAAGGGGAAAGGAAATATCGGTAAACCACAGGCCCAATACCATTTTGGTGTGCACCTTGAGCCTGTGGGTACACAGTAATTGTCTGGTTCTTCCGGACACTGTGGTCAGGGGTTGAGCGTGAACAAAGGTCACAGTTCTAGTCAGAGCTTGAGCTGAATCAGTTCTGTCCCTCCTACAAGGGACAAAGTTCTTCCCAGGTTGCTTTCTCCGTAATTGTTATCTCCACAGAACATCCTCTGATTATTTGACGGTGGTCTGTAATTGGCTGACATCTGGCTGTTGTGATTGGCTGGCTGAGCATCAAGCGTACACAAAGGTTTTCACCTGTGTTAGGTTTTCCATCACACTACAGTAGGTCGAAGCTCTGTCGGATGGAATTATCCTCAGGGCAAATTTAGCTGGATTTATAAATGCAAAGCAAAGGGGGTAGGTAGGTACAGTGGGAGAGCACGTGCTTTGGCCCTGTTAGCATTTCTCAGGATGTTCTTGTGTTCCTCTCTTATGGAAACAATGACTGTCTTTCAGAGTTTCATTAGGAACAATAAAGACATCTGTACAGGACTAAACCTGTGTCTACAGTAAAAAACACTCAAGAGATGTAATCCTTTTTTTTTTTTTTTCTTTTTTTCTTTTTTTTTGGAGATTGACTCTCCAACTATAGCACAGGGAGCCTGGAATTCACCATGAGTCTCAGACTGGACTCAAACTGATGGTAATCCTCCTGCCTCAGCTACGTGACTGCCAAATTACAGGTGTGAGCTACTACGCCTGGGTCAAAAGTGTAACTCTTCACTAAATCGGATATTTGGAAAGGAATGAGAGCTCATGATAGGTCTTTGTGCCGTAGGGCCTAGCAGTGTACCAGAAGGAAGGACAATTTGGTGTTCTAACAGGCAGCTTGCTTCTGAATCTTAGCAATGACTAACCTGTATCTATGTACTTCCAGAATTCATACGCTTGACATCCCTTTAAACTATGTGGACCAACCTTGATCCGGGCATAGTGGGAGTCTGTAATCCCAGCTACTCGGAAATGTGCTGAGGTGGGAGGAGCTACTCTGAAATGTGCTGAGGTGGGAGGAGCTACTCTGAAATGTGCTGAGGTGGGAGGAGCTACTCTGAAATGCGCTGAGGTGGGAGGACCTTGAAGCCAGAGTTGAAGACCAGTCTAGGAAGCAAGGTAAAAACTTCATCAATTAATCATTTGATCAATCAAAAAATTAAAAAAAATTATCGAGATATATTTTACATACAACAGCATGTAATCATTTCTATATAATCGGACAAGCAAATTTCTATTTACAAATTAGATTAATTCCTGAAGAAGTTCTCAAAAACAAGCCCCAACTCATTTAATTCTGACATTTTTTCCTCCACCAAACAACCAACCTTCAAATTCAGCGGTTCTTTTTTGTTTTGGGTTTTTCAAGACAGGGTTTCTCTGTATAGCCCTGCCTGTCCTGGAACTCACTTTGTAGACCAGGCTGGCTTCGAACTCAGAAATCCGCCTGCCTCTGCCTCCCGAGTGCTGGGATTAAAGGCGTGCGCCACCACGCCCGGGAAATTCAGCAGTTCTTAATCTGTGGATTAGGACCATCAGAAAATATATTTCCTGTGGTTTTAGGGAGCAGAGACGCTGCTCCTCTATAAAATTATATTTGTGAAGTAGCAAAAAATAATTTTATGGTTGGGGGGGTCATCAAAAACATGAGGAACTGTATTAAAGGGTCACAGTGTCAGGAAGGTTGAGAACTGTTCCTCTAATTACAACGATTGCTGTCTGGTTGACCCACGGAGGGAAGGAACTGAATCAGCCATGCACTGGAAGGCCTGGTTGGTGTTGTAGGAAAGGAAAGACACACCTTCCCTCATCCCTCAGCCATCATTAGATGATGACCAACACTCCTAAGATAAAAGACAGGTTAACAAGAGAAAGGTCTAGCTAAGTAATCTCAAGACTCTTCAGAGTAAAGACGCAGAGATGTGGTAGAAAGGACCTGATACCCCACTGAGGCTCAGCTGTTAAGAATGGCGAGCAGGAAGGTAAAGGGACAGGAGAGGACCTGAGGCAGCTGAGCTGAGGGGTGATGAGCAGCAAGTCCTGTCTGTTGAACTGGGTCTTCTTCCTGGGAGTGAAGGAACCAGGCCTTCGGGACTGAAGATCTTCGTGTCGTCTTCACCGTCAGCTGTTACACAGGAGGGCTGGGGAAGATCAGGATGATGCTTTTAGGTCCTGCAGAAAGGGGTTCTAGTCCCTATGACTCACCCCGGAGGAACATGCAGGGGAAGGGACAAAAGATCAGGAGGAGGACAGGGTGAGTGAGAGGTTCCTTCTGAGGTCCCCATTTGGGGGTATTGTCTTCCGTGTTCCATCGGTGTGCTGTGTATCCTTGTAAGCTAATCATTCCAACGTACTGGTTTCATGCACAGGTTTTAATGATGGGTTTGGTTCATTTCTGAGGGACGGCTGTGTTTTCTGCTCAATGCTGAGATTTCAAAGCTGGAAGCAAGAACCTGTGTGTCTTAGTTAGGGTTTCATTGTTGTGAAGAGACACTGTGACCAAGGCAACTCTTATAAAGGTCAACATTTAACTGGGGCTGGCTTACAGTTTTTAGAGGTTCAGTCCATCATCATCATGGTGGGAAGCATGGCAGCTAGCAGGCAGGCATGGTGCTGGAGGAACCAAGAGGTCTAAATCTTGATCCAAAGGTAGCCAGCCAGGAGGAGATTATCATTCACAGACAGCCAAGAGGGGACTAGAATTCCACACTGGGCAAAGCTTAAGCATAAAGACCTCAAAACCCACACCCACAGTGACACACTTCCTCCAACAAGGCCACTCCTCCTAATAGTGCCGTTCCCTATAGGCCAAGCATTCAAACACTCAAGTCTATGGGGGCCATACCTATTCAAACCATCACACCATACAGTGAAGAATTATCCTAATAGTGTCTTGTGGAGGGTGTTGGGCTTTGTCATTCGATAGATCGATAAACTAAAGATTAGGTGGATACTTCATAACTATTCAGAATGTAGGTCTTCAATCTGTAGAATTTATCAACGCCCTCTGGGCTTGATCAATAGTGCAAGAGAAAGAGGAAGATGGTCATTGACACCTAGCTATTAGTCTGTCCCACCCCTTCCCCCTTGGAGAGGGGGGGTCACTATGTGCATGAGAGTCATTGGATATTTCTTACATTTGTAGGCAGGCTTGATCCTAACAGATCAATCTTGGCTTTGGTGTAGACTTAGCACTTAGAAATTCCCTAATAAAATTCACAAATGAGAATGGAAATAAGAAACCGTAATTGGAGGCCCACAGGTTGAAAAAGCAGCCTGCAGCTCTAGCTGTCTGTGGAGGTTTGTATATGCTTGGGCCAGGAGTGGTACTATTAGGAGGTGTGGCCTTGTTGGAGTAGGTGTGTCACTGTGGGTGTGGGCTATAAGACCCTCATCCTAGCTGCTTGGAAATGAATCTTCTACTAGCAGCCATCAGATGAAGATGTAGAACTCTCAGCTCCTCCTGTACCATGTCTGCCTGGATGCTGCTGCCATGCTCCCACCTTGATGACAATGGACTGAACCTCTGAACCTGTAAGCCAGCCCCAATTAAATATTGTCCTTCTAAAAGACTTGCCTTGGTCATGGTTGTCTGTTCAAGACACTGTCTAAGTGTCTATCTTTCTTCCTTTTACTAATTGCTTTCAGTTCTTCTTTTTGTTCACCACTTGTCTTTGTTCTTTGATAGGGTCTTGCTATATAGCCCAGGCTAGCCTTGAATTTTTGTTAATCCTCCTGCCTCAGTCTTCCCAGAGCTGAGATTACAAGAGTTAACACTCTCGTCTTATTCATTCAATTTGAAAATGTAAGCAGTGTGTGCTTGTGGCTTCCCTTCTGAAGGTGCTGGCGTCATCCTTCGTGCAGGGCTGTGGGAGGCTGTGACTTAATACCCAAACAGTGGGCACACCTCCCCACGGGTCCTTGGCAAGTGTTGTGTGTGCACTGGGATCTGTGGTTCCTTGTTTACTTTACGAGGACATTCCAATCTCTACATTCCAAAGCAAACATGGGCTTGAGAATGGAAGCCAGGACTGGGAATCAGGTGACAGTTTAAAACTTTCCAATGTTTTCAAGCTCGTTAGAAAGGCCCTGCTCATTGGTTTTCAAATCTCATAGAGCTGATCTCACAGATCTGGTGAGTGAAAGGGGAATCCATGAATTGGGATTTGGGATTTGGGTATTTTTCATAAACATATTTGTGCTGGCTAGTTTTATGTCAACTTGACACAAGAGTCATCTGAGAGAAACGAACCCCAATTTGGAAAATGTCTCCATAAGATCCAGCTGTAAGGCATTTTCTTAATTAGTGATTGATGTGGGGAGGGTTCAGCCCACCATGGGTGGTGGGATCTCTGGGCTGGCGGTCCTGAGTTCTTAAGAAAGCAGACTGAGTGAGCCATATGAGCAAGCCAATAAGCAGCACCCTCCATGGCCTCTGCTTCAGCTCCTGCCTCCCTCGGGTTCCTGCCCTGTGTGAGTTCCTGCCCTGACTTCCTTCAGTGATGAGCAGCAAGGAGGGAGGATGAGCCACATTAACCCTTTCCTCCCCAACATGCTCTTTTGGTTATGGTGTTTCATCACAGCAATAGAAACCTTAACTAAGAGACAATATCTAAGTGGTATGTGTGTGTGTGTGTGTGTGTGTGTGTGTGTTTCTGGGAAAGAATGTGGAGTTACAACTGGGATTTGAGTCCAGGTGATACCACTCACTAGTGGTGTGTGTAATCTTTGTCAACTTCCTTAAAGGAATGTTATGCTCATGTGTTAAATATATTCCTTCTACGTGTGTGTGTGTATGTATGTGTGTGTATATATATATATATATATATATATATACTTATATAGTATATTGCACTATATATTTAACCCATGATAATATATGTAAAGTATGATTTACTTCTATGATACATTGAAAGCCTGCACAATGCCCACGCCTTCAGTATGTTATGATCCAGACCCACTCTTTTTGGCTTTGTAGGATGATTGCAGAGGGCCTGCTGTTGACACACTGGCCCTGAAACCGAGAGCTGTTTAAAGCCTTACATTTCCGTCTAATGGTCCTAAGACTGAAAGCACAGTGCATAAAGGATATGTCATGATTTGATATTTCTGCCCAGTGTAAAAAACATAGATTTAAAAAATGAGACATACTTCAAATACAGGAAAAGTCAATTCGTGGGTATACAATGCAATGAGTGTGGGTAGATGATTATACCCATGTGACTGTCACCCAAAGCAAGACACACACACTCATATACACACATATACTTATATACACATATATGTACACAAATAAACACATATACATATGCACACCTACATATGCACAGACATACAAACATAAACATGTACATATATACATAAATATATGCATACAAACTCACACATATATATGCAGTATATATACATACATAAATACACACATAAGGAAACATACATACATATAGACACATTCACATATATACATTCACACATACACACACATACAAATACATACACACACATACAAACACACACATACACCTGTAAACCTCCTTCCCATCTGAGAAGTTCTTACGGACTCTTGTAATCAGCACCAGTTCTTCCAAAGGGAACTACCTCACAGCTCTCCCTTTTGAATCGTCCCCTCCCCCTTTCTGTTTTGTTTTTGAATTCTTCCCCGGCAGGGCAGGGTCTTAGTAGCTCAGGTTATCTCATTTTCACTTTCCTGTCTCGTCCTTCTGAGACCTGGGGCCACAGGCCCGAGTCACCACACTCAGCTTCAAGGAGACAGGGACAACTCCTGAATTAGCTCAGGCTGTCCAGAGCAGTCAGCTCCCGCTGTCTGGATTTCTGCGCTGCACAGGAAGACTGAAAGTGGGCAGTGCCGCATCTCCGGCCTGCCTGTGTCTATTCTGGCTTTCCTTCCTTTCTTTGCTTTTCCCGTGGATATTTCAGAAGCAGCTTTTCAGCTTCTAGGAAAATGTCTTCCAGGACTTCGATTAAGATCGAATTACTGGTCAATTAAGAGGGAATGAGCCAGGGGTGGTGGGGGCACACCTATCATCCCAGAACTCAGGAGGCCGAGGCAGGAGGATCATGAGTGTAAGGGGGTCCTAGACAGTGTCACATGACCCTGTTGTGCCCTCTTCTGACACTGGGAATAGGAGGAGGGAGGAGGCCTGATGAGAATATCTCTCTTTTCTTTCTGTCTCGTGCTTTGAGACAGGTCCTGTATGTCAGCCAGGCTGGCTTTGAAGTCACTTTGTAGCTGAAGGCGATCTCCTGCCTCCAGCTCCTGAGTGCTTGGGTGACAGGTGTGCAGCAGTACCTCAGTTTCATGCCATGCATGCTGGCCAAGGACTATGCCAATGGGCTCTCTCCTGAGTTTATACTGCTGGTGTCTCTTCAGAGATGTGGATATCAGAAAAACAGAAGGGGTCTTAGTCAGGGTTTCTACTCCTGTACAAACATCATGACCAAGAAGGAAACTGGAGAGGAAAGGGTTTATTGAGCTTACACTTCCACATTGCTGCTCATCACCAAAGGAAGTCAGAACAGGAATTCACACAGGGCAGGAACTTGGAGCCAGGAGCTGATGCCATGGAGGGGTGCTGCTTACTGGCTCGCTTCCCCTAGTTTTCTCAGCTTGCTTTCCTATAGAACGCAGGGCCACCAGCCTAGGGATGGCACCACCCCACAATGGGCCCTCCCACCCTTGATCCCTAATTGAGAAAATGCCTTACAGCTGGATCTCATGGAGGCGTTTCCTCAAGGGAGGCTCCTTTCTCTGTGATAACTCCAGCTTGTGTCAAGTTGACACACAGAACCAGCCAGTACAGAGCGGAAGGAGCACACAGGACAAACAGTTACAGAATTACCTAATTTGGATGGTTTTCACTTGAGTGAGAAGCACCGCTCCCTGCATTGGGTGACAGCTGTCAAGCATTCTCACACAGGACACAATTAAAATTAAGATAGGATCAGAAACTTGTGAAGACCAGGAACTATACAGAGAAAGACATCCAGAAGCTGATAGGTCAATGGGCACGCTCTTCAGTAACCTCATCTTCCAGTTATCCAACTGTCATTTAGTCGTTTAACAAACATCTATTGAGTACTCAATATATACCTGACTATGTTCTGGGAGAAAAAATGTGGCAGAAGTGTGAGGAATTTCCCATTCTCATGGGACTGAGGTATCCTTAAATAGGCAGCTGGCCAGTACCCCAGATGAGAGCTCCCAGCTACAGGCTTCTGTGTTCCCTTAGCTAGGCAGACGCAGCAGAACTTAGTTGAAAGTTACCGACTCCATTTATTAACATGTTCAATAACACCCGGTAATCGCTTACCCTGTGTTAGGATCTGTCTGATTCCTCAAAGGGGAGAAAGGAGAAGAGCAGTTTCTGTCTTGCTCTTGTCAAATGTTGGCGTTAGTAAGAAAAGCATGAATCTCCTGACTTAGTATATAGAAGGTGGTGCCCAAGGGTCTGGGGTTGTCACAGGCATCCCGGGAGAATCTGATGTTGGTGGTATGTTGGTCAAACTTGGGTGACATCCTACGGGGTGGCATTAGAGAAAAAGGACAGTAACCCCCTGCTTACATGACCATGTGGCGATAAGGAAACCCGGAGGAAGGGAGAGCCACAGCAGCCCCAGAAGCTTCTAAAGCCTCAAATCATCAGCCACTGTGCCTGTGTAAAAGTGGGCCAGTGACATTAACACCATGCTGACATCATAAACCTCAACGGGTGATTGATTATAAGATTTTATGCCTTCTAGGGCTGGGGAGATGGATCAGCGGTTAAGAGCACTAGTTGTTCTTCTAGAGGTCCAGAGTTCAATTCCCAGCAACCACATGGTGACTCACAACCGTTTTATAATAAGATCTGATATCCTCTTCTGGCATGCAGGGGTACATGCAGATAGAGCACTCATATACATAAAAATAAATAAAACTATAATTAGAAAAGAATGCTAAAAAAAAAAAAAGAATTTATGCCTAGGAGATTAGTTCTCTTTCTCCTTTTCTTCTTCATTATTTAATGACAGAGTCTCTATGTAGCCCTGGATGTCCTGGGTGTTTCTATGTAGACCAGGCTGACTTTGAATTCACAAAGATCTGTTTGTCAATGGCTTGCAAGTGCTGGGATTAAAGGCATGCACCACTAGTTTCATTTTCTGTTTCTAGCTCCATGACACATCTCATTATATAGTGCAGAATGAACTCTAATTTCTTATCATCTTCCAAGTACTATGATTATAAGAACACTCCATCTCTCTGGAACCCAAGTCAATCCTAACTGGTGTGCTAGAATGTTCTTCCACAGTTGTCCCCCAAATGGCCCAAATCTCTAATATGCCTTGATATCTGTTATAAAGGGCTCGCACAATAGGAGAGAAGTATCGGCCTAGAAAGAGAACTCAGAAATTAAGAGCACTGGCTGTTCTTCCAGAGGACCCGGGTTCAGTTCCCAGGACTCACACAACACTTTGAAACCATCTGTCAGGTTGTGACACCCAGACACACGTGTGATGCACAGAGATGCAGGCAAAGTTCGAATGCACATAAAATAAACTAATAACAATAAGATATATAATATAATTTTAAAAATAAGAGAAAGATTTGATCTTGGAGAATGAGTGAGGAACTTTCCAAAGCCGGAAGCGAGCTTTGAGAATGCCCGTCTTTCCAGCTGTTATAAAGAAGCACCATAGGCCCGCCCACCGCCACATGGCCTGACCAGAGAGGGTGCCATTAAGATTTGTAAGACTGTGGTAGAGAGATGGGTGAGAAAGAGAAGCAGAATGGTTTGAGCCTTATGAGGAGAGGTGGAGTTGGGGACTTTCGGGTTCTGAGAAACAGTCTGATGTGAGTAGCCTGCCCTGCCACCTGAGACCACGGTGAAGTTCTGGCCCGTTCTGCCACTGAGGGCCACGTCTGTGCCCATGGTCATGCAGCAGCAGGGGCCTGTGACGATGTTGGTGGCACTTGTCACCATCAAAGACCATGCAGAAGTCCCCAGTCTGGGCTTCCCCCTGGGACCATGTTGATGTCCAAGGGTTATGTGGAGTTGGCTCTGCCCCTCATTGACTGGGGTACTCTGGAGAGCTGGCACTATTCCTGTTTTTCTTGCTGATTGCAGCACTCAGGAGAGTGTCTCCGCTCCCCTGCTGGAGCGGAACATTAGAGCTAGCCCTTGTGGTGGGGACTGGGGTGTGACTGCAGGAGAGCTGGTCCCACCCCTCATCCTGGTGTGGGGAAGGAAGAGAGGCTCGCTCTTGCTGCCTGTGGCAGGTGGGAGAGCCGAGGTCAAGAGAGCAGGAGAGCCCCGCCCCAGAAGCAAAGGCCAAGTGAGCCAACCCTGAGGGCATGAGAACAGGGAGAGCTGGTCCCACCCCTTGCTGGCTGAGGCAGTAGGCCAGTTAGCCAGGGCAGTCCGGAGAGCTGGCTCTGGAGATGTGTGTGTGGGAGAGCTGGCAGGCTGACCAACTCAGCTACCACTCAGGGCCCGATCCAGGACGATGAGTTGGCCCACCCCATATCTACTTCATCTATGAACCGCTGGAGCACCTGAAGGGGCTGTCCTGCGTACCCAAAGCTGCACGATCTCCATGACCCAGGGCAACAACAGGGTATCTGAGAGGAGACCGGGTGAAGATTCATTATAATAACATAGCAAGAGCAAGAGGCCTCGGAGGAGACCAAATGACAGTGCAAGGAGCGTTTGCAAGTAAAGATGTTTGGACTACGGAGGATACTGTATGAAATACACTGGGACACTGCAGCTACCACGATGAGATTTTTTTTTCCCTAATTTTCTTTTGGGGGGAGGAGGTTGGGGATGGAGGGCAGATAAGAAGGAATGGGGGAGTTGAGTGGGATTAGGGGTTCATGATGTGAAATTCACAGAGAATCAATAAAACGTTAAGGGGAAGAATGCCAGAACCCTGGCAGCTGTGAGGGATGCCTTTAGTGTCAGCAGTCAGGAGGGATAGAGTGGCCCACAGTGGGATGCTCCATCACTGGTCATCCCACAAGACAATGGATGACAACAGGCGGCCGATGTGATCTGGGCGATTCCCACGGCTGAGATTCTTTCTTCCCAGGGGACTCTACATGGGGTCAAATTGACAATACACACTAACCAGCACACGGCTTACAGAGGGGCGTCATGTTTTACTTTAATATGGGGCCAGGGATCCAAACTAAGACGCTGATGCTGACTGAGCAATCCTCAACCCCATTTTGAGGCAAAATCTTGCTGTATTTGTGCAGGCTGGCTTTAAACTCATGGTCGTTTCGTCTCAGCGTGAGTGCTTCAAAATGTCTGTCCTGATCCTCCTGTTTCTCGATCTGTAAAAAGAGGGTGAAGAGAGTGCCCACCTTATAAGACTGTCATTTGGATCAAATGGTCAATTCAAACAAAATAATGTGTTATTGGTTCGGTCATGGGTTGGAACTCTCCCAATGGGATTAGTGCTCTTCTATGTTGTGTGTGTTATATGTGTGCAATAAGCATGCATATGTGCATGTTTTTATGTGTGAATGCAGACATCTCTCTATCACAGTGCATGAGTAGAAGTTAGAGGACAATCTTGGGTGTCATGTCTAACCTCCCAGTTCTTTTGAGCTAGGGTCTCTCTTTGTTCTGCTTCATATGCCATGGGGATAGCTGGCCCATGAGCTTTGGAGAATCTCATCTCCATCTCCCATCTCACCACAGAAGCATGGGATTACAGATGTGCGTGATGGCACCAACTTCATGTGTGTTCTGAGAATTCACACTTGCATGGCAAATGCTTTACCCACAGAGCCATCTCCCCAGCCCTGGGGATTCAGCGTTCTTAGCAAAGATGTCCAGGGAGCTCCCTTGTCTCCTCCTACCTTGTAAGGTTGTATTGCAAAGTGGCCCTCTGTGTGCTGGAAGCAGGTTCTTACCAGAAACGGAAGCCCTGGGTAATATGGCTTTCAACCTCTCACTGTCCAGAATCATGAGAAATGAGTTTCAGTTAATATGGCACAGATTTTATGGTATTTTGTTGTGATTGCCCAAATAGCTAAGGCAAGTGGATGAAGGGTTTTTGGAAGTCGTCTGTGGTGTAGCACAGAAGCAACCCCAGCCCGCTATTGACTATCTGACCCTGTGTGGGCTTTGGGGTTTCTGACCAGCAATCAAAGGAGACACAACATTTCAATCTTGCTCACATGAAGTTTAATGTATCAGTCACACAAAGAACTTCAGAGACCCTGGCTCAGAGAAGATAGTGATGTTTCTTATTCTCACCTTCCTGTATGTATTGAAAATGAAACCATTATTAAGCCATAGGTAAGCCAGTCCAACACAGTTCTGATTTCCCCCTCAAATTCTTTTCTCTTTGATCACAGCTCGTAGTTAGCAAGCAGTCTCTTGTCATGACATCTGCAGACACATTGTTCCCTTGCCCCACTGCCCATCCCCATTGGCTGGATTCACTTTCTTCTCTCTGTTAGACGGCTTCCCTCTGCTTTTCAATTACACACACACTCCATTACTCTTTCTATTTTCCACCTCCCCAGGGCTCCTCCTCCTCATGATCCCCTTTCTAGTTTGTCACACACATGCACTCTCTGTCTCTCTCACACACACAGAGACAGACAGACAGACAGATGATAGATAGATAGATGATAGATAGATGATAGATATAAATGGATGAGAGATGATAAATGAATAGATATTATATATATAGATGATAGATGGTAAATAGAGGAGAGATGATAGATGATAAATAGATATTAGATGATAAATAGTTGACAGATGATAGATAGATAGATAGATAGATAGATAGATAGATAGATAGATAGATAGATGATAGATAGAGAGTTACAAATCGATGCTCCACGTGTAAGCAGCAGCATGGAATTTGACTTTCTGAGTCTGGCTGAATGCTTTCCCGCCACACCCATCTTCCGGAAGGGTCACGCTTTCATTGTTCTTCGGCCGCATAGAGTTCCACTGTGCACTTGGACCAGCTTCTTTGTCCATTCATGAGTTGGCGGGCAGCTCCCTCTCATTTCCTGGCTATTGTAAAGAGCTTAGCGTCTTCTTCTCATCTCAAACAAACAAGCAAACACCTCCTAACTTCCTGAGTGCTTTTCAGAGGATGTGAAACCCTTCCTAACTTTCTTTGGGTGCTGCATTGTTGGGGTCCAGCTTTGCCCCTTCTGTCTCTGGAGAAAGTGGCCCTAAGCTGCCTCCCAGTTGAACTGTTTGCTCTCTCCCAGGTTTTCCAGAACTTTCTCTGTGTCTCAGCTTGGAATCTGACCTCAATCCCAGCCTGTGGGAGAGTTAGTCAATGTTTGTGACCTCTCTCTTCTGGGGCCACAGAGCCTGTTCTCCTTACCCACCTGTGGCACTTAAGGTCAAGCTTAGGTCTGTAGAAATAGTTACAGGATTCTTATGTGAAGGGCCAGGGCTCTGTTTTCATTATGATTAATGCAGGAACTGAGCAGTATGGCTTGATTTGGGGTCACCTGTGCCTACAGCCAGGACCATGCCACATACACATTATTTTAAAGTAGCAGTTCTCAATCTGTGGGTCATGGCTCCTGGGCAGAGGCGGAGGTCGAATGAACTCTTTCACAGGGGTCAAGTATCAGATATCCTGCCTACCAGACATTGACACTATGACTTGTGACAGTAGAAAAGTTTAGCAACAAAAATAATTTTATGGTTGGGGGGGGGCGGTTGCCACAACATGAAGAACTGTATTCAAAGGTCACAGTGTTAGAGAGATTGACAACCACCATTTTAGAGAGTCCTCACTCCTGTTCTCATTCTCCAAACGAGGAAACGGATGCTGGTGTTTTGTCTTTGAACAGATCCATGTGACAGTTTCAGCACTTTGTTTAGGGAAAGGCACACAGGCAGCCACTCTCCTGTGCAGAGAGTAGATCACAGGCAAGCCTGTGTCTCCTTTCAGTGGGCTGTCCTTTCTAGTCTAGCCAGAACAATGGTACTTTCTTGCAACTTGAATCCTTCAACCTGTGATAAGGCAGAGGACATTTAAGGCTAGTGGGTACCATCTCCCCTTGCCTCCTTAGCTTGGAGAAGGATCACCTGATTGGATTTCCTTTTCATTCTGTTTTCAGCCTGGCTTCTTGTGAGGAGAAGCATCAAGAGGCAACGCTCTTGTTTGTGAGCTGATGCAAATGATGCTTGGGAAAGCTACAGGCTGTGGAGGAGCGGGGTTCAGGTCTAATCTGAGAGTTATGAACAAATATGCCCAGTTAAGGAACTGAGTTTGCGTGCAAGGGTTTCCATGCTGTCTTCACTGTGATCAGTGAATAAATTCCTTCAAGGGAAGAAAGAGACAATGACAGACAGGTGCACGGGTACTGGGAGCCATTCCAGGGCTCAGGCTGGAGACTCTCATGTGTGGGCTTGTCTGTTCATCTGTGTGTTCTTGTTAGAGCCAGGGAAGCACTGTGTGCACTCTACGTCTTTCATCTGCTGTGGTACCCAGTATAGGGCAGGATACTGATGGACAAATGAGTGCAGAGATGGAGGGAGGGAGCGAGCGGCACAAGGAGATCAGAAGCAGAAGAAAAGGTCTGTGGACCAGAAAGGCATTTGGGAGCATGTTAGGAGAGGTATCTGAAGACAGATTGAGAATCCACAGTGACCCATCTTATCTCACCGTGTAGCCTTGGGGAATATACCTGTCCAGGCTCCATTTAGAAAACCTTGTACATGCAGATTAAATGGATCTATGGTAGATGGTCTTTATGTGGTTTGTATGGGGTTCAATGAAACATTGTGTCCTAGTTTAGTCATGAAGCAATGTGTCCTAGGTTAGTCATGAAACATTGCATCACAGGGCATTTCATTCCTGTGAGACAATCTAGCTTTTTAAATAAAATAGGTGAATATTGTTTGAGATGTACAAGGTTTGCTGAGTAGTGTGGTATCTAGCTGTCTTACATTTGTGATAATACTGTGTTTAGGAATGGTGTGAAATAAGTCAAGAGTAGTGACACACGCCTTTAATCCCACCACTGGGGAGGCAGACGCAGGAGGATCTCTGAATTTAAGGCCAGCTTGGTCTATAGAGTGGGAGTTCCAGGACTGCAAGAACTAGATAGGGAGAGTTAGTCTTGTAAACAAACAAACAAAAAGCAAACACAAGCAGAGAAATGAATGTCTGGAGAGCAGGAAGTAAGAGGAACCGGAGTGAGCTCTGTGGAGAGACAATGAGGAAACTGAGTAACTGAGTCACTGTGGGGTTCCTGAGGGAAGAATGAGATGCTTCCCTCAGATGCTTGAGGGCTTTTGACTGGCCTGATGTTTATTTACCCAGACTCTGGCTCTAAGGAAACCACCTCATCCTAAACTTTCCAGGAAAGTGACTAAGCAATAGCACCAAGACCAAATCTTCTCTCTGTGTAAGCTGATTCTCTCAGGTATTTTGTTGTAGCGATATAGCAAACACAAATTACTCTGTGATAAATAATCATTTATTATTCTTTTTATGAGCATTCCTGGAGTGGGCAGGAAAGATATAGGACTTTTGCAATTTTATCGTTTTATATATGACTTAATATTATATAGTTGGGTTTTTCTCTGAAGGTCTATTTTTATTTTTGAAATTATAATTCTAATTATAATGCTTCTTTCTCTTCTTTCCTCCCTCCAATTCCTCCCATTTATTCCTCCTTGCTCTCTTTCAAATTCATGGTCTCTTTTTCATGAATTGTTATCACATGCATATATGGAGTTATATAAATATGTAAAATATAAAAATATGCTTTATAAAGATAATATTCTTTTTTTTTTTTTTTTAATTTTTCGAGACAGGGTTTCTCTGTATAGCCCTGGCTGTCCTGGAACTCACTTTGTAGACCAGGCTGGCCTCGAACTCAGAAATCCGCCTGCCTCTGCCTCCGGAGTGCTGGGATTAAAGGCGTGTGCCACCACACCTGGCTTAAAGATAATATTCTTATAAATATATATTTTAATACTGATGATATATATAAATGTAAAAACACATATAAATATATAAGCTATTATACACGTACACAATAACACATACATATATTTTACAGGACATTTAATCACACTGTAAAATACACGATTGTGTTATTTACTGAAGAACCCTGTTTCTAGTTGTGGTATGGCTCAGCCCTTAGCACATAATTCCTCTGGGCAGAATACAGACATTTCCTTAATCCCAAACAATGGGGGTGGGGGTTGGGGATTTAGCTCAGTCTTGCCTAGCAAGCACAAGGCTCTGGGTTCAGTCCTCAGCTCTGGAAAAAAAAAACCCAAACAATGAAGGTAAAGTAGTTTGTAAAAGGAGGCACCAGTGTTTGAAAGTGATGTCTAATTGAGTGGCAGACAAAGTGATGAATCAGAGAAAGATTCGACAGAACACGGTATGCCCAACTCTCATGAGAAGAGAGAGGAAAGAGAATCTACTTGAGGAGCCGAGCAGAGAGAGAAGAGGAAGGAAAAAAGGAAGTTTTACTGGGACAGTTGTAGAGAGACGGTTGCAGAGAGAGAACAAACTAGACATGGGTGAAGATAGAACGAGTCAGAATGAGAATGAGCCAGAAGATTAGAACAGATTGCCAGAGATAGTCTGTGGCAAAGCAGAGCAATTCAGGAGAAGCCTAAAGAAGCCAGATTGAATCAGTTAGCATGGAGAGACATTTGAGCCAGAGCAACTGAGTTGAACAGTTGGCCAGAGGTCAGAAGGATCTAGAAAGGGGTGAGCTTATTCAGCAGTAAGTCTCAGAGGCTGAAGACATTCTAGGCCTAGATAAGATTGTGTGGAGGCAGAAGCTTCCTGGGCTAGGCCTAGATTAGCAGACAGAAGACGTAAACCTTGGAAGTGACAACTAGAACAGGAGAATAAATGATACTTTTACACACACACACACACACACACACACACACACACACACACACCTTCCCTCCATCCTCAGTCTGTATAATATTACTCATATGTACATTTTTAGTGCTGACCATTTGGCATTGGATAGCCAGTTGATAGCCAGTCTTCCTTAAAGAATCCTGTTTCCCCCACTCTCAACAGTCCTTAGTTGCCTGCAGTTGTGTGTAGGTTTGAGGCCTTGTGAGCTTTACCCGATCTTGGCATGCCTCTTGGTGTCATCCTTGTTCAGCTCACGTGTAGGCAGTCGTGTTGGTGAGACTTTATGGGTGTAGCCTCTGACGTAACTCACAGCAAACTCCTTGATCCTTGGGCTCTTACCATCTCTCTGCTCTGTGCTGGATTAGTTTTATGTCAACTGGACAGATGCTGGCCCTCCTACTTCAGCCTCCCAGGTACTGAGATTTACCTGTGTATAGCAGCACAGCTTAGGGATTTTTTTTTTAAATCTAGTTTATTTTATTTATCACTAGGTGAACAGTCACATAACCAAAATATTAGAAATTGAGAGTTTATCTGAGGCTGGCTGGAAGTAGTGGGAAGATGGAGTGGAAGGGAAAGGTCAGTCGGTGGCTACTTACTGCTTAGAAATAAGAGCAAGAGGTCCCGTGTACTACTGGACTGTTGGATGACTGTAGACAAGGACAATATGCTGCTTATTTCTAAATGACAAAAGAGAACTTTTGAGCTATTTTTACAATAATGAAACAATAGATACTTGAGGTGTTAAATATGTTTAACCCAATGTAAACATTATATTTTATATATAAATAATACACACACATATCTCATATAATACCCTATGAATACATATAATTTTTTTATGTTTTTATATATTAGATAAATGAATGGTAAAGAAAAAAATGAAGTATCACTGTGATAGGAAGGCAATGTCCTGGGAAGTCTTGTATGTCTGTCTGTCTGTCTGTCTGCCTGCCTGCCTGACTATCTGTCTTTGGCCCTTGGACCTACTTAAGTTTATTTTCCTGGTTCTCTAGAGAAGGTCTCTCGAGTGACTCCAGATCCCTGTGTTGTGCTGCAGTAGGATCCTAAACTTTAGCGTTCTGTGTGCAACCCTAATTACAAAGCTTTTTACAGCTGCCCTTAGATGCTAGCGCTGGCCAAGGCTAGAAGGACTTGTCACTTAAGAGACATTGGGAAGAGACCTCCTCCCAGGTGTGTGTCTTTCCTTACAAGCAGGTAGAACAATGTTGTCATCCTTGTGGTGGTCTCAGAAAAGTGAGCCATGTTTCCTCAGCCGCAACATGAATCTCTCTTCTTTTGAGTACAGCTGATTGGGTGAAGTCCACGTGACTAAGAGGCATTTACGTCTCTTAATTTTATGAATTCTGTATTTAGGTGCTCTAAGTACTTTTTCCTGTTATTTTTAAGCTCTCTGCTGCTTGAGTTCTAGAAAATTTGGAACTTGAATTGGTCAATTGTTTCCTGATCTGTTCTATTGTATCAGGCTCCACAAAGGCACAGAGCACACAGGGATGGATAGAAACTGACTGCATTTGTGAAGCTCACAGCTTAAAGGGGATGGAGGAGCGACATCACATATACATATAAATTAAAAAACAAACAAACAAAAAACAACCACTATGTGGTTATCTATAAAGAAACTCAGTAGTGCAAACAAAACACCTGTGGGGAAGTGTCATGGGTCCAGTGAGGTGAAGCTGGATGGAGCTGGATGGAGCTGGAAGGAGGCGAGTGAAGCACCAGACCCTAGCAACTGTGAGATTCTTAACAACCTGGTTCCTCAGTCCCCATCTTCCTGTGCCAGTCACTTTGTGAGTGCTAAATACATGTCCCCTGAGTTCAGTAACCAAAGATGTGGCTGACGTAAGCGCCCTGCTGAGGTGTGAGATGGCAGGGTGGAGCATGGCAAGGGTCATCTTCCCGGGTCAGGTCAACCATGAGAGCAATGAGACCATCCTGTTCTTTCCCAGCCACTTCTCCGGCTGCCAGAGAAGGGCAGAGCCTGTGTGAAGCTCCTTGCAACTCAGCCCTGGCTCTGGCGCCTGTCCCTCCCTTTCTGTGCCTTGGCTCCTGTAAAGCCTCTGACTCCAGCAACTTCACCATGCATTCCCTCTCTGCCTCTCTCTTCTCGGGCCTGACATCTTGGCTCCATTCCTTCGGCTCGCACACCAGAAATAATCTTTCTGTTGTTGTTGTTGTTGTTTTTTAAATTTACCTGATCTATTTTTTCTTTCTTTCTTCTTCTCCAACACACACACACACACACACACACACACACACACACACATACACTCCACAAACTTAATCAATTTAATTTACAATCTTATTTTTCTTTGTGTGTGTGTGTGTGTGTGTGTGTGTGTGAATGGTCACACATGTACATGACATGCATGTGGAGGTCAGAGGACAGCTGGTTCTGCCTTCCCACTGTATGGTTTCTTGGATTTGGACTCAGATCGAAGTCTGAGGTACTGGCGCTGCTACTCACACATTACCTCCAATCCTCCCTCCATACACACACTTTTCAAACTCAGAAAAAAATGGATATTACTCTACCCCCATAGCTGTTGTCACAAGGTACCTCTAACTTGGTGGCTTCAAACAGAATCTTGCTGGCTGTGGTGGTACACACCTGTAATCCCAGTGCCCTGGAGGTTGAGGCTTGCCTAGACTACATAGTAAGAGCCTGTCTATAAACAAAACAAAACCAGAAATGTATTCTTCTTTACAGTTTCGGAGGCCAGACACTCCAAACCCAGGGTCTAGGCTTCATGACGAGGGTCTCCTGCCCTGGTTATCCTTAGCCCTTCATGTCCTTGGCTAACACAGCATAGCTACACTTTCTCTGTTTATCTACACATGGCTACTTCCCCTTGGTGCTGGTCTGTATTCAAATGTACCTGTCCTTACAATGACTGCCTCAGGTCCAGTCTAACCCAATACACCATTTAAACTTAATTTTTTTTTTTCCCTCTAAAGACCCTGTTTCCGAATAAGATCACATTCACACACACTAAGGTTAGAGCTCTAACATCTGGTTTTGGAGTCATGAGCAAGTTGTCAACTGCTGACCTACAGTTGTCTGTCGCTTGGTAGTTTTCAAAGTTATGTTGACAATCCCCATGGAAAGAGCCTGTTACATGGGGCTAACAGTGTGTAGCCCAATGTGGCGCAGACCTAAGTCTTGCCTTTAGCCATGACTTGGGAGAACTGACCTCAGCTCAGTGGTCATCAGTCTCCTCATCGATAACATGGGGATAAGAGACTCAACTGTTCCCTGGTGGCTATGTTGACTCTTAGAACAGCATCTGGCATGAGGATTATACTATAGGTTTCATCATCAGGAGACTATTCTCTCTGTCCTCCAAATTTGCACACAGTCCCATGTACTTAGCAGACACGCACATGGGCCATCAGGGTCTCGGATGAATTCTTAGAACTGCTACATATCTGTTGCCAGCCCCTAAGGTTTCTAGACTAGACAATGCCAAGTCAGCTCAAGATGAACCCTTGGGAACAAGTCATTTTGTTGTTCTCTTGTCCCTCCCTGTCCCCATCCTATCTATTTGCTAAGCTAAAAGCATTGTGGGGGAAAGATGGAAAACAAACTTTGGGGGATATGTGTGCACGTGTGCTTCAGTCTAGACTGAACCTGTGCGATTTTATTTTGCTTTTTGTTTTTGTCTTCCACAAGGCTCCTCTCTCTACTCTATCCAGCACATAGCCAGGTTCCACACAGGGTGAATAGAACTGGTCTGTCTTGGGTTTCTGCCGGTTCCATGGGCTTTGATGCTGGTTCAGCTCCAAGGTAGCTGGGGAAGACAAACTACTATTTGTTACTTGGGAGGGGGAAAAAAAGGAAAGTTAAAAAAAAAAAAAAAAGCTCAGTCTTTTATCTCTGTGTCCTCTAAGTTACCAGTCTCCTGGTGGAGGGAGGGAACAAGTGGGTTTTATCTTACTGCCATGGGAACAGCAGAGAGCTCAGAGCCCTGGGGTGTGCATGCAGTGACCAGTGAGTAGAGAGGCCAGGCTTTCTCAGGCTCTCTCTGGGAATGTGATACTTTCAGGGAACTGGGCTGCTGCTGCTGGTGGTGGCTGGTGGCTGGTGGCTGGTGGCTGGTGGCTGGGCAGGAATGAGAGGAGCTGAGAGATTTAGTGATGTCCTAGGGAGCCTCCAGCTAAGAGGATGACCCATCTACAGCAAGGAGAACAACACTGCTCTTTTCCTTTTTATTTTTCTTTCTTTAAAATTTTAACTTTTTAAAAAATTTTATGCACACGGGTGTTTTGCCAGATATGGTAGCTCATATCTGTAATTATAGCCATTTAAGAGGTTGAGGCAAGATAAGTACCACTAATTTGAGGCCAGCCTGGGCCACATAGTAAGTTCTGTCTCAGAACAACAACAACAACAACAATAGCAACAACAACACAAAAACAAAAAAAAAAATCAAAAAACAAAACAACCAAATAAAACAACCAAAAAAACGCAACCAAATAAAAACAAAACAAACTAATAAAATAATTTTAAGGGTGTGTGTGTGTGTGTGTGTGTGTGTGTGTGTTTAATACTTTATTAGGTTAAAAGATTCAGCTTCACTGTTTGGCATCTGGGTGCTTCAGCAGTTGGAAAGCATTCCCCAGCTGAGTGGTCTTGGCACCTATGTCAAAGATCCTTTGACAGAGCTGGAACAGAGCTCAGCATGAGAGAGCTTGCCTAGTAGTTCACGTGCGTTTTAGGATGATTGTTTCTGACAGGGGTTTGACTCAGTCTGTACATCTCTTTGGGTTGTATCTTAGCAACCTTAAGTCTCCAGCCCAAGCCTCTAAGCTAGATTTTAGTCTCTGTTTTACCAATCCCTGTTCTTTATTATTTTATTTGTCCACAATTTATCAAAGTTAGTGGCTAGTTTTAGGCCACTTATCCTTTTCCTTGTTGAGACAGGGTTTTCGCTG
The DNA here is from genome assembly GCF_900095145.1 of Mus pahari. Lineage (NCBI taxonomy): Eukaryota > Metazoa > Chordata > Mammalia > Rodentia > Muridae > Mus > Mus pahari. The sequence goes on along the minus strand of NC_034598.1, from coordinate 79,343,492 downwards.
TGTAGCCCTGGCTGCCCTGGAACTCAATTTGTAGACCAGGCTAATCTTGAACTCACAGAGATCTGCCTGCCTCTGCCTCCCAAGGGCTGGGATTAAAGGTATGTACCATTACGCCAGGTATTTAAACACTTAACAACTATAAGCATCCGCACACTTCACACTGTCCTTTTTTCTCTAAGCATATTCTAATCTCACTGTGCTTTATTTGACCCATTGACTGTTGAAGGGTCTACTGTTTAATTTCATATATATATATATATATATATATATATATATATATATATATATGCACATATATGTGTGTATGTGTGTATATGTATATATGTATATGCACATATATGTATATTCCAATCAAATAAGACACTTTGTATGAAGTGTATCATATTAAATCTACTCAGGGCCTAAGGAGGTAACAGTTGACAAAGTACCTATTCCACAAGCCTGAGGGCCTGAGTTTGGATCCCCAGTGCCCATGTTAAAGTCTTGGTGTGACAATGTACCTCTGCAACCTTAGCGTTCATAGTGGGAGATGGACAGACACAGTTGAACCCTCAGAGGTCATTGGCCAGCCAGCCTAGCCAACTGGTCAACACTGTTCAGAGAACAATCCTGTCTCAAAATATAAGGTAGAGAGCAATAAAGGACAGCTGCTGATGACCTTCATGTGCATAGCATACATGGTCACAAACAGGCACACATATCCTACTCCCTAACACACACACACACACACACACACACACACACACACACATACACACACTTTGAGAATGTGTGATCTAACATATTGTCTACTCTGGAAAAAGTCTCTTGTACAAATATTTCTACCTGTCTTATGCCTAGTTGGTATATTATATTGTATAATTCTACTAGTATAATATAATATTATATAATGTTATATTTGTTATACATATAATATATTATATAATAATTATATTGTATGATAATTTTCCATTTTTTTCTGAGATAGGGTTTCTCTGTGTAGCCCTGACTATCCTGGAATTCACTCTGTAGACCAGGTTGGCCTCAAACTCAGAAATCTGCTTGCTCCCAAGTGCTAGGATTAAAGGCATGTGCCACCATTGCCCGGCCATTACTTACTTCAATGTGATGGCTCCATCACACAGATGGAGTAGAGTATTAACATCTCCAGCTATTGTTGTGTAGTTCCTTTTTTTCCTTCAATTATGATAGTAAACATTCTGCAACTATCACAAAATATCTGAGACACGTGACTTGCAAGGATGAAAGGCTTATTTTGGCTGATGGTTGCAGTCCATGGTTGGTTGGCTTTAGGCTTTAGGGCCTGTGATGGGACTGCATCTTAGTGTAAACACACAGTAGAAGTTGCCCAGTACCAGGAGGTGAAAGGGAAAGAAGGAACTAGCACCCCCCATGTCCACATCAACCCTGTGCTTCCATGTCCTGACTTCTCTCCACATGGAATTCTTTCTCTGCGCATGTCTGTCTCTGTTTCCAGACTTCCTGTTTCTCTAAGGATGCTGTTATTCAGGTCCAAGGCCTTTCCCAATGATGCAACTCATTCATCAGCAAAGATCCTAATTTCTAAATAAGCTTTCAAAGGCGCTGGGGAGTAGGGCATACCTTCAGCCTATCTCTTTGGCCAGGTGGACACAGATGAATCCATAATAAGTAGTTCAAAGGAAAAAAAATACTGGTTTGTACAAATAAAGGAGTATTGACGTCACTCACAAGTGGTGGGAAAATGCACTATCCTATAGAGAGAAGGACGGTAAAGGAGAGTCAGTAGAGCCTGTCTCAGAAGGACAGAAGTTATGTGTCTGCTGGTTACAGAGTGGCGGAAGAGTAACAGTGTTAGGGTCTCATCAGTAGAAAGGCTGCTTGCTGGTTAGGTGGCTGAAACATAAGTTTTTTTCTATACTTCTCTCTCTCTCTCTCTCTCTCTCTCTCTCTCTCTCTCTCTCTCTCTCTCTCTCTCTCTCTGTGTGTGTGTGCTGCTGGAGCTAACATTATGGAGTACAGTTTCCTC
>NC_034598.1:79330295-79341436 GCF_900095145.1 Mus pahari | reverse complement strand
GAACTCACTTTGTAGACCAGGCTGGCCTCGAACTCAGAAATCCGCCTGCCTCAGCCTCCGGAGTGCTGGGATTAAAGGCGTTCGCCACCACGCCCAGCGCTCTATACTTCTCTTAATCCAGTCATTTTTAATCACTTGGGACAAATGATCCTAAAACACTGAGCACTAGGCAGTCCTCAAATCTTGTTCCTGGGACTCTTGTTCCCACTTCCATTTCCCAACCCTGCTTCTGCTGTCACTGGGTAAGGGGTTGACTGTGTCCTCCTCAGTGGCAGTGTGTGATTACTGAAGATGGCAGGAGTCTCAGAGGAGATGTGTAGCACACCTTGTGGTTGCTTTCTGCTCTCTGCCCCTCCTTCCCGGGGAGGCAGAAGCCAAGTCTGAGGAAACAAAGGAGAGCGGTTTAGTGCCATTTGATGAACTGTTACAGACACACATGCTGTGACATCCAGGATGCCATGGACACTCCCCATACTATTTGAACACAAGGCTCACCCATATGGGGTGAGCACTCTACCTCTGAGCCATAGCTACTCAGTCTCCGTTTCTCAGGCCCCAGGTAATAAATGGGACGGGGCTCAATGCTGCATGACACAAATGTGATCCCAAGTGGGGCGGGGCGAGGGGGAGGATGGAGCTTTAAGAAACTGCAGACATATGGGTTCAGTAACGAGTGCTGGCCTCGAAGAAAATAACTCTGGGAAACAGCGTGGGAATTTTCTCCCCTGTGATTCATACTCCTGACATTCTTTGGCCTTCTCACTATATAACTTCCTGCTTTTGTGCTGTATTGCTTTTTGTTTTTTGTTTTGTTTTGTTTTGTTTTCTCCAGAAAGAGAAAAATCCTTGTGGGGAAAGCTGGGCCAAGTTGGAGAATGTCTTGTTGCCCAGGCTGAAGCCAAAAGAGCCAGCACTTTCCAGTAGGAAGTGACTCTATCTGGAGGGCCGGATGCCAGTCTGTTGGCACAGCTGGCACTCTTGGGAGACAGGTTCTTTCGTGTGTCTTGTCCAGCTCTCTAATTTACTCCCACGTATCCGGGCCCTTGCCAGTTTTCCATACATCACGACCAGAAGCTTCCAAGGGGATGGCCAGAATCTCAATCTTACATTTTATTTCAATGCCACAGACCTCTGTGGGCAGAACTCCCCCTGTCATGCCTTGTGATGCTTGTAATTCTTTCTTGGAAACATTTTTTTTTTTTTAAATTAAAAACAAATGTTTCCAGACAATATATTTTGACCCTATTCTTTTTCCTCCCCTAACTCCTCCCAAAGCATCCCCTTTCCCTAGCTACCCAACTTCATATGATCTCTCTTAAAAAAAAATGCAAATGACACCACCACCACCACCACCACCACCACCACCACCACCACCACCAATGCTCTCTCCTTATAATCGTCCACCACTTCTGGCTCTTACAGTCTCTCTGCCTCCTCTTCTACATACATCCCTGAGTCCTGAGGGGTGGAGTGTGATAAAAACATCTCATGGGTCTTGGAGCTGAGCACTGTAAGGCCTCTCACTGTCTGAGCATTGTTTGTGTGGTTAGCTATGTCAATCACTACCTACTGCAAGGGGAAAGGGAAGCTTCTCTGACGAGGGCTGGCAATGCAGTGACCTATGGGTATAGGAATCTGTCATTAGGAGTGGTTTTATTGCTCTGTTCCTTTACTAGGATAACAGTAGTACGTATTCCCGGAGGACTCATGACCCAGTCACTCTCAGGCTCTTGATCTTATTAGCAGTGACAGGGTATGGATTCTAGCTTATGGAATGGACCTTACACCCAATTAAAAAGAAGAAACAGTAACTACAACCCTCCTCCACACACACACAAGTGGTTGGTTACTTCCATAACATATGTGCCACTATTGCTGTCGTCTATCTTGCAGATAGGCCTCTATTATAGTCCAACATCCTTAGCCATTAAGGAAATGCACATTAAAATGACTTTGATTTTCTTCTTACTCAAGTCAGAATGACCAAGATCAATAAAAGAGATGCTATCTCATGCTGGCAGGGGTTCAGGGAAAGGAACTGCTTCTTCTTTAAAAACACTTTTTTAATTAAAAAAAAATTTTATGCAATATTTTTTGACTATATTCTTTCCCCTCTCCTAACTCCTCCCAGATCATCCCCCTTCCCTGTCTCACCCAAGTGCACATTCTCTCTTTCTCAATAAAAAAGGAAGAAAGAAAAAAAGAAAAGAAAAACAACAACTTCATTGCTGGTGGAAGTGCACACTTGTGCAGCTACTGTGAATATTAATGTACAGGTCCCTCGATAAGGTAAAATTAGATCTTCCACAAGATGCAATTATAATACTCTTGGGCATCAAAGGACTCTATATCCTACCACAGTTTTGCTTACCCATAATCATATGTTCTTTTCATAATAGCCAGACTTTTCTTCTTTCCTGATCATGAATAAATTCTTCTCACATGTCTGAAGAGAAAGCACAAGAGAAAGGTGCTCTTTCATAGTCTTAATCCATCTCTCACACTAACAAATATCTGACAGTCAAGTATAAAGATTTATTTGTTTGTTTATTTTGTGTGTATGTGTGTGTGTGTGTGTGTGTGTGTGTGTGCGCTGTGAGACTAGAGACATTGGGTGTCTTCCTCAATTTCTCTCCAATTTAGTTTTTGAGACAGGGTCTCTTAATGATCTGAAATCCACCAATTGACTATATTGGTTGGTCATCATGCCCAAAGGAGACTTCTGTCTCCTTCTGTCTCCACAGCCCTAGCTGGGATTATGAACCACCGTGACTGACGTTTTTGTGGATGCCGAAGAATGAACTCAGGTTCACTTTCTTTACTAAGGCCCTATGTAGCCTCTTCTGAAAATCTTTCATTATCTCTTTATTCATGTGTGTGTCCTTCTAAGAGCTGAAAGATACTCCGGCCTCAGACCAATTGTACAGCCAAAAGGGCCTGGCTTCCTGGAAATTGCTCTGTCTGACAGTGGCCTGACTCTTGGAGATATCTATTATCAGAAATGCTTTGAGCCCAGGTCCCGAGAAACAAATTTCTCTGAGACTTTTTGTGGTTGTTCATGGTGGTGGTCATTTTAATGATTCTATCTGGCTGACTAGAGGTAACCAAGATAGATTTCATTCTGGAAACAGTAACATCACTTACAATTGAGGCATTTTTTTTTCTTGTTTTTTTTTTTTTTTTTTTTTTTGAGATAGTGTTTCTCTGTATACTCTTGGCTGTCTTGGAACTCACTCTGTAGACCAGGCTGATCTGGAACTCAGAAATTAGCCTGCCTCTGCCTCCCAAGTGCTGGGATTGAAGGCGTGCGCCACCACTGCCCGGCTCAATTGAAACATTTTGTAACTCAGGGTTGGGGAAGAGAGATTAAGTTCTGTCACATGGTGTTGTAACAGCAACTGTTTTGGAGAATTGAGGGATTGTAATTGAGATTGGCAGCTAGACATCTCCTGTGCAGTTTACTACTAAGATTTAGGAGACAAGATTTGGAATAATCAACCTAAACAGACTACAAATTCTTCTTCCAAGGGCAATGGATAGCAAAAAATGGGAGGAAAACATGAAATTGTGCATGCAGGAGTTAGTGCACATTTTCAGGGTCTCAGCTGTGTGATTTAATTTTTAAGCAGGGATCTCAAGTATCCCAAGCTGGCTTTGAAGTTATTATGTAGTTGAAGGTGACCTTGAACTTCTGATTCTCCTGCTTTTACTTCCCCAGTGCTGGCATTAAATGCTATGTACTGTCATGTCTGGTTAATGCGGTGCTGGGGATTGAACCTAGGGCTTCACAAACACTTGACAGGCACTCTAACAACAGCTACGTTCAGCTATTCTTTTGGGTGGCCAGAGGGGTTCAGATCATAGTCTCTAGCAATGGTATAGCGGTCCACAATGCAGGGAGCAGAGAACACAACTGTGGGGTGGTGGCCTTTAATCTCTCCAACATCAGTGCATTAGGACAGTGTTTGCTTCTCTTCCTTATACATGGGTGGGGTCCTGGCCTGCCCAGGGTGACTATGGCAGTCAAGGACTGCTGGAGAAGAGCAAGTCACTGTCCTCAGAGGCAGACTGCGGAGTTGCTCATGATGCAGAGAAGAGCTGCACACCTGTGACCTCAGGAGTGGCTCTGGGTAGCCCCAACGGGTCACAGAGTGAAAAAAGTAAAAAGAACACTAAAAAAGATAAGAGTGGGGTGGGGACTTGGGGGGGGGTGTTGTGTTTTGGAGGGGCAATGATGGAAGTAGAAGGGATGAGTGTGATGAGTGTGACCAGCCTGACCATATATACATACATGTGTGTGTGTGTGTATATATATGTGTATATATATGTATATACACACAGATATATGTATATATGTATCACACATATTATCATATATGTGTCACATGTATGCAACATATATATAGTATATATGATATATGCATAGTATATATATGATATATACGTATACATACATATATATATAGTCAAATAATGAATTATAAAAGCTTTCTTTAAAGAGAACAAAACCCCCAGAAACTTTAGAGAATGCATTTATATATTTTACCCTTCTAACAACCTATTATGCTGACTTTACTAGCCCTGCTGAGCAGTTTGGACATTTCAGGTGACATGTGTCCACTCAGCTCCCTTCCTGTGACACCCCTGAGAGACTCATGTTTCTTCAGATGAGAAGATAGGGAGGTTTGGCGGCTTCGGGAACTCGTCCAAAAATCACTGGTAGCATGGGGGCAGTTGCTGACAGGTGCACCTGCTCCGCACCCCCCCCCACCCCGCCCCCCTGTGACACTTCCCGACCGTGCCAGCACAGGAGCTAGCACCTCTTACGCTGCAGAGTATGGCTTTAATGTGTGTGTGTGCACATGCATATGTATGAGGGTGTGTGCAGAGGTTGGAAGTAGATTCTTCGGTTGCTCTCTACCTTGTCTTTTGAGACAGCATCTCCCACAGAACTTGGAGCTCAGTGATTGGTTAGCTTAGTTTGCCAGCAAGACCCAGGCTTCCTCCTGCTTCCACACCCCCAGTGCTAGGCTTACAAGGGCATGCTGCTGTGCCTGGCTTTTTGACATGGTCCATGGAGATTGAAGGCAGGGCCCCACGCTTGTATGGTAGACACTTTGCCAACGAAGTCATATCCCTAGCTCTCTTTTTCTTTTTGGTGATTATTATTATTTAAATGTAGTAATTGTGTTGAGCGCTTCCGTCGCACACGCTGGAGTTACCTGCATTTTTCTTATGTAATCCTCAAGACAACATCCCACCAGGCTCTCTGCCTGACTCTAACTCAACTCCTGCACACAGTCCCATTGATAACTTGCTGATTTGGACTTGGTACCTTTCCAATACTAGGTACAGCCAGTAAATCCTGAGAGTCCAAATCAAGCAGAGGGCAGTGGCTGCACAGGCCAGTTAACAGAGGACCGGGGAAGCTGAGTCAGGAGGACGGAGGGTTCAAAGCCAGCCTGAATTGGATGGCCAGATGCTGTATGAAAAAATTGAAGCAACAAAAGCCAAGTGCTCCCAATCAGACAAAACACCAAAGTGGCGAGAGCCAGGCATGGTGGCACACACCTATAATTCTATTACTTGGCAGAACGAGGTGGAGGATTGCTGAGAGTACCAGACCAGTCTGGGATTCATAGAGAACCCTTATCTCAAAAAAAAAAAAAAAAAAAAAAGACGAGGAAGGAGAGTCCTGGTAAGACTATTGGCTTTAATCAGCATTCAGTTTGTCTCCCACTAGACTCCTTCCTCATGGCTTTGAAGGTGAAAAAAATAAAATACTCTGTGCAGTACATGCTGTGTTGGGATGTACGACTCGCAGAAACCCAATAAGCTCTAGTTAAGTTTTTGTTAAAAAAAAAAAAAAAAAAGGAAGTGGCTTAAAAAGTAGTGTCCTCGTGAACTCTCCCTGGAAAACCTGCATGCTAGTGCAGACTCAGTTCTTCCAAGGACTCCATCCAAACGGAAGTTGGGAATCGCAAACATTTCCGCCAAGTGGAGGGTAATGACAGCACCACCGTGGGAAAAATGGTGGGGGTTGATTTCAGGACTGTAAAAGACATTTTCGCCGGGTAATGAACCTAGCAGCAGCTTAGCAGCTGGCTGCATTGCCACAGAACGACTTCCTCCATCAGCTAGCGGAAGGAGCTGGGAGACAAGAAGAGCTCCTTGCAGGCAGGGCAGAAGCTGGAAACCAAAAATGGAAATGCTACCAGTAGTTCTGCATCTGCGCAGTGAGCACCAGGGTGAGGACAGCCAAGGACCCACCACCAGGTGCTCTGGTGCACAGACGAGAGGAAAAGAGAAACCGGAGCCTGCGCACTGACAGGCCAGTGGCAGGGGCTGGTCATGGCTGAATTGTGTCCAAGTGAGGCAGGTCGTGGCCACCACCAGTTCTTTGTAACTCCCCAGAACCTTGATCCTGGGGACTCCACTGTCTCCCCAGCCTTCTAGGTCACTGTAAGTCTGAGTTCTCTGCAGAAGACAGCCTGGTACAGGGCCTGTTTGCCATGCTCCAGTCTGTATTGCTGGGCCCCATGATGACATATTTCTATCAAGTGCTTAGCTGTTTATCTTGCTGCTTTGCCGACCACAGTTGGCATGGTAGACACAAGGATACCGAGGATACAGAGATGGGTTTAGGTTCCACTCCTTACATTTTTTGGTGTATCTTGGAGAGAACCGTTTAACTTCTCTGAGCTTCCCCCCCCCACCCCGCCCCCCACCTCCTGCCCCCCACCCCACGCCCACAGGGTGGATAGGTAATTGCATGAAAGACTGGTCAGGCAGACCCACAGGACACGGAACTCCTCTATCCCCATTCCCCTATCTATAAACCACGGGTGATAACAGCGTCTAACTCGGAGCTGAATGAGCCGAGCTTGGCACGCACTAAATGCTGGGGGGTTCGTTATTTTGAGATGCGGGAGGTGAAGCACCGAGATTGCTTGTGCCATGTGTGTAGAGGAGATGTCAAATCTCTCTCCTCCACCTCAAAGGACTCAGAGCTGTGTCGGCTGATAAAGAATATCCTTTAAGTAGAGAGCTGCACAGAAGAGCAAGGCAAAAAATAAATAATAGTGAAGCCCTGTGTGGACACCCCTCTCTGTAGCCGAGGCATCCGCGCTTGCAGGACCTTCCATCTGAGCCTTTAGGGCTCAGAAAAAGATCCCCCAAACGACCTCACTCTGTAGACTGGAATGGCCTTGACTCATGGAGATCTGCTGGCTGCTTGCCTCTCTGTCTCCTGGGTGCTGTGATTAAAGACCTGTGCCTCCACCACTCTGGGTTCCTACTGCCTTTCTATGTAGATGCGGGCTTAAAGAAAAATTCTGACAGGCTTGGTTTGGTAGCAGATGGGGGTGAGTTTGTCCGAGAGAGGTTCTGTGTCATTCCCAGGAGGGACACAACACAGAGACAGAGAAACTGAGCAGGCAGACCTTGCTGCATTTCCCCCACCCAGACTGTTCCCGTGACGTCATACCCTTTGTCCACCTCACTGCTACACGGCTGTCCATTCATCAAGGACTTTCAGCACAGAATAGCTTTCTTTCTTTCTTTGTGTGTGTGGGGGGAGGGGCGGGGGAGGTGTGCGATCCTTTTTGGAACATTCTGTTGAGGCACGGAACTTGAGTCAAGTCGGTTTGTGGTCAGTGTCTGATCGGGCAGTCTCTCTTCCTGTAATCTAGCCTGGCCTGAAATCTTTGTAACTCCTTGGAGAGTTTTGATGCCCAGCAAGTACTGAGAAGTCTTGGAGTAGGGAAATGTTTCTTTTTCCACAGTAGTTCTTAAGTGTTGACTTTGGAAGTCTTTTTAAATTTTATCTTTTTATTTTACTTTTAAACAAGTGTAGTGACAGAAAAGGGTGTCCCTTCCCTCCCCTTCTGAATTGTGCTCGGTAGTTTTATGTCGACTTGACAAACGCCACAGTTATTGAAGAGGAAGGAACCTCAATTCCGGAAAATCCTCCTTGAGATCAGCCTGTAGGCAAGCCTGCAGGGCATTTTCTTAATTAGTACTTGATGGGGGAGGGTCCAGCCCACGGTGGGTGGTGCCATCCCCCATGCTTGTAGTACTGAGTTCTAAAAGAAAGCAGGCCGAACAAGCCCTGAGGAGCAAGCCATTAAAACAGCCCCACTCCACGGCCTCTACATCTGCACCAGCCTCCAGGTTCCTGACCTGCTTGAGTGTCTGCCCTGACTTCCTTCAGTAATGGGCTAAATGCGGAAGTATAAACCGAATGAACCCTCCCCACTGTACCCTCCCCCTCCCCTGCTCCCCTCCCCCCTGCCAAGTTGCTTTTAGTTGTGGTGTTTCATCACGGCAATAGTTACCCTAAATAAGACAAATGTCACAGTAGATAGACCAATGACAGGAAAGTGTAGCAAATTTGTTTATTCAGAGTTTGATCTATCCAAGGAGACTTCATTCCTAGGGTGAGGGAAAGCTGCCCGTTTCACACTCAGATCCCATGAAGGTGGGCAGGGCATAGAAATGGGATAGGCTTAGGATTCGGTGTCCTGGGAGGAGGGAGCCCAGGTCTGCCTGCCCGCAGAGGCCTTCTTGGCCTCTGAGTGTAGCAGTCCTCTGAGAGAGTGGGGGGAGCAGATGGCTCAGGAATGAGATTGTTGACAGTATTCTGGAGGCCACGAGTCTTCAGTGGATGGCCTGGCTGGCTGAAGTAGGTAAGGCCTTTGAGGGTTAAATCCACCCCTGCCTCTGGTCTAGTACCCTACTTCCAGGTCCCCCATGATGTGAGAAGTCACATTGCTCATACTGCTGACCAACTCCTCCAGTTTCCCCTGCCATGATGGACTGTGCTTCTGCAACCAACCCTAGGGAATTGATGAATTGTTACTATTTAAACTATTTCATTATAAAATAAAATACATGTCAGTGTGCTATATAAAAATTATTGAAAACGTATTAATCATTTATTTCAGCAGTTGTGTTTTTTTTTTTTTTTTTATGTACAATTTTGGGGCCAGGGTGAGTGGAAACCACAGAAAGGAACAGGTAGGTGGCACTTGATTGCTTGCTAAAGGTGGCCAGATACACGAAGTGGCTTTAAATACTCTAAAATTGTTCCACACACCCCAAAGGAAGACCAATAGACACCCCCTCTCCCCTCCAGATTCCTTAGAGTTCATGCCCTAACCACCAAGGACATTTTCTCTTCTTGGCCCCAGGGAACACATCCACTGTTCTGATCTGGTTTAATCTAATTTTCAGTGTGTATGTGGGGAGGGGTCATCCTTTTTATTTCTTTAGCAATGGCCAAAATATTCCTTCAGGACCCTCCTCCTATTTCATGTTTCTACTTTGGGCATAAGTCCAGGCTCCTTCTCAGCGAGGCTATGGGCCTAACCTTGTAGGGTTGCTGTGGGCACACTATACAATTGGCTGTTACTGCTCAGGACTGTGGGAACAGCTTTCCAAAACAGCTAAGCGACCCAAACCCAGACAAGCGCGTCTGGATCTGTGAAGTGCTCCTGGCATTTTGTTTCCTTTTCTGTGCACAGATATTTAAAAATAGATAGCAAGAACTTGCAATCGCCGTGAGGGGAGTTGTGTGTAGAAGGACGGCCCCTCCTTTGGAAATGACATTGTTAAGGCTTTTTAGAATGTGAGCAGATTTGACATAGTAGAAAAAAAATATGGATATTTTGGTCTGTATTCCACTTCCTGGCATACAGCTCCACTAAACTGCTTGTCAGTTCTCAGAAATGATGTGACTTTTGGATGCTAACGGGATTTCTGATGTTTAGGGCCTCTTGGGTAGTCTTCAGACAGAGGCTGGTTGCCAAGGAAAATAGCCAAGTGAAGCAACGACTTGGACTTTCAGTCTCACCCTCTTCTCTGACCTCTGGAGAGGGAGAAGGGCTGGCTAGTCTTTGAGGTGATCGCTGTTGGCCAATGGTTGAATTAAAACCCAAAAGGAAGCCGTGGAGAGCTTCGGGCTCATTTAACCATCTGCCTATATTTAGATTCTGGGAGAACGGCAAGGCTCGCCTTTGCCAAGGTGAAGAGTTACACGTTAGAGCAGTCTCCTCTCCCAGGGTGGGTGCCTATCGGAGGCACGGAGGTCTTTGCGCTCACCGACAAGCAGATCTGGATGCTCATCTCATACGAGTTGATCCTTGAAAGGGAAGAGTGAATAACCTGCAATCTGCCCGGAAGGCTGGGACTGGAAATGGCTAAGAGCCTGGTGACCTGTGTGCTGTCTGTGTGGATCCTCCCTCTGCACTGGGCCCTTACTGTGAGGCAGAACAACTTAATCTTTACGGAAGTTTCTGTGGGATGATTTTGTGCATGGTGTATTAAATGCTTATGTCAGTACCAGCTAGGTTGCAGTCTGGACTTTGGAACTGTCATTATATCATTATTATAGAGCATTTCTTTTCTTTTCCTTTTTTTTCCCCCCTGAGACAGGGTTTCTCTGTGTAGCCCCGGCTATCCTGGAACTCACTCTGTAGACCAGGCTGGCCTCGAACTCAGAAATTCATTTGCCTCTGCCTCCCAAGTGCTGGGATTAAAGATATGTGCCACCACGCCTGGCTTGCATTTCTTGACTCACTAATTTGTAAGCCATTGCTTTCCATCACCTTCTGATTGGTTAATAAAGAGCTTAACAGCCTATAGCTGGGCAGGAGAGGCGGGACTTCCGTGACCGGAAAGAGGGAGAAGATCTCAGGTGGGACCTGGAGAGTCGCTATTGGGGCACAAATGAAGGCCAGGGAGAAACGAAAAAATGGTGGGTAAGGGACCATATGGCTGGGAAGTAGGCCAGGCCAGCATTATCAGGGTAGAATAGTTTAGAATCTGCCCAACTATAGTACCTGAAGCTTGTTAAATAATATAACGGTCTCTGTTGTCATTTATTGAGAGCAAGGTCCCGTGCTTTTACAGGTGTCATATGTACTCTACAGCGAATGTTGACACATTCACATTTTAAGCTTTACTGACCATGTGGGATTGAATTAATTATCACCAGGAAGATCTCACCAAATTGTGCTACACTTAAATATGCCTAAAATAAGTCACTTGGGGTTAGATTTCCAAAGTTCGAACCAACACTAGCTACTAAGACATGTTGAACCGCCGGGCGTGGTGGCGCACGCCTTTAATCCCAGCACTCG
>NC_034598.1:79320483-79330220 GCF_900095145.1 Mus pahari | reverse complement strand
GGCAGGCGGATTTCTGAGTTCGAGGCCAGCCTGGTCTACAGAGTGAGTTCCAGGACAGTCAGGGCTACACAGAAAAACCCTGTCTCGAAAAACAAAACAAAACAAAACAAAACAAAAAAAGACATGTTGAACCAAAACATTTCCTTCTGAAAACTGAGATGATCACACTCCCTGTAAATGCTGCCGCTGACCCACATATATATGGGTGTGTTGGGTGTGAATGCACACCACTGCAACACGCTTGTGGAGGTCAGAGAACAATCTTGTGGGAGTTTATTTTCTCCTTCCATCATGTAGATCCCAGGGATCAAGTACCTAGATCCAGTGAACCATCTCTACAGCCCCTGAGATCATCTTCCCCTGAGACCTTGTGTGCTTAGAGAAGCCTGCTGAAGACCAGAGCAGGGGCTAGCCAGCCACAGTATCCATGTCCACAGGAAGCTACCCTTACTAAAGTTGTTACGGAAAGAACACCATGATCCCAGGCAGCGTCCCCTCAAAGACTCAGGTGCAGAGGTGCCTGACCTTGTGTTCCAACTGGCTTTTACTTTTCAGCTGGAGAAGCACGGCATAGCTCAGTGTTTAACTTATATGCCCAAGGCAGTTCGGTGTTCCCAGGTGTCTCATGGACAGATGTCACACAGTGTTTGATGATTGGAAATCTTCAAAGGACACATTTTCCTTTTGCTTGGGTGAAAACAGGCCGGGAGAGAGAGGATCAGATGGCATAGGGTGAAGACATGGGACACTGAGAACGCAAAGTGAAGTTTTAAATAAGCAGGTATTTTGTCAGTTTTCCTCTCAGGAATGAGGAGTCAATGTTGATACGAAGATGGATGAGGGCAGGTGAGAGGGCTCAGTGGGTAAAGGGTCTTGCTGCTAAGCCTAATGACCTTAGTTCAGTCCCCAGGACTCACATGGTAGAAAGACAGAACAGACTCCAGAAAATTGTTCCGTGATATTTGTATGTGTGTGTGTTCATGCATGCACACGTGAACATGCATAGCAAATACACACTAAATCATATATATGCCTATACATATATATATGAATTACTAATGGTTATAATTTAGATATAAGCCAATTAAACTAAAAATGGATGGATGTTAACAGGAAGAGTGGACACATAAATGAATAAGCATAGTAATGAACATGCATAACTGTTAAAAGGTGAAGTGGTGGACAGGTGGGCTGGACATCCAAAGCCTTTAGTCAGCAGCTTCTTTTCCTTTCAGTTAAAAGCAAGGTCTCCGTTACTCGGTCTGCATCTGTGGTAGCCGTGTGACTCCTTTCCAGTCAATGAAAAGTGGGATGTCTGCTTAATGATTTCCTGTGCTCCCCTCCCCCCACCTCCACAGCCAGCTGACTGATTCAGAATATGGTTGGAGGAGCGGCTGCTTGGAGCTGCTGTAGCCCTGTTGGCAGGGTGAGGGGATCCAGGGTTGACAGGGATGCTGACTGCCCTTAGTCAGTTAGCCAGACACCTAAGCTCTGTGCTTCTCTAGGACGACTGGGAGCCGAGATGTTCTCGTCGTATTGAGCATTCCTAACATCTATCTGTTGCCCTTTCAGGTATATAGAGGGACTCGGGTATTTGGAAGCGTTACTCATTGTTTGTCAAGCAAACACTTAGAAGTAACCTAAATAACCGTTAGCTGAGAACAGATCTAGGTAAGTCATGGTGTTATCTGTTGAGTGGAATACTGTACAGCGCTTAAAAGAAGTCACCTGGCTCTGTCTGTAGCAACACAGACAAATCTCTCATTGACGCCAAGGGAAAGGAACAAGTTAAGGAAAGACATGGTATGTGGCCCTATTCATGCAAGACTGTAAGGCACAGAAATCAGTATTACGCAGAGCATGCCCATATAAATATACACAATGCATACATAGACAACACACAAATATCTCTCTCTCTCTCTCTCTCTCTCTCTCTCTCTCCTGTGTATGTGTGTGTGTGTGTGTGTGTGTGTGTGTGTGTGTGTAAATAACTTTTTCCTCTGGAAAAAGAGAGGAAGATACATATAGGATACAAAGAAGGCACCACACAACATTTAAAAGTCTGGGTGGTGACTAAATGGTTGGTTATTTATTTTCTCTGCATTAAAATCCCTTAATGAAAGAACTGGCAGTGGTGACAAGCACCTGTTGATCCTGGCACCGAGGTTGATGAATCGTGGGTTTGAGGCCAGCCTGAGCTATATAGTGAGTGCTAAGCTAGTTAGTAAAGAATGACCAAATTCTGTAACATGTAGTAATCAGATCACTCAGGAGGAAATGAAAAGACAATTCTGACATCTGCCTATCATCTACCTGTCTGTCTGTCTGTCTGTCTGTCTGTCTGTCTATCTATCTATCTATCTATCTATCCATCCATCCATCCATCTATCTATCATCTGTCTGTCTAATATATCTCTATGGGTCTCACATATCTTATGCTGAAACTAGCCTAGGATGACCCTGAACTTCCAGTCTCCTGCCTCTACTCTCCAAGTGCTGGGATTACAGATCTATATCTCTATACCTGGGGTTTATGCAGCATTAGATATTCAACCCAGGGCTTTGTGCCCACTAGGAAAGCACTCTACCCTCTGGGGCTCAGCCCCAGCCCTCTGACTCATGTGACATAACTACCCTATGCCAACCTCTGTCGGTGCACAGGTCAGTGGTATCAAGTGTAGTGCCATCGTTCGTGATCGTCCCACTACTTTCAGCATACTCTCCCACCCTGCAACACTGCAGATCTGAATTCTTCAAACGACTCCCGACGTTCTCCACCAGGCTCTGGTCCCTTCTGTCCATCTGCCCCCTGTCTCTGAGGCACTGACCCTTGGGACCTCACACAACTGGGATCATAGATTATTTCCTCTTTTGCACCAGGCTGGTTTCAATTCGCACAGTCTTCAGAGGAGAATGTGTCTTTCATTCTATTTCTAGCTGGCTATTTCCAGGCTTTTGTTGTTGTTGTTGTTTATCTACGCATCCCTTGATGGACAATTAGCTCAACTGCATACTTCAGCTATTTTGAATCAGGCTGCTTGAATATGCCTGCATACATATTTGTTCAAGCTCCTGCCGTCAGGAGCATTGAGGCACATACTCCAGAGTGTATTTGCCAGAACATATCATAGTCTTATTTTTTATTTTATTGTTACAAGGACAATAATTTTTATAGTTATGATTTCAGGGTGCACCTAAAGTGAAATGTGTTGTGTTAGCAAGTTCCCGTATGTTTCTTGCCGTTATAGTCCAGTAGCCTGTGGAGTTTGCAAATACAGATTCTAACAGGAGTCTTGTTACCATAGATACAGTGGTGGTGCTTTCAAAGTGGAACTAACCTCTAGGGGCAACGTACCCTTCTAGGATGAGCACAGGGCAATGTACCCCTCTAGGATGAGCATGGGGTAACCTACCCCACTAGGATGAGCACTGGGCAATCTATCCCAGTAGGATAAGCATGGGTCAACTTAACCCACTAGGATGAGCACTATAGAAGAAATCCTGGTGTGGAGGCTGAGGATTGCCTAAGCTCTTGGATTTAAGAAGCACAATTGCGGTGTCACGTGATTATGTAAGTTCAATGGCTAAGGTTTGTCCTGTGACCTTTCCTTAGGGTCAGGTAACAGAGAAGAGAGAAGAGAATAAGAAAAAGTCCCAAATCCTCCCTTGCCAGAAATACATTTATTAAACAAAATGCAAAGACAAAAAGCAAATAAACAAACACCCCCAAAAAAATCAGTCTCTACTTCTAAAAATTATGTATGTAATGCATGTTTCTTGTAATAAAAAAGCAAGTCCATATAGTGAGAAAATTAAAATCATTCGTAAGGCCATGCAACTCCACTCATTTTTTGGTAACTCCTCCCAGCTTACTCACTGTGCATAAGTACATTGAATAACTTCCTGACCATAAGTCAGCTATGTTGCGGATGATTATATTTTGATATTTTCCTCCTTTGCTTAGGCAGATTGTGAATTTGGGTCCGATCTCTATGATGAGACCCTCTTTTGAGACAAGACAGAGCAAAGTAAAACCTAACTACATTATTCATTCTAATTTCTGTTCAGAACAAAAATATATACGTGGTCTTAAAATGAGCAAGCATAGTATTCATTACTATTAGTTTGAAAAAAAATGTACAAAAGGAGTAAAAATGGGAGTTAAAATTATTCTGCCTCCTGTGAACAATCTTTTGTTCTTTCTTTTTGTGGGTGTATGTGTGTCATGTATGTGCACATGTATGAAGGTGCATGTGTGGATGCAGGTGCATACACCTGTGCACTAGGTCAGACACACATGACTACACATAGCTTTGCTCTATGGGTGCTGGTGTCTTAACTCAGATGCTTATACCAGAGCAGCCATTACTTTTATCTGTAATCCACCCAACCAGTGCCTCAGGTCCTCTTTACAGACAGACAGACAGACAGACAGACAGACTCTCTCTCTCTCTCTCTCTCTCTCTCTCTCTCTCTATATATATATATATATATATATATATATATATATATATATCTGCACAAATGCCAGGTTGAGAATCCCTCATCCAAAGACTTGGGACCAGAAATGTTTAAGACTTTGAAAGCTTTTGTTCAGGGATTAATTTTTGAGTAATGTGCCTTTATTTATGAATAATCATAAATCAGAAAATAGTGTATGTATGCTCAAAAAGTAAGAATGAGTGAGCCTTTTTCACATTATTAAATATTCCTTTATAGAATAAAGTTTGAAGTTTCCAAACCGTTTTCAATTTATATTGCCAGTCTCTTTAGCCTCTGCCAGGGAGTCTGGCCCCATACATAGTTCCCGCTAACAGTGCAGGACCCTCTCCTCTCCTGGCTCATCCCAAGCCCCTTCCTGCTTCCTGCTTGCTACCAGCTTATCAGAACCAGGCCAGGTACCTGACACATAGACAGTCAGAGGTTTGGGAGGGGTCCTAGGGAAAAAAAAAAAATCTCTGCTCAAAGAAGGTGGGGTGGATCTGAACGTGGAAGCGAGCGTGGACCCAATGAGTTTATAAGGGGTTCACAGCTTGAAGATTTATAGAGCAACCCCGAAAGGTGGCAGGAGATACGAGCAAGGTGAGCCATGCTGTCCCGAGTGTGCAGAATAGTGTTTGGGGGTAACCACTTGAAATCAGATGCGCAACCGAGCAATAATAATCGTTCCATTTAAATGTTACCTGATGATAATCTTCTAAAACACAATGTCTATATCTGTAGCACATGCACAGCAATATATGTGTTATTGAATTGTTGGGGGAATTTATTTAGATATGTAGGTAAATTTCTTAGCACAGTCTTTGACAGTAGAAGTCGATAAAACAGTTATCAAATAGAGCTATTTATTCTCAAATACTTGATGCTTTTTCTGATGTCCTATGTTGAATCTCTGGCGTATAGAATATGGATTTGTATATATATACACCACAAATAATTGTGTGTTGTGGAGATTTTTATGGCTTGAAATTTCAGTTTTTTCTTTTCATTATTGACTAAGTTCCAGTAAATACATTTTCTTGTCTACCCCTTTCTTTTACCTTGAAAGATAAAGGTGATCCTACTGCAATGTCTTGTTTACTTTTGGGTTTTATAAACTTTGAAGTGTCATAGGCTCCTGAAGGCTTGAAGGGCTGGAAGATGCACTTAAAAAAAAATAAAGACAATTAACTTTGAAATGTCAGATAGCATCTTAGAAGACATTATTCTTCCAGGACCTGAGGTTTCTATCTCCTTCTGTTAGAAAGGAGGCAAGGAGCCATCTAGAACCTTCTTTCTTGCACAGACTGTACTGAGGGCAGCTGGCAGGCTCAGTTTTCGATCACATCCAGTTTCTACCTCTGGCCACACCCTTCCCCTTGATAATTAAGGACTAGGTGGCATTTATAAATAGCGTTGTCTGAGAATATCCTCATATCTCGGCCCCTCTCACCACCAAGCAGGGCCCATAACTGATGTTGCAATTAGAGTACTGATTTAGCTCTGAGAGGCACATTGCAAATGATCCACCAAGGATGATATTTATATCAGCACTGACTGATGAAGACCTTGTCGACTGTACCCCTGGCAGATCATTTGATGGCATGCCCCCGGGGTTAATCTACTTCTCGTTATAGCTTATGATCTGTGATGATGCGTTTTCTGAACCACTCATCTTACCCAGAGGGCCACTGTGTGTAAGTGCTGAGTGTCAAGGACACGCGGGACCCAACCTAGATGAGTCGGTGGGAAAGACTTTCAGGGCATGGTTTGTGCCCAGGAAAAAGGACATGATCTGTGCTGAGGGGCAGTCGTTCTTCTGTGTTACAGATGTCACCCTGTTTTAACATGAGAAGGAGGAAATGAAGATAGACTAACTACTTTATCCCTTCCAGAATCCCAGGGCGATTTGAAATCTTCCCATTTGTTAGCTGTTTGCTACTTCAGGACTGTAACATTCTCAGGACAAACGAGTAATGTAGAATCAGAATCGGAACCCTAGGATTCTTGTAAATTATTTCATTAGGGTCAAAAGCCAGTAGTTGAATATATATATATATATATATATATATATATATATATATATATAACAATATTATATATAATTTAATATTATTTATAATGTTATGTTTTTATATTATAGTATATAATAAATATATATTTATAAATATATAGTAAAATTATTTAATTGTGATGTATATAATATAGAATCATGTAACATTTATATCACAAAATCATACAATAATTATAACTAATAATATGCATGTATATGTTACCAGATCCTTCTGGAAAAGACATTCTGTGTAATCTCCCATGAAGCAGCAGAGCAAACATAACTTGGAGTTAAGGACACAACTACCAAGGATGTCTACATGGGTCAGCAGGTAAATGCAGGCTATGTGCACCTGACAACTTGAGTTCCATTCCCAGAACTCCAGGCAGAAGTAGAGAACTGATTTCTAAAGTTATCCTCTGATGTCCATACCTGTACCCTGGCACACACACACACACACACACACACACACACACACACACACGGACACACACACACATACACACGTGGACACATACATACTCATACACATATATGCACATGCACATATACACACATGCACACTTGCATATATATGCACACATTACACACATGCACACACACATACATGCACATTACATGCACACTCACACACACACATACACACACATATATAGACACACATATACACACATGTGCACACAAACATATACTCATACATACACACACATATACTCATACACACAATGCTTGCACACACACACATTCACGCATACATATGCTCATACACACATGCACACACACATACACATGCTTCCTTTCTTGCTCTCTGCTTGCCTATCCCCAGGACCTCACCTTTTCCTATCTCGGCTGTGTGCTCAGCTAATCATATTAGCTCCTGTTGGAGTTAGAGATGAAGAAAGTACCAGATGCTCCTCCTAGCCTTAAAAAAAGCATGGAATGAGATCTGCACCTTCTGCCCAGCCTCAGAGTGAACCTACCCCAGGCGGAGCTTCTCCCTTAGCATCTTGCGTCACTGTATATGACCCTTACGGTAATTTGTTTCTTTCTTTGCTTGAAACACAGACCCTTTGTACTGAAGACTTTGGGTTGTTATATAGTTAACACTTTGTCTGTCTTTTTCCATAGATGTCTGGCCGGCCTTATGAATGATGTTTCTGTGGCAAGAACCATCTCTGATCTTAGCTCAGAAATGCCAGACGCAGCCCCTGGGAGGAAAAAGAAACAATCGAGAAATCAATATGTGATTTAGGACTCAGATTTGGAATATGCCAAGAATTCCAAAACTCAAAACTGAGCATGGCACGCATACACACACACACACACACACACACACACACACACACACACACGAACACACACCAATTAAAAAGCATACACTGGGTCTGCAAACTGGGTCTGTGGTCCTGTCCACAGACAAGTATGGGGGTGGTAGGGGCTTAGTGTACTCTACTTCTCATTGCTGAATTATTTGCTCCTGAGAGACTCAGGCAGAGGGTTATATATTCACTAGGGACCCGTCTAGGCTCCAGTAAATAATTCCAATACAATGGTCACACAGATGGCTGTGGTTAAATCTAATGGGTCAGAAAACCAAGCCCAAAGTCATGAATCTGGGAGTCTGGCAGTGTTAGTGAGGGGTGGGTGGGGCAGTGTTAATAGCAGTGGAGTGAGATGTGGTGGTTTGAATGCTTGGCCCAAGGAGTGGCACTATTAGGAGGTGTGGCCTTGCTGGAGTGGGTGTGGCCTTGCTGGAGGAAGTGTGTCCCTGTGGGTGTGGGCTTTGAGAGCTTCGTCCTAGCTGCCTGAGAACACTGGATGACCCTTCCAGAGAACCAGGTTCAATTTCCAGCACCCACCTGAGCCATCTCTCCAGCGCTATAACCACATGTCTGTAGAGTGACAGAGCATACCTTGGCCCATGTGAGTTCCACTGTCTGGTACAGTCCCCACACCACAATTTGGTAGAGGACACAGATGGTGACTATTTTAAAACTCTGTCTTATCAACTGTGTCGTACTTTAAAAAAATTACGCATTTGCTGTTTAATTTGAGAAAAATCTTTGTCCTAAGATATACCATATCCTTTAAAAAACATTTTACTTCTGGGTGTGGCGGTGCACACCTTTAATCCCAGTACTCGGGAGGCAGAGGCAGGAACATCTCTGTGAGTTGGAGGCCAGCTTGGTCTACAAATTGTTCCAGGACAGAAAGGCTGTTATCCAGAAAAACCCTGTCTCAAAAAACAAAACAAGAATTAGTTTTGACCTTCTTTTTGAAATCTGTAATTGACCTGGCATCAATTTTGGCGTTTGAGGCAAAGCTAGGTTTATATTTCTCTTCAGTTGATGTTCTGGAATTCATGATGCTAGTTTGGGGTAAAGGTTTTGTTATTTTATTTCTGAGATAAATTCCCTCCATCTGGAGGTTCATGTTGTTCAAACTCTGGGGAAATTGCTTGGGTTTTTGACTTGCTTATTAACAAGCTCTGTATTCTCTTTCAGAAACTCTGTTGTGGTTTGACCATGACATGTTCCCAACAGGCTCCCGTGTTGGTCCTAGCTGATATCACTGTCTGGAGAGGACCTGGAAACCTCAGGAGGTGGGGCATAGTTAGTGATGGGGCTCTGAAGGCTCTGCCTGGTCCCTTCTCATCTTTACTCTGTCTTCCCACCTGGTCTCGCTGCCCTGGTGTTCTGCCTACAAGCACGGGACCAGCAACCTGGACAGAACACTGAGTCTCTGAGCAGAGTAAAGCCTTCATCCTGACTTCCTGTCAGGTATTTGAGTAGAGTCATGATAAAATGAAACAACACAGAACAAAGACACTTGAAATCCTGACTGATCCTTTTTGTTCATATAATCTAGTTTTGTTTTGGGCTTTGAGACGGAACCTTGCTAGGTTACAAAGCTAGTCTTGAACTCCTGGGCTCAAGGGACTCTCCTGCCCAAGTTTCCTGAGTAGGTAGACTATAGGTACATGCGACTGTCCCTGACTGATACTCTCCATCTGCCTTAGTTAGGGTTTCCATTGCTGTGAGGAGACACCATGACCAAGGCAACTCTTTTTTTTTTTTTTTTTTTTTTTTAGTTTTGCATATAAAACAAGTATGTTTCTTCCTGCTCTATTAGAGGCATTGTAGAGTTTTCTTTTTTTTTTAATTTTTTTTATTATTATTTTCTTTATTTACATTTCAAATGCTAT
>NC_034598.1:79310899-79318838 GCF_900095145.1 Mus pahari | reverse complement strand
TTCTGGAGTGTCTGAAGACAGCTACAGTGTACATACATATAATAAATAAATACATCTTTAAACAACAACAACAACAACAAAAAAGAGTGCTCAATGAGACTCCTTGGAGAAAATTAAGTTTTCATTTGTAAGTGGCTATCAGCCTGAGACAGCTTCTAAGTTAGGGATGGGCGCATGTGCCACCTTCTCCTCTCAGCTCTGGGACCTCACCTGTGCAGTCCTCTGCTGCTGCCACAGTCTCTGGGAGTTCATAGGTGTGGTGTGCCTGCCCTGTTCTACCTAGAAGGCCTTGGCTTCCTGGTGTTATCCACCCCTCTGGCTCTTAGACTCTTTCTGTCTCCTCTTCTGCCCAGTTCCCTAGAGTCCTGAGGGGAGGGACTCGGTGGAGACATACCATTTAGGACTGAGTATTCTGAGGTCTCTCACTCTCTGCAGATTGTCTGGCCGTGGGTCTCCATATTTGTCCCCATCGGCTGCCCAAGGGCACCTCTCGGATGATGACCGAGCAAGGCCGTCTATGAGTATAACAGGATGTCATCAGGAGCCATCTCATTTCTGCATGCTGGGTTTAGTTTTCCCTAGATTCCTAACTCACCTAATCTTGGGCTCTTGCCCACCCAAGCAGCATTAGGTATGCGTTGCATGGAGCTGGACCTGAGCTCAGACATTGGTTGGTCACTTCCACAAGACTTGTGGTATTCTTGAACCAGCATCTCTTCTAAGCAGGTCACTCTTGTGGATCAAAGCTCCTGTAGCTGGGTTGGTGTTTACCTTTCCCCTTTGGCAGCATGCAGAGTGCTTCTAGTACCGTGAATACGAGTCCATGGGGCGAAGGCTCTCAGTAGGCACTATTTCAATGCCCCTATGTTCAGTGAACCCTCTAGGTGCTGTCTTCAATCACAGAGCCTTACCATTAGTTTGTGGAGAGCCACTGATGGCCTTGGCAATAGCCGAGATTGTTTGGGGGTTTCCATGGGATCCCTCTGGTCAACAGTTTGATTGGATATAAACTGTCCCCAATATTGGAAGTTTCATTTGGTGATGGGTGATGTCTCTTTGGAGCTCTGTCTCCCCCATTGTTTGGCAATTTTATTTAGATCACTGTACCGGCTGGTTTTGTATGTCAACTTGACACAAGCTGGAGTTATCACAGAGAAAGGAGTCTCCCTTGAGGAAATGCCTCCATGAGATCCAGCTGTAAGGTGATCTCAATTAGTGATCAATGGGGGAGGGCCCATGTGGGTGGTGCCATCCCTGGGCTGGCAGTCTTGGGTTCTATGAGAAAGCAAACTGAGCAAGGCAGGGGAAGCAAGCCAGTAAGTAACATCCCTCCATGGCCTCTGCATCAGCTCCTGCTTCCTGACCTGCTTGAGTTCCTGTCCTGACTTCCTTTGGTGATGAACAGCAATGTGGAAGTGTAAGCTGAATAAACCATTTCCTCTCTAACTTGCTTCTTGGTCATGATGATTTGTGCAGGAATAGAAACCCTGACTAAGACAAACACCTTCATGTATGTATATATTATAGGAAGGTTCTACCGTATTAGGTTTCCATATGATCTCTCAAATGGTCCCTACCTTTAGTTCTTCCTCCCCCCTGCTCCGCCCCTGTTTCATCCTCACATTTCAGTCCCTCACCATCCATCTATAACTGTCTGGTCTATTTCCCCTTCCTAGGGAGACCCATCCCCTCCCCCTCCCCTCATTTTCTATGTATCTTCTGTGGTTATGAGGACTATAGCTTGCTTACCACCCATGACTCCACAGTTAACAGAGGATTGCTTCTTAACGACTCCATCAGCAGAGGTTTGGCAGCCCTCAGCAGCTCATTCATAATTGAACACAAACTGCGGGGTGTGTGTGTGTGTGTGTGTGAAATGTGAGCACAGCACACCCAGGGGACACACCGCTGAAGCTGGCAGCACGCGGATGGTTAATAAGCAGGCAGCTAGGTGACAGAGAGGCTTCCAAGTGCAGTCTGTGGAACCCGTTCTCGGGAGCCATCCGGCTTTTCCAGGTTAGAGAAGCTCCCCCATCTTGTCTCAGAGGAAAGCAGAGGTAGATACCAGGGAGCGGGGTTCAGGGTGTTCAGGTACGTAAGTCTCGTTACCTGACTGTTGCCCGGGAGGACCTCCTCAGCCAGTCTTACACTCTGCATAGTAACGATTAGGATGGCTAACTGGCAGAGTGCTTAATGAACAGCAGGCATGAAGCACCTCATGGCTCGGTACTGTGTAACCTGGTTCCCCACTCCAGAGCACTTGGGCAGGTGCTTAAATCATCTCCATCTTGCCGACGAGGCACGACAAACCTGAATAACTAGCCTGACTCCACATAGCTTCTGAGTTATAAAGACAGAATTTCAGGGCTGGAAAGGTGGGTCAGCGGTTAAGGGAGAATGCTGCTCTTCCAGAGGCCCCAGCTTTGATTCACAACTATCTGGAACTCTGCCTCCAGGGCACCTGACACCTCTGGCTTTGGCAGGGAACTCATGTCCACATGTCCACGGGCTCACACATAAACAAACAAAAAATAATAGATCATTTTTCTTAAAGGGCAGATTTTGAACTCAGACCCTTGACAGTATAGGGCTTATACAGTATGCCCCTCTTGATAGGAAAGTGATATGTGACGATGTGTTGTCTTTGACAGCTTCGTGGCTTTTGTGTCTCCCTGAGGGAGGAATTTCATGCTTTTCAGTTACCGCTGTATCTCCACATCCTAGCATAGTTCAGGGCAGTACATTTTTATGAATGAGCGAATCTCTGCTATTTTCTTATAAAATGGTCCTTGTCAGCAACGAGAGTATGCTACCTGTGATGTCTAATCGTCCGCATGAACGTGATAGACATGGGAAGAGGCAACCTTAACGGATGGGTTGCCTCCATCTGATTGGCTTTTGGGCATGTCTGTGGGGCACTGGCTTGGTTGATGGTTGATGTGGAACAGCCCAGTCCACTGTGGGCGGTGCCATCCTTGGGCGGTGCCCTTAAGCTAAGCACCAGCTGGGGAAGGAAGCCAGTGAGCTCACCTTACCTCATGTGCCCTACCTCAGTCCGCCCACCCGGTTTCAGCCTGAGCTCTGGAGCTGGCTACCCCCCATGATGGACTCTAACCTGTAAGATGTAAGAACTTTTCACCCCAAGTTGGTTTTTGGTTGGTGTTTTATCGCAGCAATGGGAAAGAAGGTCACTACCTCAAGGGGCATGTGTGGTGCCCCGTGCTTGTTTTTCTTCTCTCAGTTGTGAAAACACACCTCTGGCCTGGTGAGCAAAGCCAGAGGACGAGGGGTTCAGACACATTCCTGCAGTCACCCTTCGTTCCCTTTCACAACCGGCAGCTTCCAGCTTTGTTCAGAGGCCACTTCTATGACTTGGGAGTGAGCTGATTGACTTTTTCTCAATATTGTGGGCTATGAATGGACATTCCTAGCACGCTCCCTTATCTGAAGCTGAGCGTCAGACTCCCAGCTCCCAGGCCCCATTACAAACAAATCTTTCGATTGTTCAGTTTGAATGAATAGCCCAACCATTCTTTTTCTTGACAGAAAGGCAGTGACTTGCCAGTGACTATTTAAAGCAAGGGTTTCCTGAAATGGCCCGGAGATATTGCTAGTACTTCTAAGTGTCTTCTAAAAAAATGATTTAGGTCTTATTCCAAGAGCTTAGTACTGTCTGAAGAATGGTTATATATATATATATTTGCTATTTTCATGCATTGCTTGTTTGCAGTTCTTACCTTTTCCATGACTGATGAGTAAAGAAAAACATAATATTTTGTTTTGCTTCTTCAGGGTGGCTATAATATTAGCTTGTTCTCTCTCTCTCTCTCTCTCTCTCTCTCTCTCTCTCTCTCTCTCTCTCTCCTCACTTCCCCTAACCCACCTTTTTGAGATAGAGTTTCATGTAGCCCAGGATACCCTCCAACTCACTTTGTAGTTGAAGATGACCTCTAACTTTTGGGCATGATTACAAGTGCACATTACACACCTAGTGTGTGCTGTGTTGGGCACTGATCTTGGGGCTCCCCGCAAGCCAGGCAAGCACTTGCTCTACCAATGGAGCTACATCCCCAGTCTTTCCTTTTCTCATCACGGAAAACAATTCATTGGAAGTAGAGTAGAGTATGATGTCTTACATTGGCAGTTATAAGATTTTCTTGGTGAGGGCTGTGACAAAGCACTTGTTCAGCATGTGTGAGGCCCTGGGGTTGGTCCCCATGACCTCAAAAATCGCTTAGTCATGGACGGATCTATGTGGAAGAGAAGGGAGAAAAACTGTAAGAGCAGGAAGTGTGAATTACTCAAAAACAAAACAAGACAAAACAATAATACAAAAATTAAACAAAACAAAAACAAAAAACCTCCAAACCTAAAATATTCGGACACAATAGGACTGATATACATATGAACTCACAGCACTCAAAGACGTGCACAGGTTCAGGGCAGACAAAATCCCAGCACTGAGAAGTGGACCCAGAATCCCACCTGCTAGCCAAGAGGCTGTTTGCAATTGATACCTGTTGGGGAAGGGGTAATCAGCTTTCTCCAGTGGAGGGTCACTGGGGACATCAGACACAGTCCAGGGAAGGCCCCAAGCCCAGGAGTAGATGCCCAACACAAAACGGACTCCAGGGTTGGCTTTGGTTTTGGTTTGGTTTGTAAACTTTTTGTTATTATTTTTTTTTTTTTTTGCTTTTCATTTTTTATTTTTATTTTTTTTATTTTTGTTTCTTCTTTTGAGAGAGAGAGAGATACCATGATGTTTTGTGAGTAGAGAGGTAGGGAAGATGTGGGAGGTGTTGGAGAAGGGCAAGAACATTGTATTAGTCAGGGTTTCTTTCTTTTTTCTTTTCTTTTCTTTTTTTTTTTTTTGAGACAGGGTTTCTCTGTATAGCCCTGGCTGTCCTGGAACTCACTTTGTAGACCAGGCTGGCCTCGAACTCAGAATTCCGCCTGCCTCTGCCTCCCGAGTGCTGGGATTAAAGGCGTGCGCCACCACGCCCGGCTTAGTCAGGGTTTCTATTCCTGCACAAACATCATGGCCAAGAAGCAAGTTGGGGAGGAAAGGGTTTATTCAGCTTACACTCCACATTGCTGGTTCATCACCAAGGAAGTCAGACTGGAAATCAAGCAGGTCAGGAAGTAGGAGCTGATGCAGAAGCCATGGAGGGATGTTTCTTACTGGTTTGCTTCCCCTGGCTTGCTCAGCTCACTTTCTTGTAGAACCCAAGACTACCAGCCCAGAGATGGTTCCACTCACAAGGGGCCCTCCCCACTTGATCACTAATTGAGAAAATGCCTTACAGCTGGATCTCATGGAGGCATTTTCCCAACTGAAGCTCCTTTCTCTGTGATAACTCCAGCATGTGTCAAGTTGACACAAAACTAGCCAGTACAAAAATGGTAAAAAAAAAAAAAAAAAAAAAGAAAAATTTTAAATAAAACTCTGCTTGTGGACGTTGTACATCGTGGTGCGGAGCCTAGTGCGCACCACGATGTACAACGTCCACAAGCAGCAGCTCACTTTCTTGTAGAACCCAAGACTACCAGCCCAGAGATGGTTCCACTCACAAGGGGCCCTCCCCACTTGATCACTAATTGAGAAAATGCCTTACAGCTGGATCTCATGGAGGCATTTTCCCAACTGAAGCTCCTTTCTCTGTGATAACTCCAGCATGTGTCAAGTTGACACAAAACTAGCCAGTACAAAAATGGTAAAAAAAAAAAAAGAAAAAAAGAAAAATTTTAAATAAAACTAATTACTTAAGAAAAATAAGATTCTTATAAATCGAGGCACCATACATTTATTGTCTGCTTTCCCGTTTGTGGTGCCAAGAATCTAAGCCGTGGTTCCGTGGAAATATGCTTAGTGTTTTGCCCCCAACCCCACAGCTCACTTTGGAAAGTGACTAAGGCATTCTTCATAGTCACCACCCGGGGCACCCCAGAAATGACACAGCTGGGGGCACTCAGAGAACTGAAACAAGGTAATGTGCGGAGGGCTGGGTGGCTGCATGAGGCTGGCAGTAAGCTGTAAGCACGTTAGCTGAGCTCTGAATGAAGAGAAGAAGCCAAGTGCAGGAAGGTGACAGGAATGGTCCTTCCAGGCAGAAAAGAACATCCAGATTGAGTGCTTCCAGCAAGGACAAGTTGGAAGCATTTGAGGAACGGTGTGGTCGGTGTGCCCTAGGGAAACTGGTGAATGTGAGTCTTAATGAGATCAGCTTTATCCAAAGCAGGACCGGAAGTCATTGGAAGGTTTTCAACAAATTAACCAATTTTGCTTTTTTTTTTTTTCCAAAAAAAAAAAAAGGAATTATTTATTTTATTTATATGAGTGAACTGCTGCTGTCTTCAGACACACCAGAAGAGGGCATCGGATCCCATTACAGATGGTTGTGAGCCACCATGTGGTTGCTGAGAATTGAACTCAGGACCTCTGGAAGAGCAGTCAGTGCTTCTAACCACTGAGCCATCTCTCCAGCTTTGCTCTTTTAAGGTGACCTCTGTATAGTGTAGTACACTTACAGTTTAAAGTGTTATTTGCTCTTTCTTTGATATGGCGGGTTTAAAATTTTTCTCTCGTTTAAGCATGCAATGCTATGAAAATGTGACACCGTGTGTAGGTCAAAGGATAGAGTATTTGAGATTTACCACAAACCCAGAGATGAAGAGGAAGGGCGATTGACTGTAGATGGATATTTACTATTAATAGGTAGACGGGGGTTTCGTTTACTGTTATTTCTGCTCCTACATACATTTAAACATTTTAAACAAAGAAAATAGAGAAAGGACCACCTGTGTGGAGACTGCAGTGTGGAAGGGCAGAGAGCAGGTAGCTTGGTGTGCCAAGGAGTTCACTTGGTGGAGGGAGTTAGGTTGGTACAGAACTGAGTGAGGGAAGGGATGGGTTCGGGATGCCGTTTTGTAGTGGAAGCCAACCCAACCCAACTGCTGGATGTGTGTGGTGAGGAGACATGAGTAGCCCATGACAACTCTTTAATTTTTAGCCTCAAAATTCAGTTGGATTGAGACGTTGCTTACTATTGGGCATGGTGGTGCAAACCTTAATCCCGGGTCTCAAGGGGCTGAGGAGGAAAGTTCCTGAGTTAGTTCAAGGGAAGCCTGAGCTATGTAGTAAGGCTATATGTCTTAAAGACAAACAAATAAACAAATAAGCAAGCCTGTTGCTGACCAAGATAAGGAAAACACAGGATGAACACATGTAAATACGTGGAGGGATATAAGAAGACATGTTCTCTCTAGGTCATGTTAAGTGTAGCACACCTGTTAGCCATTCATAAGGCGTGTCAGCTAGGCTAAGCTGGAGGTGTCTAGTGATGTCAGGAAGTCGTATTATATATATATATATCTGGAGAACTACCCCAGTTCCCTCAGCCATGCAGGAGACTTGCTTATTTGTCTGCTTCTGTGTGACTCCTTCTTACTTTCTGTGAGTACAACTGGACACAGGTCCTTTACACATGCTTTGAATTTTCTGCCTTCAGAGATTCTCAGTGGGGAGAAAGCCCTACTCAAGGGCGGGGAAGTAGGTTCAGCTGGGAAGTAAGGAAGTGGAATAAACCATTAAGTGTGGGAGCCGGCCCTCTCTCAGAACGTGGTCCTTTACCTGGCTCTTGAGGAAGGTCCTTGGTGGTGAAGCAATTAGTTATACTTGGTCCCAAGAGGAAACAAGTTCAGTTACACATCGTTGTGTGCATTGTTTCTCCTTCCCACCACTCATGGTCTCTGTCAATTTTATGTTTCTTCATCAAGACACTTGAAGCTGAGAGACTAAAGAAAAGAAGCTCATTTGCCTTATAATTCTAGAGGTTTAAGAGCAGGGCCCAGTGTCCCAGCAAGGGTTTTGGAGACACCATAAAATGGTAAGGAAATAGAAAGGGACCATCTGTTTGAGAGGGACCAGGTAGTGCTATTG
>NC_034598.1:79293399-79305899 GCF_900095145.1 Mus pahari | reverse complement strand
AGAGAGCATCAGATCTCATCACAGATGGTTGTGAGCCACCATGTGATTGCTGGGATTTGAACTCACAACCTTCAGAAGAGCAGTCGGCCCTCTTAACCGCTGAGCCATCTCTCCAGCCCCATGGGTTGCTTTTCAAGGATGGATTTGTAAAGGGCAGGCAGACCTGCATCTTTGTATGTGGACTGGGCTTACCACGTTCTGAGGCAGTTTGAAATCTTAATGGCTTGACTCCTTCGGATCTAATGGTGTCAGATTTAAATCTGACCATATAAAATGTTGGGGGCAAAAAGCAGACCAGTAAACAAACTTATTAATAGCAGTGAAATCCAACAGGGAGCATAGACACACACCAGTCAGTGGGGGGTATTAAATTCCTGGGATAAGTTAACATGGATTAAGCAAAACTTTTTATAGTGCAAGTTCTTAGTATCAAATTTTGAAGCACAGCAACATCTAATAATATAATTATAATGATATAATTACTTATATCAACCACTTTTAATAGACTGCAAATAATTCTAAAGGGGCATGTTAAAGAAAAAAAATGATATGCTTAATGTACAGATATTGGGCTCCCATTTGATTGCTAAGTTGGGAAGAAAGTCATGCATGCATGCTGGAGCCTATGTTAGCGGTGAGGTAAACGTTTACTATTAGCTAGCTTATCCATTGTTCTCTTGTACTTCTTGTGTGCTATGCGTATATGTATTTATGCATGTGTATGTGCATATATGTGGAGGTCAGAGGTCGACATTGGGTGTTGTCTTCAGTGGCTCTCTGTCTTAATTTTTGAGTCAAGATCTCACACTGAACTAGGAGTTTGCCAATAAGGCTAGGCTGGTTGGCCAAAGGGACTCCAGAGATCCCGTCTCCACCTCTCTACAGTTCTCAGGTTATTAACATGCAATTGCTTGGCACCTGCTCCGTTTGTTTCAGGGCGTGTGGAGCCCAGTGCTCATGTGTGTGTGTGACACGTTCTTTACTGACTGAGCCGTCTCCCCAACTTCCTCTTCTGCTCTTCAGTCATGAGGCATTTCAGTGCAACTCTTGATGTCAATGATGATGTCATGAGTACAGTAGGCATTCCCACTTCAGCCCACAGATAGGAAATTCCCAAGTATGTCTTTAATGGTTCCTAAAACTTCTCTGGTTAAAGACCCAGGCCACATCACCTGGGCCGTGTTGGCAAGCTTGTGTTTAGTGTATTTAGTAGTTTTCTGTTTCTTTCCATCTCTTGGTGGCTCATGGAGGGCTTTGACGACCAGGAGCAGTAGAGGAGGTCATTTCACTCTGGGCCTATCTGTCCTGAAGACAGTTTGATTGTCAACCTCAGACCTTTCTTGTCCCCAGTGGCGCGGTCTTAATATCATCAACCTTTTTTTTGGCCACAGGCCCAGGAAGCCAGTTTCTGGGGATAGCGTAGTGTAGAAGTGACACTTATGATCTGTGCATCAGAATCGACTCTGATATTCTGGGAGTCAATCATAGCCACACAAGAGAGATCGTCGGTTTCAGATGACCCCCCAGACTCCAGGTAATCACAGAAGACCAGTTTCTATCTGAAACCCAGTCTTTGATGCTCACACGATGCCTTAGTTAAAGCCAGGGATAATATGGAACAAGTGTAGTTTGGAGAAGTCAAGCATCTGGCATAGCTTTGCTCTTGTAAACATTAATAATCAGATAAAAATGATCAGATTTAGGACTAGTTTTATTTATTTTATTTTCCTAAAACTCTTCATTCTGAAATGCTACAAGGAGGCTTCAAATAATATTTCTAAGATGGCTTCTTAAAATACTGATTATTTTTTATCCTTTATGCTCTTGCTTGGCCTCATCACCAAATGCTCCTGGGTAAATTGACAACCAGGATTGACATGCGGGTGGGAGGGTAAAGGGTGTGGCTCACACGGCAGCTGAGGCTGATGGTAGTCACAGCTGAGTGGCTCACACAGCAGCCGAGGTTGCTAAGGCTCACGAAGCAGCCGAGGACCTTAGTCAGAGTTGCCAACATGACAGTTAGATACTCTAGTGAAGACTGGGCGGCTGTTTCTTAGTGCATCTGTGACCTTGGGTAGTTTCATAAGGTTTCCCTAAGCCCAATTCCCTCAGCTGTAATAGGAGACCATAATTCTACATAGTAATTATTATATAGAGTTATATTATTTATCAATTGTATAGTATATTAATGCTGTCTGTAGATACTAATAACATAAAACATTATGTACTAATATTAATTGCATATGATTAACTTAAACTTAGTAGTGTAACATTTCTCCATTTTGCAATTCTAAGTTTTTTTTTTTTAAAGATTTATTTATTTATTATATGTTAAGTACACTGTAGCTGTCTTCAGACACTCCAGAAGAGGGCATCAGTTTTCATTACAGATGGTTGTGAGCCACCATATGGTTGCTGGGATTTGAACTCAGGACCTTTGGAAGAGCGGTCGGTGCTCTTAACCACTGAGCCATCTCTCCAGCCCCATTTTGCAATTCTAAATTGAAATGATGTAGTTAAAAATGTCTGGTAAGTGCCCCCTAGATTTGATCATCTTATGGTTCTTCTGATGCTCATCGCTGTTCCTGTTCTTGTGATTATTCCTGGCCTCTCCTAGGGGGTTGGCTTGTTAGATTTTGCTTTTGATTTGGCGATTGTTATCATTTCTGAGATGGTCTCACTGTGTAATTCAGTCTAACTTTGAACGGAATACATAGATCAGGCTAGCCTCAAACTTGTGGGCAGCCTCCTGTCCCTGCCTTGCACATACCAAGAGTAGAGGCAAGCGCCCTACCACTAGTCCAGCCCTCCCTCACAAGTCTTTCCTCGAGTGGACAGACAGCCTAGACTCTGCAAGTGGCACTCTAGAAGCACTTTACGGTCAAGTGAACACAGTAGAGAGCCCAAGGAGGCCTCGGGAGGACACAGGCTCCCCCTCATATTCTGTGGTCATGAGGACAAAGGCCAGGAGCTGACCTCAATACTTTTCTTCACTCTATAGAGCACATATGTCCAGCCTGTTGTGCAGGCTGGGCGACCTCCTGCAGTTCTTAGTTGGGTTGTCTGCCACTGACTTCTTCCTACCTTCTTTGTGTTGAGACTCCTTCGCCCCTCTTCCTCCACACTGTCCCCCTCCCCCCAGTAACACCCATGCCCCAGAGCCCCTGAGGTCTGGAAACCCTGGTCCTGTCTCATCCCTGTGAGAGGCAGGCTGCCAGCATTACTGTCCCAGTTTCACAAACAGAACGACCGAGTCACTTTTCTATTGTTGCCACACCGAAGTTACCCAGTGAGTCATTCTAAGTCCTAGAACTGGCTCCTGATTCTTGTTCCTGGCATCACTTACAGAGCCGGATGGATGCCGTCAAAGGCTAAAGAGGATGCTGGCACCAAACCTCTCCAAGGAGAACAACCTTGCACATGACTGAGTCAAAACCAAGAATTAACTCTCTTGATACTTGCAGCCTATGGAAGAGAGGAAAAGAGAGGTGTGAGGTGTGTGTGTGTGTGTGTGTGTGTGACAGCGTGTGACATCATTATCACTAACAAACAGGATTCTTAGTTGCTCTTAAATTGGCTTAAAATGCTCCATACATTTTCTGCTTCCTGCCGTCCTGAATACTATGTGTGTGTATGTGTGCATACTCTTGTGTATATGTGTGTGAGAGAGACATCATTACCACCAACAAACATGATTCTTAGCTGTTCTCAAAATGGTCTATAAATTTACTGCTTCCTACCCTCCTTAATACTGTGTGTGTGTTTGTGTGTGTGTATGTGTGTGTGTGTGTGCATGTGTGTGTGTGTGTGCGTGTGTGTGTGTGTGTGCATTGTGTACATATATATTGAGACAGAGTCTCATTTGTAGGCTAAGCTAGTCTGTAACTATGTAGACCAGGTTGGCCCTGAACTCATAGAGATCTGCCTGCTTCTGTCTCTTGAATTCTCGGATTAAGAGCGTGCCACACCCAGTGATACTAGATTTTTTTAAATGAACAAAAGTATCTTATTTGCAAATGAGGCAATGGACGTTATAACAGAATCAGTTATGTGAACGTGAATCTGAGAGGAAGCCAAATTTATTTCCTTCTTTTTTTTTCCACAAAAGAATCCTCAAAGTATCTGGCAGAGGGGAGAAAAATGAGTTCACTCTTGCTATAAAATTAGAAACACAGACCATTCCAAACACAAGCTGTCCATGCTTAACTGGAGGATACTTCTTATGTTCCATTTCCTGCATGGCTTAGAATTTCCTCACTCCCTGCCCTCCTGCCACCCTCTTCCTCTTCCTCTTTCTCTTCCTCTTCCTCTTCCTCCTCCTCTTCCTCCTCTTGTATCGTTCTTCTTCTTATTATTTTTTGTATGACACCCGATTCTAAGTGTGGATTGCCTCTGGCTCCCATCTAAGCCAAAAAGCCGAAGATCCACCCTTCCCACAGTAACCCTGGAACTAAATAGCTGCAGTCTTAATTTGGAGGCA
This sequence comes from Mus pahari, assembly GCF_900095145.1. NCBI lineage: Eukaryota > Metazoa > Chordata > Mammalia > Rodentia > Muridae > Mus > Mus pahari. The sequence continues at coordinate 79,301,419 of NC_034598.1, read as the reverse complement.
AGAAAAACTTTTATGTATTAAAGTTGTGATTTCATCCTTTACTTCGTAGCTATAGAAAAAAGAGCAAGCTTTAGAAAGCAGAACAGGAGCTCTTTGAGAATCCAGATACTCCCAAAGCTGCCTTTCTGAAAGTGATGACCCACACCAGGCCTCAGTTACCATGGAGACCTCCTCAGTCACAATCCCTGGAGGTGGGGACCGTGGAATCTCAGGACTAAAAAACTGAAGAGTCCACCTCATACAGGCAGACCTCTTTCTGTAGTGGGCAGAAGTTTATGCAGAGGCTCAGGGCTGGTTAAAGGTTGGAGATATACCGGAGGCTCAGCCTTAAATGGGGTGTCTGTGCCAATCCCCTCCCCACCAGGCTTATGGATGTCTCAGTAGATAAGTAGAAGGAAAGTAAGAGCTGGAGGACGGGGAGGAGTGCTCCCCAGGGCTATATTGGCACTTGTGGACACACTGTAGCTATGATTACCTGTACAAGTCCTGTACAAGGTCCAGCCAACAAGACCATTGAACATTAACTGGACTCAGCATGTTATAGAACAAATGAACCCAAACCTAAACTACTTGAAGGTGGTAGAGAAATGTGTGGGGGCTCGGTGGATGTGATCAAATAGATATTCTAAAACCAAAATGGAATGGCATAGAAGCAGGAGATATGTGTTCAGAGATATGTGTTCAGAGGGTGACCGTAGATGACTGCCAGCGCTCTCTGAAGTCTTCCGATGCTCATATAGAGGGTGATGCCGGGCCCCGAGCATTTTCCTGAGGGACATCCTCAAACAGTCTGTGACTCCAGAAAAAGTTAAGAGCCAGTAGGTAATGTCAAATAAGTGTGGGCTAAAGGGGAAACCGACATGACTCATTAGGAAACAAGAGCAGCAGCAACATTTTTAAAACTGCTAGTTAAGCCAAGGTTATCACCTGGCATTGCCAAAGCCTTAGAAATCCGTGTGGTTTGTCAAATTTTGTAGAAAACTCAGGATTTCTTTGTCTTACTAGGCATAGGCCTGTCTAGCCAGAAAGAAAACATAAACATATTCTTACAGCCAACCAAGACATCTTTTAAGAAAATACCAACTCTCAAAACAACAAAAACAAAACCAAAAAAAAAAAAAAAACCCCCACGAAAACCCCAAAAACAAAAAACAAAAAACAAAAAACCCCAAACCAAACCAAGCCAAACCAAACCAAACTAAACCAAACCAAACCAAACCAAACACCTTTAATAACAACTCTTGGATAAATGAATATAATATGTTAAAAAATTTTTTAGATGCATTGACAATGATTATAAAAAGTTGGAAGCAACCTCAATATTCACCAATTTTGGAATAAATAAAATATAGTAAGGTCAATACTAGATCACCATGAAGCAATTACAGGAAACAATCTAAATTCATACATTAATAATAATGCAAATAAGGCAGCTAATATTTTTATGGTATTAACTAGCACTTTTCTAAGGGCTTTGCCTACGTCAACAGTAAGTGGGAACTCAATATGGAGTGTGACTATATGATAAGTGTGAAAACATTGTGATGCTATGCATTTTTTAAGGCATGGACTATACTGTAGCTTACTGAAGCCTGTGTGAGGTAGAAGCCTAAAACTGGGATTCCATAAACGGTCACAACATTCCCTGACAGAGCAGTTTTGGGTGGCACGGAGCCTTCTTCAGCATCTTCAAGAGACTCAGCAGAGCTCTGAGGATGCTCACAAGAAGCCGTTTGGCAAGACAAGAAAACACAAATGCAGATATTACAGACGAAGCCTTGGGGAATGGGGCAGGGCAAGCGAGGATTCATGAAGGTGGGAAGGTCTGTGGTACAAGCAAGACTTAAGCCCAGGACAGAAGGAGTCCCACTGTCCGGAGGACTCAGCTGTCACTTCCTGCGGAAGGATGTCAGTGTGGGAGGGGGGAACCCACAATAGAGAGGGACCCACACATATACAGGAGCAGGCCAAGCTCCACAATGAGACTCCCTGAAGCCACCTGTGGCTTGCTGGTTTCAGCCATCCTTTCCTGAGAGGAAGCGGGAAGACATTGGCCTGCCTGACAGGACATCTGGAAGGCTCATCGGGCTAGGGACATGTGGTAAAGCTCTTCCGTTACAAACTATAACCAGAGAGGAAATGACTAACTGACACGCTTTGACCCCGAGGAGTTGAGAGGAATTATGTGTGGAATGCCAGTTACCAAGGTCTGGGAGCTGCGAGCTACAACCAAAAGTCTTGAAATTCATGATATCCCAGGGAAAGGGATTTGGGGCTGTCTGGCCCTCAACTTCAGGTTGGGAAACACAAAGTATGAAATAGTGGTGTATGTATGGCAAGTGCCTCTTCTTTCAGCCCCCAGTAAAGAACAGGATTAAGAGAAATAGAATCTGAGCCAGTCCAGGAATTCTTCTTCAAGCACATTTCCAATTTATAGCTCTCCTCCGCCTATCCCTCTGACCTCTTGTAGGATGCGATTTTTATCACCAAGGATCTCCAGGTTTAGTCAGCTCCCTCTCAGTCCACCCCAACCCACTCCACAAAGACTCCTCATTCTCCACAGCAATGATCTCCACCCAGTTCTCATTGCTTCCTCTGTCGGAATGACTTCTGTCTGACCTTGCTTCGCCTGGAAAAGTCCCACTATACTCTTTGGGCTCCTCTGCAGGGACAGCAGCATAACCACCTACAGCTCCTCACTGGATAGGTCTTCCCCAAGGTCCCTGGGAACAAACTGATGATGAACAAACATCAGTTCCTTGTTGATCGATCCGTTCCTTGTTAATCAAGGGGACATCGTGGGGACACTGGCTCAGCAGCAGTGTTAGAAAAGACCTATCCTAACTGTGGGCTTTGGTGGGAAGATTGAGGTGACAAATGGGCCTTTGGGTCTACATTGGATGGCACGAGGAATCCAGGTGATCCTGTGCTGAGGGTGTTTTAGGGTTACAGTGACCCTGTTTGTTTGTGTGTGTGTTTGTTTTTTTTTGTCTGAGCATAGACAAAATAAGTCATGCGGTGGTCTCATTTTGATTCACTTTATCACGGTGCCCACAAGCATGCCTGTCTGTGATGGCTGCTCTGTGTGATTGATTGTTTACTCCTGATGGAGGAACAGAATGGCTTGGCTCTGACATCAGAACAGCCGACGATGATATTGAGGGCTAGCTGTGATTATTTCCAGATGTGGAGAGTTGGTTTCTCCTTTCTCCACATCGGTAATGCAAAGCAGTCTTCAGATTGTGATGTGGCCCCTGTTTTCTATGACAGGTAGAGAGAGGGCTGTGTGACGGAGCAGCCAGTATAATTCTATCTTTGATACTCATTCCATTCAAGCCCTGTAGGACAGCCATGCCATCTGTGTGGGACTCACCCCCACCGCCTCCAGGATGGGCCTCAATTTATTTAGAACAATCTAGTGGTGACTCACTCGGGATGGCTTCAGCGATGGGTTCCGTGGAAACGGGCTGCGGTTTTTCACCCGGGAGGTTTCTAGTAGGGGGATTCTTTGGATGGGAGTAAGGGAGAAGGAAGAGATGAACTTGGCAGGTAATTGCGGTAGAGGCCTGACTGGGTTGCCCCTGGGAACTGGGAGCCATCAGAGAGTAAAAGTGCCAACGTGGAGAGAGAGCCCTGAAGGGAAGACCTGGTTGGCACATGTGCCCCAGAGCCATTTTCTTGTCTAAAGGACAGGCTCGGAGGTGGTGGGCCCTGTAATGCGTTAGGGCCGTCCCCTTTCCATTCGGGCACAGTCTGTGCCCCTCTCTTTGCACCCAGAAAGTCTCCCCACACTCTGCTCTCTTTTTCTTCCAATCCCTACCTCTCTCTTACTGACCCCCACTTCCTTCTGGCTATTTCTCTGCCGACAGAGCACCAGGCATTTCTGCTCACAATGGATGTGTCAGCATCTGCCCTTTGGTCACTGATACTTGTCAGCCCTTGGCTTGTCAGTCAAAATTTGCACTCTCTCTCTCTCTCTCTCTCTCTCTCTCTCTCTCTCTCTCTCTCTCTCTCTCTCTCTCTCTCTCTCTCTTAAGTCTTCCCCTCCCTGACACACCTACTCTCTCAGTAAGATGATATTTATCACACCCCGGGACTTTTTCAGATGCCAGGATTCGTTTTTAGAGCACACTTGTAACAGAATGCGTTTTCCCGATGCCTTGGAGTTTCGAAGCTCTTGGGGGAGTGGGGAGTGGGGAATGGGGGGACGGGGTGGGGTGGTGAGGAGCAAGCGGCTCCACAAGTTGAGGTGCTATCAACTTTCTGCCCTCAAGGGTCGAGCTTCCCAAACATGTGTTGACGGACTTTCCTGGCACTTTTGACCCCAGCAGCTTCTGCTGTGTCTTCAAACAAAACCTGGTGGGCAGAAGGACATCCATTGTGGGGACGCCAGGTGTAGGGTGGGGATGGATGGTTCGGAGCTGACAGAGGCTATGAGAAATTATTTCCCGGGTCTGGGGCAGAAGAGGAAGGGATTGAGAAGTAAACCCACCACACGAGGAATGAAAGCTGTCAGCGTTCGTTCACCGTTCACTCGAAGGAGCAACTGCAGCCACTCCTTTCCAGGACGGACTGGACTCAGGCTGTTTCTCTGCTTAGGTAGACTTGAGCCAGTTTTCCTTTCTTCTTTGTATTTAGCTCTTCTGTGAAATATCCATAAAAGGGCTCCGGGCTCAATTAGAGCTACGGCTTGAAATATCCATCCCTCTGAAAGCTGACAACACTGGATTGAATTCACAGGACAGTGTGAATAAATAACCTACAGTTGGTTCCTTTTTGAAAGCAATCTAATTAAATAGGGGGTATGGGGGGTTGGGGGGGGGAGAAAGGGGCTGGAGAGACCAAGAGAGGCTGCTGGTGGTTTTTTTTTTTTTTTTTTTTTTTTTTTTAATAAGGACTTTATAAGGAGTGTCTCAGGGCTGACATTAATTTATTTCTACCACATAATTGATCAGTTTAATTTATAATCTCTCTACTCCATATTCCCCAAACTCAGTTTGTGCTACACAGCTTGGTTCTCTCGACTGGGCACAAGAGACCATTGCTGGTGTGTAAAGTGAGAACTTGGTGAGGGAAAGACTAAAAAAAAAAAAAAACCAAAAAAAAAAACAAAAAAAAAAACTGGGTTCATCGATCAGACCATGACAATCCACCACACTCCACTCTATCACAGGACACTTCAAACCCTAAACTAAAAGTGGTCTCTGCTAACTCACAGCAAACAGCTCTTGGGGGAATTCTTCCTGGCTAAGTACTCCTCGGACAGCGGTTACTCCTCCCTCCCTCCCTCCCTCCCTTTCCTTATTTAATACTTTCATCTCTTTCCTTATTTAATACTTTCATCTCTCTCTCTCTCTCTCTCTCTCTCTCTCTCTCTCTCTCTCTGTGTGTGTGTGTGTGTGTGTGTGTGTGCATGCACGTTTGTATGCTTGAGGCACTTACTTGCCACGGCACATGAGAGAAAGTCAGAAGATACTCTTGGGTGTCAGTTGTCCAGTTCCACCTTCTTGGAGATAGCCTGTTGTTGTGTGCCACTGCGTATGTACACCAGGCTGGACCAGCTGGCTTGGGAGCATCTGGGGAATTTTCCTGTGTCTGCCTCCTGACTTGCAGTAGGAGTATGTCCTACAGATATCTGCTGCCATGATGGTTTGACGGGGCTTCTGGAGACCCAGCTCAGAGCTCAGACTTGCACAGCAAATCCTTTACCCATGAAGCCATAGCCCCAGCCCACACCTTATAGTTTAAAAACCTTCGAAGATTAGCATACCAAGTAACGGGTTTAATCATGGCACGTTTATCCATATGCGTTATCATACATTGTTTTCATTCATCCTTCTCTCCCGGCCCCTCCCATGCTCCCTCCTCACTCTGGGTGGTCCTCTTCCTCCACACAGTCTTCTCTCTGCCTTCCAGTTTCATGTGTTCCATTACCGCCTCTATTTCCTGCCTCCCTCACGATTTCTCCCTCCTCTCTCATGATCAGTTTCCTACTTTTGTTACCAAAACAAGTATGTCTGTTACACGCATATATAAACACACACGCATATGTAAACCTCGCTTCCACCTATGAACAGAAACATGATATTAGCCTTTCTGTGTCTACCAAGCCAGCATTCCTTAAGGGGAATAGATAGGACAATTTGATGTAGATCTGGGGGTTCCATGATTCCTGTTCGCATCACCAGGCAAAGGGTCACACTGTGCGTTCTCCACAGAATATGTTCCATCTGGTTTGGCCTACACAGCGAGCTCCTAGGTCAATAGAGGAGTTATCGCTGATGAATAAGTGTAATTTCTAACTCAGGAGGTTTGGCACGCATTAGTGAGTCACATCGTATTCATGAAATGATCTGAGCATGTTTTCTTGTACCTGCCAGCCGGCTGTATAAACTTGGCAGTGACAGTCCATTTCTACTTAGCCCAGATGTACAACTTCCTGAGGAGGAGGGAAAGGCTTGAAGTGAGGCTTCCTTTCCTCTGTCCCCTGCCCCCTGGCTCCCGGGAAGGGTGAGGGCCAGTGAGTTCAAGGCCACTGCTTCCAGACAGACTGAGGGAGTGAGGGACTTTGCTCAAACTCTTCCCTTCATTGATAAAAGAGCCAAATTCAGTGGGGACAGCCTTGCTACCAAGTGGCATACAAAAAATAATAATGGGGGCTGGTGAGATGGCTCAGCGGGTAAGAGCACCCGACTGCTCTTCCAAAGGTGCAGAGTTCAAATCCCAGCAACCACATGGTGGCTCACAACCATCCTTAACGAGATCTGATTCCCTCTTCTAGAGTGTCTGAAGAGAGCTACAGTGTACTTACATATAATAAATAAATAAAATATTAAAAAAATAATAATGCTTCAGTTGTAGGGAAATATGTTCTGTACACTGGGATAAACACGCCCCCACAGAGATAAGAATTAAGGTGAGAAGCTCTGAGAAATAGTTAACTCCACACAGGCACCAAGCAGTCACTTGGTTATGTAATTTTTTTTAAATGGCTTTCTCAGTGTGTGGCTTGCACTTTACATTTAGGTCTGCCATCTGTTTTGAGTTAGTTTTTGTGGAAGGTGGAAGGTCTTCGTTTAGATTCTTTTCCTTTGTATACCATTTGGTGACCAGGCTATCCCCGTCGTGTGTGCTTCCTCATCAGTGATCAGATGAGCGTTTGCGTTGGGGTGGCTCGGGTTCAAGGGGTTCTGTTGTGCTTCAGAGTCCATTTATCTTCTCCCCTCACCAACGTTCCACCGTCTGGGCCACTGCAAAACTTTTTAAAACTATACATCCTTATACTCAGAAGAAGTCCTGCTGGTATGAGCGGTGGCGACCCAAGGTCGCAGGCTTCTGTGGTAGTGTGGATCCTCCTCCCACTGTGAGAGAAGCAGGGCTGTAATCTGTGGAGACGAAAGCTGTGCAGGCCAAGGAGCCCCAAGGGATGGTAAACTTGGCCTCTGTCTTTACAGAGAGGACAAAGCTTGGTGGGAAATGTCTTCTCGGTCGATCTCTCATCTCTCTGACTCCACAGACCTAAGCACTGAATGGCTACAGACAACACGGGCTTCATAGCCTTATTATTATATTCTAATGTGTGTTTTTTACTTATCCTTGGAAGTGAATGTTTACTGCTCTTTGTGGGCGTGTCTCATAATTGTCTATCCTGATCACAGTTGACATTTATTCCTTGAGCTGTAGCAAGTAATTCTCAAGGCTCCTCACCAGAAATATGTCATTGATGTGGAAACAGTTGGAAATACTGTTCTCGAACGGGGCTAAACTGTCTGTGTTTAACTATAAATAAGTAAGTAAGTAAGTTAATAAAAAAAAAATAGATATGTAAATGAAACACATAAACAAAAAACCCATGTTAAATTGTTAAACAATTTAATTAATTTAATTAATTATTAAACAAGTATCTTTTTTTTTTTTAAAGATTTATTTATTTATATCTAAGTACACTGTAGCTGTCTTCCGATGCACCAGAAGAGGGCGTCAGATCTCATTATGGATGGTTGTGAGCCACCATGTGGTT
>NC_034598.1:79290847-79293374 GCF_900095145.1 Mus pahari | reverse complement strand
AGCCACCATGTGGTTGCTGGGATTTGAACTCAGGACCTTCAGAAGAGCAGTCGGTGCTCTTAACTACTGAGCCATCTCTCCAGCTCTCTCTCTCTTTTTTTTTTTTTTAGTTTTTCGAGACAGGGTTTCTCTGTGTAGCCCTGGCTGTCCTGGAACTCACTTGTAGGCCTCGAACTCAGAAATCCACCTGCCTCTGCATCCGAGTGCTGGGATCAAAGGCGTGCACCACCACACCCGGCTCGTTTACAAGTCTTTCGTTCACTGGGTTTCAGTGCTCTGTCATGGAGAACTACTTTAGAGCAGGAGAAATAGAGGCTTAGAGGTGTCTCTGGAAACCTCTAGAAAGGGCCAGCCTCTAGGTCTATAAAATTTATTTTACTTAAAATTAAAGGTAGGAGCCGGGTGCTGGTGGTGCACATCGTCAATCCCAGCACTTGGGAGGCGCAGGCAGGCAGATCTCTTGTCAGTACGGGGCCAGCCTGATCTGCACCAGTACCGGAACCCTGATTCCTCTGAGGATCGATGGCCTGACTGAGGCTAGTCCGCCGCAGAAACCGAGTCTCGAAAAACCAACCAACCAATCAACCAACCAACCGAAAACAAACAAATAAAATAAAAAAATGAAATAAAATAAAGATAGGAAGGATAGTGGAAATTGGGTCTGGCAGCTGGGAAGTTTAGAGGCCACCCCTCCTTCCTTTTGTCTTTTGAAATGCTCACACGCAGACATGAAAAGAAGTGGATGAAGCTTCACTTGTTCTTCTCTATCAGACAGAGAACAGCATCCTATTCATCAAGCTGTACCTTGATGGTACTTAGATTGCCTGAAGACAGATGCCCAAGGACAGATGTCCTTGAGGTTGGGTGTCCAGTCAGACTGTGAAGCAAAGAAACACTATGGTCAAGGTGGCTGAAGCCAGCCAGCAGGACTCTGAGCTGTTTGTTACCCAGTCAAGCCTCTTTTCTCCAAGATCTCTTTCCTTTCTCTTTTGACCTTGGACCGGCTGTAAAGGGAGGTGTCATCCATTTGCAATTTTCTCGTTTCTAACAGAATTCCCTTCCCTTATCTGTTGTTGATTAATGTGAAAACATGCGGGCGTTTATAGAAGCTAGTCCCACCGAAGGGTAAGCATAAACTATACATGTGTATTGGCACAGAGAATCCAATATGAATTTGAGAAAATTGAAAACATGTTTATGCAAAATGTGTATGTTGTTTATACTAGACAAAAGGAAGAGCCCAAAGGCCAGGGGCTGAACACTGAATAAACAAAATGTGATAGAGACATATAAAGGAATATTATTCAGCCATAAAAAGATGGGGTAGTGATACCTGCTAAAAACCATATGAACTTGGAAAACATTGTGCTAAGTGAAAGAAAAACCAAAGCCAAAAGGCTGTGTTTTAAAATACGAATCCATTTATATTACATGCTTGGATCAGGTAAATATACAGATACAGAAAGCAGATTCCTGGTTTCCAGGGGCTTAATGGACAATAAGAAAGGGAAGTGGCCACTAGTGAATATGGATTTTCTTTTGGGGGGTCATGGAATGTTCTAGAATTAGGTAATAGTGATGGTTTTACAACCTTGTAAATATACTAAAACCATTGAACTTTGTACTTTAAAATGGGCAAACTTTATAGCATCTAAACAGGCTTAATCTGGCTCCTCTGGGTCTACTTTTTTTTTTTTTTTGATCAAATCAGCTAAGCAGAATGCTCCTAACTTGGGCAGGTTAATGTTGGCATGGTGTGTGTGTATGTGTGTGTGTGGGGGGGTGTTGGCTGGGAGCAGGGACTGGGGGGAGGAGGGGACAAATGAGGAAGGACCTAGAGCCTCAGTCATATCCTATGCCAAGTCAGAGCTTAGTTCTCAGAGTTGTGTCATAAAAGTCCCTTTGAAGACAAGACTTCTGAGCAGGGGACAAGGGGACACAGGAGACTGCAATCCTTTTTACTTCTTTCATCTCAGATAAACTGTCTCCATCCTACTTTTTTTTCTTTGAAATATCTCACTTGTGTCCACGTTCCATTTTCTTTTGAGAAATAAAGTGTTAATGGTTAGTAATGCATCACAAGGAGTTGGAATGAAGCCTTCACGTTTGAATTCTACAAGCCAAGTACTTCTGACTTGCCCGGTTCAGTTCAGTTTAGTTCAGTTCGCTCCCACCAGCTCAGCCTATGCTGACCTTGTGACAGGCATCGGATGCCAACTCATTGATTTTTTAGCAACATTACTTTCTTCAGTGGCTATTCGTTCATTCATTGCTTTAATAACGATTCTCTGAGACTCTTCCCACGTACCTGGCTCTGTTCTAAGGGTTGGGGGATAACATGGTGAGGAAGATGTAGTGTTTTTCTCAGAGAACAGTAACTAGGTCAAGCATTTTTGTCAAAGCTCAGAGGAAAGTAATCGAATACAGAGTGGAGGCTAAGAGAGCCTGTGAGCTAACAGGTAAAGTCGGTGGTAATCAAAGTGGAAAACCACCAGGCTCCGGTTCAAGGGCACAGCGGGGGGGGGGG
>NC_034598.1:79276886-79290742 GCF_900095145.1 Mus pahari | reverse complement strand
GGGGGGAGGCAGGGATGGCTGGAGCACAGGGAGGGGCTGAGCAGACAGAACGGCAAGGGCCAGGAGGGCTGGGAAGGCAGAGGGTGATGGGTGACAGATGGGTTTGTGGCTGCCTACCACCATAGACTGGGTGGACGGGACGGCAGAACGAGAGTAGAAATCTGAGCTGATGATACCAATGGGGATAGTTCTGCTGAGGTCTTTGCCTCGGCTAGCAGAAAGCTAGGCTTCCTTGCGACTTTATATGGTCTCCTCTTTGTCTCTGTGTGACTGTGCCCAGGATCTTCTTCCTATGGGGACAACAGTCTTATGGGTTAGTGACTTCAACCACGTGGTGGTCTCATTTCACTGTCATTACGTCTGAAAAGCCCCATATCCAGATACCATCATGTTTTAAGGTATCAGGGGAGGAGGGATTTAGGACTTCAACGTGTGTGTTTTAGGGTGACGCCTTTCGTCTACTAAAAGCTGGCGATCCCTGAGCGTCAGTTGGGTTTTGTAGGATTTTCCTGGCTGGGGTCAGGCATTTTATAGAAAAGTAACTTATCAATAAGTGGAAAGTTTTGTGTTTATAGATCTGATGACTATGTGGGAGAGAGAGTCCAGCGAACAGAACTGAGACTCCCTAGCCCTAGACAGAGGCAACGTGCTCCCCCCCCCCCCAGCTCAGAATTCAGTACACTAGTCTTCATTTTCCTCGAGGCTGGTTTCCAATAGCTTATGCAAAAGGACCCCAGTGTGTCCAGACCAGCGTGCCTCACTACTCTAAACAAATTCGGAAAAGCATAAAAGTCAACTGGAGACTCCCATTCTGCAAGGCCTCTTGCCTTCTTATACCGCAAAGCTCTACTACGGATCAGGATCAGGACTTGGCTGACTGTAAGAAACCGCCTATGGCATCTTCCGGGAACACCCAGGGTCACCGTGGCTCATTGTCAAGAGAAATTCCTGCAGGTCAGTGATTTTCTGTCTTTATCAGGGAGTTCCGGTTTCTCATCTGAGCCAGAATCACCAGCCATGAACAAAGGAGAGAGTTAGGACTGAGCAAAGTCTACTCTTTCTTCGCTAATAGGCAAAGGAAGCTCCAACTGGAAGGACGAATCTTGTTTTGTAAACACAGGAGAACGGTTTAGCCAACCGGTGCCAAGCACAACTGTGGCAAACGTAAGGGGGCGTGGTCACTGCGGCTGGGGTTTAAAATGGCCAGAAAGGGCTCTGTCTATCGTGCAAAGGCAGCGAGTGTCAGAGCCAGGTTGTAAAAACTATTTTCAACAGGCAGACGCCATTTACTAGCCTTGATCTACCTGCTTCAACTGTAACACCATTTAAAGAGCGAGAGAGAGACTCTTGTCTTTTTTTTCTCAAAGACATCTGCAGAATAAGCATCAGAGTCAACCGCCACAGTCCACACACAAAAGACGCAAGTCCTATGACTCGATGTGCTTGCAGATAAATCCCCAGCGAGTCTCTCTCTTCTCTCTCATTTGCAACAGTTCTTCTTTGCTTTGGCTGCCTTGTCCTGAGGCAGGATCTCTGCCCAGATAGAATCTGTTTAGGGCTTCCATTAGCTTTTTATACTCGAATGGGCTCCATTTCCTCATTTCAGCATGAATGTTCTATGAAAGTGGCTTGCTGTTTATGTGGTTCCCATATAAGTAGGTCATTATTCCACATGCCCCTCCCTCTTCATGAAGGTTAAAAAGAATTCGCAGCCACTTAGTGGTAAGGAGGGGAATTTGGAAGTTGGGGGTGCGAACGCAGTGGCTCTCACTTCTCAGCTCGGCCGTGGCTCTGGCTTGCTTGGTGCTCCTTTTAGGTAGGGTTAGATACCAGTGAGATCTCTGGTTTTGCTGCTCAGCTAAACTGGCCAATGGGAGAATGAGAAGTGGAGTTTAGCCCAGTTCAGCTTGGACTGAAGGCTCCATTTTCCCAAAGTAGTTTTTCCCTCCACAGTAACAAAGAAACAATGAACTGGGGCCAGCAGAGTCAAAGTACAATTACAAGTTGATTTCTGATTTTTTTTTTTTTTCCGGAGATAACTGTGTGCTCCTGCAATTGAGTGCCCCCAACAGAGGCTGAGGCAGGAGGATCTTGAGTTTGAGGCCAGTCTGGTCTACAGAGCAAGACTTTATCTAAAACAAAGCAGAACAAGAAAACAAAACAAATCAGTAGTGTGAGGGGGTGGGGGAGACTATGAAAGAAATAGAATGTTAGATAGCTTGGGGCTAGGGAGGTAGCTCAATCAGTAGAGTTTGGGCCTAGTTTTGTACCAGGCCACGGGTTTAAGTCCCAACCCTAGACAAGCAAGGGATGGTGGTCCCATGGCTGTAAACCCAGCTTCTAGAGACGGGAAGGTCAGTTCCATGTTATCCTTAGCTACGTAGAGAGTTTGAGGCCATCCCGGGCTATGTGAGGCTTTCTCAAACAAACAAACAAACCAAAAAACAAACAAAAGCTAAAAGAAAAAAAAAAGCCAGCTTGGTGTGGTAGGGTGAAGAAAGTGGCGCTCTCTGTTTATCCTTACTGTTTCTCAAAGACGCAGAGACAGTCTAGGCTTTGATGATGATTGTAAAGATAAGAGCTCCTACTGGCTTGGAACAGACACGTGACAAAGCAGCTTCCCTTTCCTGCCTAAGGGCTGAGCTACCCTCTCCTTTTCCTCTGCAGACTCCCTCTCCGGCCCACAGTACTGTCCAGGTTTGGTCTATTGCTATGTATTGTAATGTTACATACTGGCCTCCAAGATCTAGTCCCCGCCCACCCCACTCCCTCCCCGGCCCTGCGCGCGTGCTCACACACACACACACACACACACACACACACACACACACACAACCTTAGGGACAAGGAGATCCTCGCGCACATGAGTTAGGTAACCTTGTCTCCCAAGCTATCCCTGATTGGTCAATAAAAATGCCTACAGCTTGTAGCTGTAGGGCAGAAAAGAGGTAGGCGGGGCTTCGGTTCTGGGGCTTGAGGTCTGAGGGAGAGACTAGAAAAGGAGAGAGGAAGAAGGAAGAAGATTCCGTGGGGCAGGTGGATTGTGGGCACGAAGGTCAGCCTGTTGGAGTAGGTGTGGCCCAGGCAGAACATGGCAAATGAAGTCTTAGGGTTAATAGAGAATTAGACAAACTAGCACAGAGGGTGGATATCTGCCCAGCTCTAGTGCTTTAAGGTTTATCATAAATATAAAGGGTTTGTGTCTTTTATTTAGGAACGCAGTGGGGTAGACCACTGAGTTCAAATACCACCACCCAGTATCACGGTACTGAATCCTTATTTGGAGAACTGGGGCTGGGCTTCGGGGTTCTAATAGCGCAACATGAAGCAACTTTCTAGATACAGATCCTTTACCAAAATAAACCAATGCTAGGTAGGGTTTGTGGACACGGGAAACAAGAGGGAGTGTGGCTGTACACAACGGAACTTGACATTTAGGACGGATGTTAATCTTAACCAGCTATTTGGCTCCAGCAGGAATATTTACCTTGTAGATTGCCACATGCAGAAAACCACCAGGGGTTCAATGGCATGGCTAGAGGAGTTGAGTTGTGTCCACAGCAGTGACTGGGACGGGGTGCCAAATGCTTTGCAATCACCTCGGGAGGCCAGACAGGTGTGGCCATTTGCTTTTTCACCTCATTGACTGAGGCAGGATTTTTGCCGTCATGTCACAGGACCCCTGGCTGGAGACCGTGATGGACAGAGAGCCACCACAAGGCCAACTTAACCTCAGTCCCTGCTGTTTTCACCACGGCTATTGTTTTCTACTCAGGGACCTTGGCCCCTGAAGCCTGCCTTCCTGCCTCTCACTATCTCCCTCAGGGTTGTTTCCTTGACCTTTCAACTTAACCGTGCACTTACATGGACATTTACCTCAGGTTGTGTCTTACAGTACAGGGACAGTCACGCCCACTTCTGTGGGCTCAGCTGCCTATTTGTTGCTGATGTCTCCAAGATAAAACTGTCAACCTTGAACCCAGATCTTCCAGGCTCAGCTCCAAGCATCCAGCACCTTTGCTTCCTGTAGTCCTCCCTAGAGCCCAACACAGAAATCCCAGCTAGTGTCTTTGTTTTAGACACTAGAGGCACACACCGGATCAGCACCTGCCCTGTGATGAATAGTTCTGAGCTGGGGTTTGAATGCAAGCTGTCTAGCCAGATCACACACTTGCAGCTGCTCTTCTGTAACTGGCTACTGAGCGATTGCTCAATCATAAACAGCATCATTTTGAAGGCTGCCTTCTGCCCTGTCTCCAACATCGAATCCAATGCCCTGCCTTTGTCTCCTGAGTGGCAGTACCCTTTTCCTCTTTTCCTTTTCCTTTTCCTTTTCCTTTCCCTTTCCCTTTTCCTTTTCCTTTTCCTTTCCCTTTTCCTTCTGTCTTCTCTTTACCTAATTTACCTGAGATATCCATCAGGCTTGAGGGATCTCCATCTGATGCCTTGGCTGTGAGTCCTTATACATTTGCATTTATTGTGTACGTGGTTCTGGTCCAAGCATTTGAAGGTGTATTATTAACTCGCTTAGTTTTGCAGCAAGCTTCTGAGGTATGCCTAACGCCTATTATTTCATTGGCAGACACAGCACAGAGTCATAGATCCATCAGGAAAATTGATGCCGCTACTAGTAGTTGAGAGAAAACTGTGTGTGTGTGTGTGTGTGTGTGTGTGTGTGTGTGTGCGCGCGCGATATGAGTTATGTGCTCATGCACATATGAATGCAGGTGCCCATGAAGGTGAGGAGAGGTGGTCAGATTCCCTGAAGCCAGAGTAATAGGCAGATAGATGAAGGCTATGCAATGTAGGTGCTGGGAACTGAACTCTGAATCCCTGTGAGTAGTATGTGCTCTTAATTGCTGAGCCATCTCTCCTGCCCTAATGCCTGGCTTTTAAAAAAATATGGTTCTGTGGACTGAATTCAGCTCCTTCAGACCCTCATCCTTGCAGGGCAAGGTCTCTACAGATGGAGTTATCCCTCCAGCCCCACCAAAGGAAAGCTAACAATCAGGGTCCAATATTACACCAGTGTAAGTGGCAGAAGAAGCAAAGAGTAAACCACCCAGGGATGGGCAGCAGTGGAAGCCATTGCCAGTTCGGAGAGACAGAGCCGTTGATGCTATGAGAGTTGAGACACTGAGGCTAACAACAGAGACTGGAGACTAGAGGACACAAGGTCCCTCCAGAGTTACTGAAACTCCCTAACATTTCCCTCTTTGAAGCCACCAAGATCACCACTGTCTCCCATTGAGGCATGAACTCACCACACACACTGGCAAGGAGCCGGGGGATTGAAGTCTGCAGAGATGACAGGACAGAGTGGGGAATGATTTTAAAACAAACAAGCAGAACACTGACCAAGATGAATGAAGATTTTCCCCAGGTCACAGAATTTTGAATGGCAGGGTCAAGTGGTTTGAGCCAGGCTCTGACTTGCCTTTCTGGGAATCTAGGGCAAGGCACCTGAACACTGTCCCCAGGAGTATAATGACAATGACAGTTGCATCCACTAAAAGTTGTCTGGAGAAGGTCAAACAAGCCCAAACAGTGCCTAGACTATCACACACACATTTGGGTTGCGTTATTACAGAGATCTCGGCGTGGAAGCCATGGCCACAGTTTCCATGCCTATCTTACTGCCGCATCTGCTTTATAGATGATGCAACGGAAACCCCAAGAGTCTGACTTGCACAGGCTGTGCAGCGAAAGTAGGCGTGGAGCTCAGTGAAGTCTGGGGCCAGCGTGCTGGCTGCTGTTGAGCCTTCCTGTTCAGTCCCAGCTCTGGGGCTCTCACACAGCCAACTGTGGTTTCTCTGGGGACATGACCCGGACCTTTTTTGCCTCTGATTCCATACCACTCACTTGGCATGTGACACCCGCAGGGTGCTCACTGCATATTCTGCCTTGTAAATTATTAAACAGCCTGGAGAGCTGCAGGTGGCCGTGGGAGCTGGCTTTCCCAGTCTGTCTCAGAATTTTTGGATTGGTGGTGAGGTGCTGAGGCAGGAGGTGAAAGGACATTCTCTTCCCAGGAAACTTCTAGGCCATCTCCACAGTGCATTCCTGAATGTCTGGCTATGCCATTTCCTCTAATTCTGTACTATTTCCCGTCTTCCTCCCCAGAGAGGCTACTCCCTACCCTGACCCCCTGAGTAATCAATCAGTGGTGCCAAGGTGAGGATAGGAGAGAGTGTGGGCACACTGTGCCAACTTAAAAAAAAAAAAGGCAAGAATGGGTATGTGGAAGAAGAGAGATGGTGACAGGTCAATATTAAGACACCTTTAGAGGTCCTTGAGGGATAGAATTCACCCATGCATCTGGACAAATGAGCTCTGTTTGTAACTTAGCATGGACTTGGTATAATGCCTCTGAAACAAGTCACCCACCTCTGTCTCTGTTTCCCCACATAAAGAAGAGGGCAAAGACAATATTCTACAAATGTCGGGAAGGTTCTTCATAATGGTTAGAGATGGTTGTGCCAAATTAAATATTGAATTGGCTTTTGGCGTGAGGAATTGGCTACAACTAGAAATTTTAAAACAGTTTTTAACAATTCTATGACTGAGGGATGTGCTTTGAAGTTTCATCTTGCCATCAAGAGGAGCTAGGTGTCTTGTGAGACACGTACACGTATTTATGTAACAGAAGTCATGGATTGCATGCCCGATAATGGCTCTCCATCTCACTGGCCACTCACAAAAGAGCTACATTGACTCCATATACAAGACAACTGTGAATCTAGTGTGCACCCCTTAGAAGCATTAAGATTTTGGGGATCACCATGGATTTTTTTTTTTAACCTGGCCACTGCAGCTCCCCATTCTATGGACTTTATTTGTGTTTAAGTCTCCCTTACTGAACTCTGTGCATACTGGCAAGCCATCTTCGGTCCTTCCTGAGCAACGCCAGCAAGTAAGTAGATGCCAGTTCTCTCATATGTTTGACTTACGCAGATTGCTAGCATCTTGTTAACAGTGGGGCACCTTGAGTTCTATCATGCGTTAATATTCCACTGCCTTTTTAGAATGGATAAATCTAGCAAAATAGGTACATATAGACATACAGCAAAAAAGCATAAGTGTAGAGCAGATAGCTATATATTAAGTCCTAGAGTTCTTAACTAAGAACTAAGTTCTCTTAACTAAGAGAAACTGGAATTTTAGAACTTGTTAGTCAAGAAACAAATATAAACAAGTTTAATTTGTTAATGTTTTAAATGAATAGTTATTTTGTTAATATGCATACAAATGATAAATATGTAATTTATTAATTATATTAATTATTATATATAATTTGAAGAGTATTTGCATATTTATGTGATGGAAATAAAATCTTCAATGGATCTTGGATACTGTCAGTGACTGTATAGAACTCCTTGTAAGAGCTGCATAGACCTCTCAGAGGCTGAACCCCACAGGTTGGAAGCCTTAGTTCATTAGTGAGTTTTGGATACCTGTGATGAAGTATTTGAGACTACTAAATAGTACTAAAGACTAGTAGCTTTATTAACACAAGAAATTTATTTAGCTAATAGTTGGTGTTCACAGGCATGGCACTAGCTAGCATCATCATGAACTCTGGTGAGGGCTTAATTGGGGTTGGGGGGGAATCACCATGACCTGGAGAGCTCTCAAGAAAGAGCTACACCACCAGACAAGAAGCTGGGCAAGTCAGGGTCAGGCTTGCTCGCTCTTATAACAAACAACTCTTGAAAAAAACCAGCTGGGATCACATGAGAACTCTCAATCCTTTCTGAATACGGCGCCCCAGGGACTTAATAAATGTCCATTTTCCCAACCAAAGACCCACGTAGTCTTCCCATACAGTGTAACCAAGGACCAAGCCTCTAACACATGAGTCCTGACATAGTGAACCCCTACTGACCTATTGAAGCCAGATAAGAACTGTACCACACCCCTAGCAGCCCCAGAGCTTTATTTTTGTAAATGAATTCAGTTGCCTTTTTTTTTTTTTTTTTTTGAGACAGGATTTCTCTGTGTAGCCCTAGCTGTCCTGGAACTCACTTTGTAGACCAGGCTGGCCTCAAACTCAGAAATCCACCTGCCTCTGCCTCCCCAGTGCTGGGACTAAAGGCGTGCGCCACCATGCCCGGCTCAGTTGCCTTTTTCTTTATCTTACATTGCTTAAGGGTTATCTGTTTTAAAGACTTCATCTTTTGGAGTAAACAGGCCCAGCCTCTCATTCTCCCCTTTCTCTCTTCCTTTCCTCCAGTGAAGTCATCGGTGGCACAGGTCCACGTCAATTTCTTGGCTTCTGATGGCTTTTTCTTACTAAGGAATCAAGACTGTCAGCTGCTGATAGTGCTTTTTGGATTCGAACAGGTTGGTATTTTATGAAAAAAAAAAGAAGCACCGGTGATCTCTGGGATGTTTGGGGATTGTTCAATGGAGTACGTTGTCATCGCCTGGACAGGCAGTGTTTCCACAGACAGCCCCACCTCAGGTCGGCTCAGTGCTTAAACTAAACACTAAACAATACTAGGCTAACAGCTCTGGCCTGGGAAGTGTCTCTGCAGACATGTCCTAGGCCTGAGGGAAAGCCAGCAGGGTTGCCGGGCTGCATTTAGCTAAACTCAGCATAAATGTTTCACTCAGCCCTTGACACAGGCTCATTCTAAGCCATTATCCAACCTGGTCTCTGGGGTCCCTAGGGGAGTTTGTTTGTTTATTGTATTTTTTAAGTGGAAATGCAACTTTAAAAAAACAAACAAAACAAAAGTGGAAACTAAGCTACCAGCAACCCACCTTAGGCTCGGAGTAAAATGGAAAGAAAAAAAAATGAAAGAAAGCAAAATAAAGAGAGAAAAAAAAAGCCCTGTGAGCAGCCGGGGGTTTGGAAGGAGGGGCGAGAAACATGGAGAAGGGCCTGGTTTATTTTTAACGCCAAGCTACAGGCAAACTCTGTGTTCTTTTCTTTTAAAAATAGCCTTTTAACTTCTTGAAGCATTTTGACTCTATTCTGCTTGAAGGCTAATGCCCCCTGTGTGGCTGGCGACTCCCACTGGACCTTTGCCCATGACGGGCTCGCTGGCCAAGTAGTTAGAGCATGGAAAAATCCCAGCGTTCGTTCGCCTCCAGAGCACTCCTGCTTCTCACATGCATCCAGGCTCTGTGTATGGAGAGGCTTAGCAGCCGAGCTGCCTACCAGAGCCCAAACTCTCTTGCAAAAGTTAATGGTTGGGGGAGAGGGGGCTCTCTTTAAGATAGTCTGAATTAGTGAGATAGCATGTCCAGCTTTGCTGAGGTTCACTGTGATTATACATTCATTGTTGTTTATGAACAGTGCCGCACAGACACATGCGCTCAGACTCAGACACTCATACACACATACACACAGACAAACACACAGAGACAGACAGACAGACAGACAGACACACACACACACAGGTGGGATGGCTCACCAGAACAGATCTGTGTGCACCCAATGGACCTCTCTACTTTTGTTGAGGGCATGTGATGTGCCAGGCTGTTCATGTAGTTAATGCTTTTAGGGACAGTTATAGGAACACTCCATGTTATAGAGCAGTATGTTCCTAATGCTACAGTTCCTCATGTTGTGATGGTCCCCAACCATAAAATACTATTCTTTGCTACTTTGTAATTCCAATTCTGCTACTGTTATGAATCCTAATGTAAATATCTGGGTTTTTCTCAGGTGACCCTGGTGAAAGGGTCATTTCCTGGGCTCGTTAAAGCATCTGTGACAACCAGATGCCACGGGGGTGATTCCACGGACCTTCACGCATGCTTAGAAAGTGGTCTTTCACCTGAGCCACCTCTTCACCTCACTATTGCTACTTCAGGGCTCTGTGGTCTTTTGTGTTTCTCAAGGAATCTGCCTATCTCATCTAAGTTGTCAAATTCATTTTATGTACGCCTTCACGGTACTTCCTTATTACCTTTGAAATACACTCATAGTTGACAGTGACACCTTCTCTCTCCTTGGATTTGCTCACTTTGTTGGTAGACCTAGTTTTGTGCTGGACTTGCTGGTGTGAAGGCGAGGCAATGAGAATGATTCTATTAGTGATCTTAGACCAGGTTGGCCTACAGAAAGGGAGTATAGGAGGAAAGGTGGGAAAGACAGAGATAAAGGCCGAGCAATAGATAGGTAGGTAAATGGGTAGGTAGGTAGGTAGATGATGGATGGATGGATGGATGGATGGATGGATGGATGGGAGGATAGATAGATTAGCTTGAAGTTGGGGGTATGGGGAGTTCCAGGGCAGTTAAAGAGGCTTCAGGGTAGCAATTTCTCAGCTAAGCTTGAGAAAGGACATGAATCTGAACTGGTGGCACAGGAAAATATAGAGAAAAGGTACTTCCCACCTCCCGATTTAGTTGCTACAGAGGCTCGGTAACGATGAAATAAATCATTAATTAACAGCCAAGGTTTCCATTTCACTGGCTTGAATATGTTGGTGATGGACTTAAATGGAGTTTAAATAGTCGAGAAAACAACTAACTGTTCCCTGTATTTGAGACTGCTGTTAATTCCTTCATACACTCTGAAACGAACCTATTTGGTTTCATTCAAGGACTTGTTTTATTTTAAGATTCTGGCTTTGCTGAAGAAGTCACAGGAAGGAGGGCAAGTGTCCTGGGCCCTGGCTTACAGCCTCCTTCAGAACCTACTACTGTACCTGTATCATTGCTGGTCACATTCAGTCTTGCCCTTGAAGAGACCTTTCCTATAAACACTTGTAGCAGAAACAGAGCAACTCTATCTTAGCTGCTTGGCTTATGATTTTTTGTTTTCCTCTTGTGTGTCACAGAAATTACAGAAGGCTTTTAAACATCCCAATAAGAACAAACAGAGCCTTGCGTTTTCTTGGTGAGGTTGGGCTTCTAAGTTTTCTTTAAGCACACCATTCAGCTGGCAAGTGGTCCAGGTCTCTCTTTGTTTTCTTGGCCCCATATCTGCCTGCTGCTTGCACCTATGTCTGTGGGGGTGGGGTTTGTCGTCTCCCCCCCCCCCCCCGCTCCTGCCATGTACTAGCTGGGTGTCCTTGCTCTGAGGCCATCCAGTGCTCTGAGCCCTGTTATCACTGCCTGCAAAATAAAGATCTTATCACCTGCTCCACCTTGCAGGCAGATGAGGGCTCTGAGCTAAGCAAATCAAAATGTAGGTGAAAGACGTCCTTAAGCATGTAGCACTGCACAGTCACAGGCACTGCCGCAGACTCTCCTGCATTCATTTACTCCTGAAGGCTAGTATGCAAGAAATCCTGTAGGTTTTGAAGTTGAATGAGGTTCTGCTGCTTTCTTCCTATATCATTTTTGAGCAGGTCCCGTTGTGAACCTTGGCTTCCTCGTACATCAAACAGAGACCATTTAAACCCGCATTTATTGACCTATGGCTTGGTGTATGCATATCAACCTTTACCTGAACTCTATGAGAACTAAGGCTGAAATTACCTTGGAAAGCCCCTGACATAGGTTTGGAACCCTTTGGTTTTCCGTAAGTGGTAAATCCATTTCCTCTTTCTTTCTTGGAAACTGGACTATGGTAAAGCCCAGCTACTGATATGTCTGCATCTCAGAATAAATGGATTTTCCTCTAAATTGCTAAGAAACCTCTGCCCTCTTAGGATGAAATCATCCTTGATGTTTTGTGGCTAGATTCCAGTGCTCTGTTCATTGCTCAGATATGCTTGGAATCCTCACTGTAAGTTAGCAGAGAAGGGAAAGAAAGAGAACAGCTGTATTATGTTAGTAATAGGTAGAGGTTCTTCAACGATGTGTATGAAAGAACCCCAAATGTCAGGTGGACAGTTAAAACTAACATCAGCCAGTACCACCATGGGACAAGAAGGAAACGTACTTTAGGAAGGGCTGGTACAGGATGCAGTGGAGACAAGTGCGGGTACTCACTCCGAGTGGTGGTCAGATTCCTGCAGAAATCAAGTACTAGGTTCTGGAGGGCGGTTACTCTCAGAATGGCGTTAGAGCAACCATCAGAGAGGAGTCTTAAAGGGCAGGGGGTATCTTAGGAGAGGAAAGTGTTGCTTTCTTTCTTTGAAAGGACTAAGAACTGGAGAAGGTAGGAAGCACCACTTTGTATTTGTACAAGATCATCAATTTCTAAGACATAGCTCGGAAGAGCAGTTTGTGTGTTGGTTCTTTTTAAGGAATTACTGTGCCGGGCGTGGTGGTGCACGTCTTTAATCCCAGCACTCGGGAGGCAGAGGCAGGTGGATTTCTGAGTTCGAGGCCAGCCTGGTCTACAAAGTGAGTTCCAGGACAGCCAGGGCTATACAGAGAAACCCAGTCTCGAAATCCCCCCGTCCCCCGCAGAAGGAATTATGAATGTGCTTTTGTGTCTACACACAAAGCATACATACAAGTGCCTGTTGAGGCCAGAAGAGGCAGTGGGTCCCATGGAGCTGGAGTCACAGGTTGGTGTAAGTCACCTGATGTGGGTTCTACAGACCAAACTTGGGTGCTCTGCACAAACAATAAGTGTTCTTAGCCACTGAGCCATCTCTTCAGCCCCCAGGTCAGATAATTATATCTGAAAAAGGGACCTGCATGGCAGTGAGGGCCAAGCCATAAGGAACACAGCTAAATCGTCAAGCAACGGAAAAGGACATCAGGGAAAGGGGCATGGGGTGATTACCAAGGCAACGCCCTCCTTTAACAAGGGAAGCATGACATTTTACGAGGAGAGCCGGTGCACACTCCTATAGGAAAGCTCTGTAGGGGAGGGCAAATTCCTGAGCATGCTTAGTTAAGACATGCATTCCTGAGCGTGCTGCATTCAACGGGGTAATTTAAGATGGAAAGCTAGCAGACACATTTTCCAGCAGGCTTGGCTCAAAGTCATGAGCACATGTTTAAAAGGTTAAAATGGTCGTCAGGGATGCCTCCAGGAGTGTGAAGCTGGCACCACAAAGTTTTTACTGAAACTAAAGGAAATGGCACTTTGAATAAATATTGGTGTTTGCCCCTGGAAGTGCCTGTGCAGCTTAGTGGTTCCTCTGGGATGAACTGGAGACAGAAACCAGAAGTTGTAGAGAACTTGTTTCTATCCATGGCACGCTCTGGGCTATGGTAAGTGCTGGCTAGTGGAACGCTTTTAAAGCAGTTTCGGCTGGTAGTATGTACCAAAGGTTGTTTGAAGAAAGTACTGTAATTTGAAATTGTAAAAGGGACAGCACAACAAAATACACAGGGAATGAGAACAGGTAGCAAAAGCTGCCGGCACAAGTTCACAATCACTTTGAGAGACCTATGCAAAGCAATGAGTTTCATAAAATATTGTATTCAGGTAAAATTAACCTAAGAATAACCAAATTATTTAAATCTTATGATTTTGGAAGTTGTTAACCACTGACTATATCTACTCAAACAATAAAATCAGGCCGAGATAATTTTCACACAGGCAATTATCACTAAGTTTTCACAGAACGGATAAAGCATATAAAGAACATGGGGGGAAAAAAGAGAATAAACCCAAATTTATTTTATTAGACAAACATAATTGTGAGTGCCAAATTCGAAAAAGATTGTAGGACAAATTATCAACCAATCATATTCCTAAATACAAAAGTGTAAAGTCAGATACAATTTATGAAGATAGTAACTTCAAAAGTGGAAATAATATTACAGGATGGCTGTGTTGGGTTTATCCCTGGAAAGCAAGAATGGTTTAATGTTTGAAAATTTTGTTACTATAATTTACCATGTTAAGAAAATGTAGCCAGGCGTGGTGGCACACACCTTTAATCCCAGCACTCAGGAGACAGAGGCAGGTGGATTTCTGAGTTTGAGGCTAGCCTGATCTACAAAGTGAGTTCCAGGACAGCCAGGGCTACACAGAGAAACCCTGTCTA
>NC_034598.1:79251760-79276765 GCF_900095145.1 Mus pahari | reverse complement strand
GAGAGGATGCCCGCTGCCATGTGCAGCCGGTGGTGCCTCAGTGATGAGCAAGTGTAGTGCTGAAATGATGGAGAAAGAGAACCAGAACACTGTGTGCAGTATGAAGACAGAGGGACCGGAAATGGGAGGGTGGGAATTGGGAGGGTGGTGAGGAATGGCCTGATAGAAATAGCCCGAGCTGCCACTAGAGGCCATGATGTCCTAGCCCAGGTTGATGTCCTGACTCATGCTGTCACATAGGGACATTTCTGGATCCATGGCCCTGCCGCAGCAAGGGTCTGTGTTGATGATGTATATCTGTGGCCCACGTTACCACCAACGACCATGTGGATGCCCCTGGTCTGAGATAGCGCTTGGGGCGGTGTTGATGTCTGAAGGCTGAGCTGAACTGCAAGCCCACTTTCCACCCAGGGACAAGGAAATCCTCACATACATCAAATGATGCTACGTAACCTTGCCCGACCCAAGTTATTCCTGATTGGTCAACAAAGATGCCCACAGCTTGTAGCTGGGAGGAACAGAGGTAGGCAGGACGTCGGTTCCAGGGTTTGGGGTCTGAGGCAGAGACCACAAAGGAGAGAGAAGAGGATAAGGAGAGAGGAAGCCACCATGGGGTAAGGGATCTTGAGAACTGGCCATGAGAGCTGGCCAGTTGGTGTAGGAGTGGCCCAGGTGGAACATGGCAAGTTATAATTCAGGGTAACTGACAGGGAAGTAGACAAAATGATATAGAGCTCTAATGCTGTTAAGGTGTGTTATAAATATAAAAGTTGTGCGGCTTTTATTTGGGAACTAAATGATCCAAGGTGGGGTAGAAACCCCCTATTAAATATTTACCACAATAGGGAGCCAGTCCTGCCTCTTGCTGGCTGCTTCAGGCAGGAAAGCTGCCAGCCCCTCTCCTCTCCCAGCCTGAGCAAACCTGGAGAGCTAGCCCAGGTGGTGTAGGTGCATAACTTTCAGGCTGACTAAGTCAGCTAGCACTCAGGCCCAGATCCAGGGCTGAGTTGGCACACCCCAGCATCTACTCAGTCTTTGAACTGCCAGAGTGGTGAAGGAACCAGTCCTGCAGAATCAGAGCTGCAGGATCTCCATGACACAGGGTAACAATGGGATAGCTGAGAGGAGTCCCAGTGAGGATCCAATGAATGATTCATTGCAATGAACATTTGCAAGTAAAGATGGGTGGCCTAAAGGAACACACTGTGGGACACACTGTGACACACTGCAGCTTCCATAACAAGATATCTAATGTTTTATTTTTTGGTTTTCTTTTGCGTAGGAGAAGGCAAGGGTAGAGGGCAGATAGGGAGAGATGAGGAGATGAGCGGGATTGGGGAGCATGATGTGAAATTCACAAAGAATCAATAAAAAGTTAAGAAAAAAAATACGTGAGAGGAAAACTCCACATAACTGCTTCCTTCGAGGAGGGCTTTCTTTTTTTCTGAGAAGAAACTCTGCTTTCTATTAGAAATCAATATGTACAAATAGAAGGAAATTTTTTTAATAAAATAAATTATACCTATGATAACTCCGTAGAAAATATCACTGGTCAACTTTTGTAATTACTCCTTTTAACCCTAGGAATAAGATGGGATGCCTATTACTCGTTCTAAGCAATCATTCCTTGGAGGTCTTGGTCACGGTAGTGAGACAGGAAGAAGAGGGCATAAGAATTGTAAAAACAAATGTAACCATTATTATTTAGAGGCATAGACTTCATCACAGATCCTAGTGAAACTCAAGCGCACACTATGAATTAATATAAGGGCTGACGAGTTACTAAATACAACCCCAGTACAGAAACAATCTTCATCCTCATACAACATCAATAGCTTTTAAATGATAATAAATACCTAAAAAGCCATTTCTTTCTATATTATTTACTAAACTCAAGCCAGTCCTCACTTCCTCAATGTCTTTTTTGAGATACTTGGCAAGATGATGGAAAAAAAATCATATGGATGAGTAAGGGACCAAAAAATTACAGAAGACCAAGATGGGCAGTCTCACTGCACCCTGCAAGCATATCATCCAGGGTTCACTCAAAACATAGAGCTGTCCTGGGTATTATGGAGAGGAACTTACAATGGGGAGGTTATAGGTAATGATGGGCCAGAAGAAGCCTAACCTATCCTCTTAAAATATAAGTTGGGGTGTTGAGGGCAAACTGACAAACCAGGCATGTGCCCAGTCACTGACACTGTACAGTGGAGAGGGATCACAGGAACATCTGTGTAAAGCTACAGCTTTAAGGTAGCCACCTTTTGGTGAATCATAGCCATGAATCTGGCCTTAGACCTTAGACAACAGGACTAGAGATTTAGAAGAACAGAAAGGATGAAAGATGAGTTGGAATCTCCAGTCACTTCTGTGACTGTTGCTCATTTGCTATGGTATTATATATACTAATCTAGCTTATTTATCCCTAAGGTCAAGTTGAAATTGGGTTCCCAGATGTCTTAGTTAGGGTTTCTATTGCTGCAACGAAACCCCATGACCAAAATGCAAGCTGGAGAGGAAGGGTTTACTCCGAGTACACAGTTCATCACTGTAGGAAGTCAGGACAGGAACTCAAGCAGGGCAGGAACTGGAGGCAGGAGCTGAGACAGAAGCCATGGAGAGGTGCTACTTACTGGCTTGCTTCCCATGGCTTCATCAGCCTGCCTTCTAATAGAACCCAGGACCCCAGCCCAGGGAATGGCACCACCTACCATGGGCTGAGCCCTTCCCAATTAATCACTAATTGAGGAAATGCCTTACGGCTGGATCTCATGGAGGCATTTCCTTAACTGAGGCTCCTTCCTCTTTGACGACTCCAGCTCATGTCAAGTTGACTCACAAAACCAGCCTGTACACCAACCAGAGTAATTAACACTGTTGAGATATTGTGGGGTTTTAAAAATTAAGCCAATTAAGAGGGATTCATCTTCCTCACTTACTGTGTTGGTTTAAGTAGGTTTGACCCCCCCGACAGATTCATGTGTTTGACTGCTTGGCCATAGGGAATAGCACTATTAGGGGCTGTGGCCTTATTGGAGGAGATGTGGCCTTGTTGGAGAAAGTATGTAACTGTGTAGGTGGGCTTTGAGGCCCCCTATGCTCAGGCTCCACCCTGAGTGATAGAGAGCCTCCTCCTGGGTGCCTGTAGAAGATAATTACTCTTTCTGGTTGTCTTCAGATCAAGATGTAGAATTCTCAGCTCGTTCTCCAGCACCAAGTCTGCCTGCACGCTGCCATGCTTCCCTCCATGATGCTTCCCTCCATGATGATAATGGACTGAACCTCTGAAACTGTAAGCCAGCCCCACTTAAGTGTTTTCTTTTATAAAACTTACCTTGATCATGGTTTCTCTTCATAGCAATAAAAACCCAGAGTAAAACACCTACTTTTCCCCCTCAGAGTACTGGATGAGTCACGTGGGAGTGGGTTGTTATAAGTGAGGGAAAGTTGCATGTTTCTGTCTTCCATGTACCTGTTCTTACAGTCTGGTTTCCTCCATGATTGAACCAACAGAAGGCCCTTGCTGGTGCCATGACCATGGGACTTATAGAACTAGGGACCAACATTAACCTTAATAAGAGACTCAGTCTTGAGTATTTTGTTAGCAACAGAGCATGGGCTAGAATACCATCCCATTGTGAAGACCTTCACAGGAAAACAGGTTCCCTTCATTTTCATATCCCAAAGTTCTGTCAAAGGTTCTTCTCCCGGGCAACTTGAACTTAGAACCAGAGGAAATCCATGCCTCAGTGATTATAACAACAGAGCAATCCTAACAAAAGTCACACCAAAGCTACTGTAATTAAGAGTAAAGAGAAAGGACAAGAGATGGCTTACCTGATTGGATTCTGGGTAAAACCTTCATGACAAAGACACCATAAAAAACCGAAAAGGCAAGGTGAAGATTAAAGAAGGTGTTTTGCAACACATGAGCACCAGTGAATGAATATGAGGTAGAATGTGAAAAGTGCCCGCAAATCAGTATGAAAAGTTCCAGATCAAGGGACAGAATCCAACTGGCCAATTGCACGTTTTAAAAGGATCCCACTACTGAGGACCATATATTGTTATCAAGGTTTTATTGGGCCCCAGCCATGCATTGTTGTAATGCTTTGTGTGTGTTAATGCACATAATCCTAGCAATAACTCTGAATTCTAGCCCTATTCTACTTCTGAGAGGGAAAGTGGGGCCACTATTATATAACCACTAAGTAGTAAAGGTAGAATTTGGTTACAAACCTGGACTCTTAACTATTTGGTTATATTCTTAACTTGGTAAATTTAAACATTTGACAGTATTTTATCAGCAGCAAGGCTTTGGCGAAAACGAACAGATGCACACTAGCTAAGTTGTAATTTGACTTTACCCTTGAAGTTGGTGATGGATATTAGCCTGTAAGATAACATTGTCTAAGTCCTTAGCTTAGCTTAGATTTGTAATTTAGGGGAATGCATGGGAAAATTTATTGACCTATTGCTTGTAATGATGCTATGATGTGAATTTTTCTCAGGAGATTAAACACTTATCTGTTCCAGAAAGGATAAAGACAAATAGACAAAAGAAAAGATTCCACCTAAGTCTAGCTTAGTGAACCAGTGAGTTTAATCAGTGTTACTTTACTTTTAGGGGTGTGATTTAAAGGCACTGTAACTTCTGGGCACCTAAACCACTGGAGAAGAGTCCTTTCTCCTTCTCCTTTCCAGCAATTGCAGATCACATATGTAATCGGAGGACAGGGAAGGACCTTGTGTACAACCTTGTGTACCCTTCTTGCATTCAAAACAGAGTGAGTGTTCACAGCTCCATTCTTGTGAGGGTCCCACATGAGTAAGTAATCCTAGCTGTTCTGATTTCAGGATTGCAATGGCCATGCCATGCCCAGAGGACAGAGTTCCACAAATACAAACACAGAGTTTTGAATATTCATATAATGGAATTATGGATATGAAACAAACTAAATGTAGCTTTTGAACACAACAGTGATCAAAACACAGTGGCACATGCAGAACATGATACTATATACACAAAGTTTAAAGGAGTACAAGACACCAAATGGTTTACTTATGTAGTAAAATTATACCAGGTGGGAAAGCTAAACTCGAAATCTAGAGTAATGCCTTCTGTTAAGTAATGGATGAGAAGATGAACAGTGGGGATAGGCGCATGCAGGAAAGGACAATTGTCTAATGTCATATCATTTCAAGTAAAGAAAATATGGAAAACTATTAAGACACATCGAGACCGTGGGGTGCTCAGTAGTTTAGATATGGATGCCCTCCAAAGGTTCTGGTGTTAAAGTCTTGTTCCATAGAATGAATGTGTTGGGGGTGAGGGGGTGATAGAACTTTTAAGAGGTGGGACTTATCAGAAGGTCTTTAGACCCATGGACGTTCTCCACAGGTTTGGGTGTTTGCACAATCAGTTCTCTATTGGTGATCTAGGGAGGGTATGGAACCCTTGGGAGGTTTAAGGCCAGCTCCACCTCCTGTGTGTTCTCGGTTCACTCATTCTCCAAGTGATGAGCAAGCTGACTGAAGCTCCTGCCACCACGATTCCCATTGCTGTGCCTTTGCTGTTATGTTGAGCTCTACTCTCAAACCGTAAGCTAAAATAAACCCCTGTCAGGTGTTTGGTTGGTGGGCGAAAAGGTAGACAAACAAACAAACGAAACCCTCAAAACCAAACCAACCAAACCAACAAAATAAGACAAAAACAAAACACAAATTGAGGAGGCATGCCCTTGAAGGGGACAATCTGATCCATCCCCTTTCTCTTTCTCTTTTTCACTTCCTGGACAATGGGGTGCATAGTTAATTCTACTGTGTGCTTGGGTTGAGACATGGTGCTCCACCACAGCACTCAAATACAGACTAGAACCTCCAAACAAGATCTTTATCTTTATTTGTCACCGTATTAGTGTCTGGTCCCAAGAAATCTCTTTCCCCAAAGTCTGGCATTTAGACCAAAGCTAGCATTTCCTCAGAGACTTGAGAAAAATAGTCCTTTCCAACTAAAAATAATCACTCTCCTTATTTAACAAAGGGAGCTCAGGCTCTTCCACTAAGTAATATCTATGGTGCCTATTAGCATATCATACACCTGTCGTGCCTATTAGCATATCAAGGTCTATACTAGCTTCTGTGCTCCTTCAATCTCTATTCTCAAGTACCTGTTATACACTTCAAAGCCCTCCACCCAGCTCAGGATCTCTTCATTCCAGGTACTCATTCCCTTGAAACAAGTCTCACCACTGCCCCCAGTTTCTTCTCTCTGCTTTCCTGAAAGACCATCTTGGTGATTTGGAATGAACTTTTCCCTTCTCACCCACAGAGTGGCTTTCTGGCTTCTGTACTGTACCCATTCCATCCGTTACTCATACTGGATAACGTAAGTGAGGGAACGTCTATTATTTCTCGTACTTTTAGACTCATGTGGCCTGGCCCACCCTTGCTGCCTACCTTATTTTCATTCTATCCCTTGTCCATGCTGCCAGCCCATAGGGACAGCTCATGGGACAAGATATGACTCCCCAACTCCAAATTTTTATTCATCTACCTAGTTTCTAGTAATGTCCTTCTCTGTTTAAAAAGTTATGTTTGCCGTTTACGGTTTGGAATACCTTGTTTAAAAATATACCCAAGAGACCACAATCTTCATAGCATCAATATTCATCATAGCTAAAACATGAAAGTAATCTAGGTGTCTATTCACAGCTGGATAAACAAATGTGGTGAATTCATAAGTGGTAAACTCATAAGGTGGAGCAGTATTTGATCAGAAAATCTCACAACATTCTGATGTATATCGAGATGTTAATAAACTCTTAAGGTGGAGCAGTAGTTAATCATAAAGACTCACAGCGCTCTGATGTATATCATGATGTTAATGAACCGGGATGATAACATGCTAAGCAAAGCAAGCTCACTACTGGGTGACTCTACTCACCCAGTCCTGAGTACCCAGAGGAGCCCAGAGTAGTCAACGCTATATACGCAGAAAAGAGGCTGGAGATTAACAGGAGCTGGCAGGAAGGGAGATGGAGATCGGTGTTATGGATGTAGATATGCATTCAGGGAAGTTGAAATGTTTGGGAGGGGGTGTCAGTGATGGTGATGGCGAGGCAGCAGTGGGGGACATGTGACCTGTCCAAACACTATGTTGAAATCTGGCTAAAATTGTACATTTTAAGTACATAGATTTTACCCAAATAAACACATAAGCAAGAAGAACAAAAAGTAAATAAATAAACCCAACTCTGAAAGGCAGCTTATATTATTAGTCATCTATTATTTGTCCCCTCTTTCCCACGGCAGGTTCTGTTTTCCCAGTGGCATCATAAGTTTCCATTCTTCCTCTGCTTTCTGTCTGTCACTTCAGTGATGGCAGTAAACCCCGGCTTCTCACTGAGTACTCACTACACAGTCTTAGGGTGATCTGTTTGGAAACCTGCGTCCAGTTCATTTTCTTGCAGAACTAAGGAACCCCAGACTGACAACAGAGGTATCAGGGGAAGAAGACGCTCGAGGTCAGTGACAAAGGCTGGATGAGGGGACGGTGTGTCGGGGGACATTGCTTTTTCCACGTTCCACATGAAAACTAAACAAAACCTATGCCATTTCGGTTAAATAAAAAATAACCAGCTCTCTGTACTGAACCACAAGCCTCTCTCCTGGGGGCAACTGAGGGTCAGAAGTCCCGAGAAGGACAATCTCAGCTTCCTCGGAGACAGCCATCAGCAGGAAGAATCTTAAGGTCAGAATGGCAAGGAGAGGGTCTGGCTGTAAAGGCGACCTCAGTTTGTAAAGGGCAGTGCTAAGGGAGTCACAGTGGCTGTGGGGATGTACCAAAGGACTGTCACTGTTGACTTGCAGCTGCTTCTGTGTCTGAACGCAATTTAAGTGGGAGCCAAGAGGAACATGGTCTCCTTTAATTAGCCCGAGGAGCCAGGTAATGTAAATATTTGAGACCAAGACAGGCTGGAGGTTGGGACTTCAGCCTAGAATAACTGAACTAACAAATTGCCAAGAGACCCAGAGAGCCAAAGCCATGTTCAAAGAGAAAAGTGTTTCTTAGCTTTAGAGAAGTAGAAAGCAAACAAGAATCAATCATGGTCATTGAGATGGCCCAGTGGCTAAGGTGCTTGCTGCCAAGCCTGACATCGTGAGTCTGAGCCCTGGGATCCTCATGGCAGAAAGAGAACTGACTTCCAGAAATTATCTTCTGATCCCCCGTTCTCCTGAACAAGGTAAAAGATATAGAAAAAATTAGCTGGGCAGTGGTGGCACACGTCTTTAATCCCAGCACTTGGGAGGCAAAGGCAGGTAGATTTCTGAGTTCAAAGCGACACAGAGAAACCCTGCCTCGAAAAAACCAAAAAGAAAAAAAAGTCACAAGATATAGAAAAATTGTTAAAAATTAAAGCATAGCATTAGATGAACATTATGAAGGTATGTCTACACTTTATCTGCATATTATTTTACTGTACTGGCTGGTTTTGTGTCAACTTGACACAAGCTAGAGTTATCACAGAGAAAAGAGCCTCCCTTGAGGAAATGCCTCCATGAGATCCAGCTATAAGGCATTTTCTCAATTAGTGATCAAGGATGGGGGGGCCCATTGTGGGTGGTGCCATCACTGGGCTTATAGTCTTGGGTTCTATAAGAAAGCAAGATAAGCAAGCTAGGGGAAGCAAGCCAGTAAGTAACATCCCTCCATGGCCTCTGCATCAACTTCTGCTTCCTGATCTGCTTGAGTTCCAGTCCTGACTTCCTTTGGTGATGAACAGCAGTGTGGAAGTGTAAACTGAATCAATCCTTCCCTCCCCAACTTGCTTCTTGGTCATGATGTTTGTGCAGAAATAGAAACCCTGACTGAGACAAATTGGTACTAGAAGTGAGGTATTCCTGTGACAACCTGACCATGTTTTGTGGAGGAATGTGAAAGGACTTTGGAACTTTGAGCTAGAAGAGCCATTGGGTGTTATGAGCTCTGTGGGATGTTGTGTAGGAGCTTGGAAGATAATGTTGAGAACAGTGCAGAAGATGGAGGCCTGGCTTGTGAAATTTCAGGGGGAAGATTAAAGACTCCTATCACGGCTGTTGCTATTTTGATTGTAAAAATTCTGTGGTTTTTGTTAGCTGGAGCTGAAGAATCAGCTGTGATTAACAAGATACCAGAACTACTAAAGTGAAACCTTTACAATGCTGGGACTATTGATGCTGGTTAGCTGGAGCTAAGAAATTAGCAATGATTAAGAAGACACCAGGATCATTGAGGTGAAATCTTCTGGGAAGTGCTTTCTGAGAGCACAGAGGCTGTGTTCCAGAGATAGCCAAGGTTGTACCTCATGCTACAGCTGTACTTGGTAATGTGTAAGAGTCACCCAGGTGGTACTGGTT
Source organism: Mus pahari (assembly GCF_900095145.1). Taxonomy (NCBI): domain Eukaryota; kingdom Metazoa; phylum Chordata; class Mammalia; order Rodentia; family Muridae; genus Mus; species Mus pahari. The sequence continues at coordinate 79,267,363 of NC_034598.1, read as the reverse complement.
TTGAAGGCATGAAGGGGTCATGAAGAGCAGCTGTGGCTCGGCACTGTGAGAGGCTGAGGAAGGCCTTTGGTGAAGGTGCAGCCTCAGTTGCAATGATGGTCCAGGACAGAAGGGGTCATGCAAAGGAGTTGAGGCTTGGCACCATGAAGAAAGCTTATAAGAGGCTATTGGTAAAACCTAGTTACAGTGGAAGACAGCAGTGTTTTAGAGATGCCAATACCATGGGATGATCACCAAGAACAACAACAGCCATGGAGTATAGACAACTGGAGCCTAGAAGACAAGGTTGTGTGCTACAGTGGGCAGAGCTGGAGAAGTGACCCAGCCCTTGAAGGAGTGCAGAAGATCGTGAGTGGATCCCAGACATTGGACAGCTAGAGTTTGATTTTGATTTTGATTGTAACTCTGCCCTGATATTTTCCCTCTTGAAGTGAGAAAGTATTTTAGTAGATCCTACAGTTAAGAGATTTGTAAAAAGACTTTGAATTTCAACAGATTGTATATTTAAAGGTATTTAAAATTTAATATATAAGAATTTGTAAAGACTGGAACTTTTTAAAGTTATTTAGATCTTGGGGATGAAGAAGAAAGTACGGATTGAGTTTAACAGTGATGTGTTTGTTTGTCAAGTTGACAAGGGGTCAATTGTACAGGCTGGTTTTGAGTGTCAACTTGACACAAACTGGAGTTATCATAGAGAAAGGAGCCTCCCTTGAGGAAATGACTCCATGAGATCCAGCTATCAGGCATTTTCTCAATTAGTGATCAAGGGTGGGAGGGCCCATTGTGGGTGGTGCCATCCCTGGCCTGGTAGTCCTGGGTTCTATAAGAAAGCAANNTGAGCAAGCCAGGGGAAGCAAGCCAGTAAGAAACATCCATCCCTCCATGGCCTGTGCATCAGCTTCTGCTTCCTGACCTGTTTGAGTTCCAGTCCTGACTTCCTTTGGTGATGAACATCAATGAGGAAATGTAAGCTGAATAAACCCTTTCTCCAACTTGCTTCTTAGTCCTGATGTTTCTGCAGGAACAGTCACCCTGCCTAAGACAATTACAGTACACATTTTATGCAGATTCTTTCCTGAATATTTTTTGAGACTCATTTTCTATGCCCAGGCCTCTGAATTGCTGAGATTGCAGGCATATCCCATGAGGGACAATGTATATGGATTCCTTTATATTAAAAAAAAAATCAAATTTCTAGATGGACACATACTTAACTTACTGCATTTACTAGCTCATTCTGTGTCCGAAGTACTGCAAAAAAAAAAAAAATGTGTCATTGACCTGCTTAAGACTTTTAGGTGCTTTTATCTACAGATAAATGATCTAATTTGAAAGACCATTAAATAAAAGCTGCAATAAACTAGAATCATTAACACCCAAGGTTTTGTAGAATAATAAATAGTTACAGATCATGTGCAGGGCAACTGCACAAGTGTGCCTCTAAGCTGGGGTGGTTATTTATACTAACATCGGGGTTAGAGTTGTGATGATGATTCTCCAGGAAACCCAACAGGTATCCAGGAGGGCCCACAGGTTCTGACTCCTTGTCCCATCTTTGTTCCCATCCAATGGGCTAGCAGCAGGCATGTTGTTCCTTTCTGTGGCTGAGTGTAGCCACTGTGGAGCCTCTTCTGCCCCACCACCCACCCAAGTCTCACTCCAGTGTACTTTATTTTCAGATATTAATTGTTCAGAGAGGCCTTTCCTGCCCTGCCCCCACCCCTAGTCTAGAATGTTCTCCCTTGTTACTTTGTATTTACCTATGCTCATTTCCTTCCAACTGTTACAATCTGGAAAGTTCTTGTTTGTGCATTTATTATCTGTGTCAGCTACCAGATCTAGGCTGGGGACTTGTTTACTAGCTTGAAAAAGTCTTGACCAGTGCAGGACAAATGGTCGATCAGATTCTAGATTGTTGTCTTGGAGCTGAATCGAGTGACCCTATCCTTAGTCCTCAACTTCCAAGACCTGCCCTGGTGGGCTTGCTAATCATGGAGAGGCCATTCCTTTGTGTGTAACTGAATAATGACTCTTGGTCCCTGCTCTTTAGACTTGTTTCCTGGTTGGTTCTGGAAGGCTACTCTCTCCCTTTCAGGTTATTTGTGGGGGGTGGGGAGGAATGTCTAAATCTGATCGATACAACGATCCCTTTTCCAATTGTCTTTGTTTATTTCCGTCTGTGTGTGCAAGCCTGCATGTGTGCCCCAGCATGTGCAGAGAGGCCAGAGGACGACGTTAGGGAGGCAGTTCTGTCTGCCACATGGGTCCCAGAACTCAGGTGGTCAGACTTGGCAAGGAGAGCCTGTGCCCCCGGAGTCGTCTCTCTTGGCTTCCTCTTCATTTTATGTAACAGTGATGTTTGCATGCTATTTATTATTCTACAAAACCTTGGGTGTTAATGATTCTAGTTTATTCCAGCTTTTATTTAATGGTCTTTCAAATTAGATCATTTCCTTTTTTTCTTTTACATACAAATGCCACTCCAGAGTTTTAACAGAAGGCTTCTGAGAGAAAACTCTGGCTTTCTGGGTCTCTCATATTGTGACGTCTGTTTCTAACTGACTGTTAACCTATCCTGATTAGACAGCCAGGATCTATAGTACACAATGAAACTGTCCTGGACTTGGAAACCCAAGTTTAGGGTACAGGAACCTCATGGATCTCAAACTTCTTAAGCTACTGAAGTGAAAGTGACATTGTCCAGGTGAGTTTAAAATAAAAAAAAAAAAATTAAACCTTTGTAAAATCTTAAAAGTCTGTGCATGTGTGTGCACATCTGTGTGTGGATACGAACGCAGGTGCTTGTGGGGGCCAGAGGCATTAAATCCCTTAAGCTGGAGTTATAGGCAGTTGGGAGCCACCAAAGGAGGGAACGAGGAACCAAACTTTTGTCATACCATTTCCCAGAACAGCACTCATAAAAGAAGTTCAGAGAAACACAAATATAGGTCAATGATAAGAGCTCTTATAAAAGAGCTCAGTCACAGAGGTGTGTCTCGTTATAGCCAAGGGCAAGCCCACAGCGCATTGCTCTGTGGAATGGCTGTCGCGTGTGAGATTCTATCCGTCTCTCTGGCTCTCCATCCCCAGATTCCTCCGTTTTCCTTACTTGTGCCCCTTCCTGATACTTAACATGGAGTATTTATTCATGTGCCTTTTGCCATACCTCATTGAAGTACAAGCTCTAGCCGGCTCAGACCCACTCTGGGCACTGAAGTGCTCTTGCCGCTCAGCCCTGTTGGCCTTCAGAAGGTGTTGACAGGGGACTGGGGGCTAGAGGGAGAAGCAGTACCAGTGGGGTGGAGAGATGCTTGATTTGCAATATGGTTTAAAGTTTTAGGTAATGATTTTTTGTTGTTGTTTTGTTTTTTGAGACAGGGTTTCTCTGTGTAGCCCTGGCTGTCCTGGAACTCGCTCTGTAGACCAGGCTGGCCTCGAACTCAGAAATCCGCCTGCCCCTGCCTCCCGAGTGCTGGGATTAAAGGCATGCGCCACCACGCCTGGCTTAGGTAATGATTTTAATGACTAAATACAGAAGGTTCTGGAATATTTGCGGAGAACCTCATAGCTGTAACGTGGGGGACTGAATGAGGTAATGCAGTGACGTCAGGACACAAACATGTTACTTGTAACTGGACAGAAAGAAAGGATACTTCTCCCCTGGCTGCTGCTTCCTTTACTTGCTCTTTCTTTGAAGAAAATTGTCACTTCCTTGTGTCACTTCCTCTTGCCGTTTAATGTAAATTGCTCTTCCTATCTGCAGTTTTTTCTCCACTGACCTGTTCGAATGTATCACTGACCTGTTCAAATGTATCGTGCCTCGTTCTGTATGCCTTCTCCTTCCAGCTGCGTGTCCAACAAAGTCTGCATTGAAATGAAAGAAAGCATAAAAGCTCAAGATGAAACCAAAATGAAATTGAATTTTACTCATTTCTACAACTGCAAGCAGTTTTATTGTGACCCGAATTAGAAGTATGACACCTAGCTGGGCATGGTGGCGCACGCCTTTAATCCCAGCACTCTCAAGGCAGAGGCAGGCGGATTTCTGAGTTCGAGGCCAGCCTGGTTTACAGAGTGAGTTCCAGGACAGCCAGGACTATACAGAGAAACCCTGACTCGAAAAGCCAAAAAAAAAAAAAAAAAGTGCGACACCTGATCTTAGCATAAAGCTGGGAAGGGATCCATATTAGAAATTCTAATAAATGGTTTGAACTAAAAGCACAATAAGTGTTCTGGCTTAAATACGGTGTTCTGTTTTGAGTGGCTGGTTAAGTTCAGTTATGACACGGGAGGGAACCATCTGTTTAGGGCTGAATCTGGACAAGGGCTAAATCCCTTTGCATTTGGTCTGAATGTGGCAGCTATTTGGCTCTGATCACTGGATTTTGCCGTTCGTGTTTACTTGAGGTGATGGGGCCACTCTGACACACATAAGGCTGTGTATTTAGCTTTCAACAGGAAATGTCTTTGCTCAGTAAACTGAGGATCTCTTAGGCGTGCAAAAATTGATTTAAGAAGGAAATTCAAGTGTGTGTAATGACTTGTTCTTGTAATTCCAGAATTTGGCAGGCTGAAACAGGAGGGTCACTGTGAGTTTGGAAGACCTGACTACAGAGCGAGACCTCATCACAAAAACAAAACAAAAACCAAAACAACAAAAACCAAAACACACAGGGAAAAGAAAAATGAGAAGTCAATAACTCAGTAAGATCATTCAGTGGAGATGATGTTTATGTTGTGTAAACCTGGATCAAATTATTTATTTAGCAAAAATTTATTGCAAACTGTCTGTCCCAGGCACTCCTTACTGTGCCAAGCATACATGCATAGATAGATGAGGTAAATAAAGGCCCAATACCCCACGACCTACTTCCTATTGATAGAAGAAAGAAAGCAACAGAAGAAAGCTCATGATATATAGAAGAGAGGGATGAAAATTAAGTTGAGGTTAAATCACCTTATCTACACCCACCCCTTTTGTCCTGGAACTCACTCTGTAGACCAGGCTGGTCTTGAACTCAGAAATTCGCCTGCCTCTGCCTCCCAAGTGCTGGGATTAAAGGTGTGCACCACCACACGCCCGGCTACACCCACCCCTTTTCAAGGTCTTTCAGGGACCTAAGGGCTAGTTAAGGTGAACTCAGATTCATGGTGTGGATGAATTCAAAGACTCTGAGGATTTATCTGATGATGAGATTAAACATTTTGAGAGTAAATATGATAAGATTTAAACTGGAACTTGGGGCTGTCACTTCGTGTCATTGTCCACGAAGATACTGCTTAGTATCAACCATTAAGTAATAAAAGTTATCATAGTGCTCTTTAGAAGGGCGTCCACACCAGTGACTCTAAGAAGCATCCGCAGCTCCTTCCCTTTGTAAGGACCATTCCAATATCTGTCATCTCAAACTATGAAATCTAGAACACTTTTGGTCCAAACATTCCAAAAAAAAGGACATCCAACCTGCATTTTTAAGAAAATGTTCAACTCTTTGGAAATAAAGTTCACGTACAGGTTGGGTGAATCATTCTCTTTTGGAGTCAGTTTAAGGATACTGTGTGTCATTTCTACTCTTAAGAAATGCCTAGGGAAAGACAATTGTAAGAATGGTGAACATTGCCTCAAGGCCCTCTAGTGCTTCAGGCACACTGGCAATGAATTCCTTAGCTAATCTAGACGAGCGGGATTGAATCATTGTTCGTCTAGTCGCCGCTTATAGCCACATTAAGTTTTTCATCTACATCCTACACTGTCCCTGAAGTGATGCCCACTGTGGGTAAAATGGGTTTCCTTCTATGGATTTGGGGGCTGACTGAAGTGAAGTCTTTCTGAGTTTGATAGCTGCCCTTTAAACGCCCTCCCGTGGTTTTGCTTGAGCTCTTCTGTTCATGTCATGTTCCAAGAGTAAGGGGTGTTTCAGAAAGCTCTCGCTCCAAAGACGATGTGCAGTAAATACAAATGAGGCTTTAACTCCAGCCACGCCCACATGGTTGCAGCTTACCTATAGACCTCCATGAGAGAGGTAAATGCTTACTGCTTTGATCTATAGCTGTGGATGGTTGGCTAGGCACATCCTCATCACTCACCGCCTTGTCTCACTGTACCCTCTGCTGGCCATCCTTCCCCACGCCCACTCTTTGCCCAGCTTAACTCCTGCTTCTGCGTCAGCGCTTGTTTAAGTATCTTGCATGCAGGGAAGATAATGAAGACCAGAACAACTCTGAATTCACACTCTGTGTGCCCTCATTTGTAATGGTTATCACATTTATAATTTGCTCTGTGCCATCTAACTGGAACGTCTACTGCTTCGGGGACCATGTCTTGTTCATGTATTAGTTCGCATGGCTAACATAAAAGTAGTTCCAATCGCTGGAAAGTTTTGTTGTTGTTTAACATAATGCGGTTCTGTTCCTTAATTGAAAGAAATTCAACTTTTTGAGTTTAATTTTCTCAGCAACCCAGACATCATCATAAAAACACTCAGATCCTAGAAACAGTGACGGTTAACCATTAACCATCGTATCGCTGTAAGGATGTCCACACATAGGCACACAGAAAGCACCTGATAGCTACCTAGGTACCCGATAGCTTTTATTACAATTACAAAGATATTCACTCTGTATCTTTGTCTTAAAGTGATATTTTGGCAAGTCATAAAAGGGAAATAAATTACTCTGTGTTGTATATGATTGTAATTTACAGATTTCAAAGTACTGTGATTGTTTACATACAATCTAGGTTCTACTTAGAAGCAGTTTAAGGTACAGTTCAGCTGCGAAGAATAGGCTTTTGCACATTACACATGGTTGCTTCATAAATTTCTCATTTGGCCACTGTCCTCTTAAAATAGCTAGGAGGTAGTGGCACACACCTTTAGTCGCGGCACTGGAAGGGCAGAGGCAGGCAGATTTCTGAGTTTAAGGCTAGCCTGTTCTACAGAGTGAGTAGCAGGATAGCCAGGACTATAGGGAGAACCCTGTCTTGAAACACAAAACAACCAACCAAAGGAAGGAAATAAAATATTTTCTATTTTCAAAAACAGTTCTTATTTTTTCAGTCACTATTTTTGTTATCAAAATATAGTTGTCACTGCTTTATGAATAGCTTTGCTACAGGTTTTATTTCATTTAGTTTTTTTTTTTTTTTCTTTCTGAAGAGCTGTATCAGCCATTAAGAGCATGAACTGCTCTTCCAGAAGACCCAAGTTTAATTCCTAGCACCCATGTCAGGCAGCTCACAACTGCCTGTGCCTCCAGTTCCAGGGGATCTGATGCATTGAGCCTCCACAGACAGCGTGTCTGCACTCAAAGGCATACACCACATAGGCACCCATTTAGACAAATGGTTAAAGGTACAAAAGAAATATTTTTTCAAGAACTCAAAATGAAAAAAAAAATTACCTATCTCAACTATAGAAAATTAGAAAAATGCAGTTAAGCATAAAGAAGGGAAATGTAAATTTCTGTAATTTATGTCATCCCTAGGGAGTCCTATAGAGTCTCTCTAAAACTTCATTAGCATGCATTGTTTCACAGTGTTGGAGTTAAGTCATACTTTACTCTTTTGGAGTTGGTTTTTCACTTATTACAGATGTGATGTGTCAATAAATACTCATAAACAATAATATTTTTTAAAGATTATGTATTTATTTGCGTAGTGTGTGTGTGTGTGTGTGTGTGTGTGTGTGTGCGTGCCTGTGTGAGTTTCTAGTGCAGAGTGTGTATAACAGCCTATGCAGGCTCGAAGAGGGCACCAGATTACTCAGAACTAGAATGGTTCTTAACCACTGAACCATCCCTCCAGTCCCGAACAGCAGTCATCTTTTATGAAGGGATGACGGAAGCGTCATTTGCTCAAGCTATCCTTGTTGGAAGTTTAACATTTTTCACATAACTCCATTGTTCGTGATGCTGCTGGATACATGGAGTGATACAAAGACTTCCCCCGGGCCTTGGGAAGCAGTCATTTATTTGTGTGTAGTAGTTCAGAGCACAGCAGCGTGTTATCTAAGCAACCTCCTACTTCTCTTACACAGTTACTGAGTTCAGGACCGTGTTGGAAGATGGACAGGCGGTAGCAGGACTACACGGGGAGAAGAACATTTGAGAAAAGACATCCACATCTTCTTAATAGTAAATCTACAAACCAGGTCCCATGAACTTACACGGGACTCCATATAACAGATGGCAAAACTGGAGACTTCTGAAAAGAAAGCCAGGGAGACAAAACAAAGTCCAGAAGCCTGTTCCTCTCATCCTCTGTGCCTACAGTGGCCATCTATGCTTTGATGAACACATTCCCCCCTTCATCATCTTTCTGGCATGATGAATCTATCCCTGTCATGTCACAGATGCAGGCCTGGGAAGGCTCACTCAGGGGCTTATGGTCCTGTGATGAGCTAGTAGCTCAGGGGCTGAGCATTTGGGTCTTGGACCACAAACAAGGATGCTTTTTATGTTCTTACGATTCTCCATAATACCGGAGATAACCATAATTGTTAAGACTAGAGACTAGGACTTCAAGCAGCAATACGATTCTCCCCAGAGACAGTACAGAGACACCCGCTAGCCATCCAGCACGTGTAGAATGTCTCCAGTAGCAATAAATTCTTCTCTCTACTTCAGGATGATCTAAGCATGACTGCTTATTGATTAATTTTTCTTTGTAGAGAGCATGGGGATTTCAAAGGAAAGATGCTACCAATTAGAATACTTTCTTTTCTTCTGCTGTGCAAATGGAGGAAAGGAGGTTTGGTTCTTGTGAAGGAGCTACTGGTAGACACAGTACATTTGGGGGCAGCGTTCAAGACAGGGTTTCTCTATGTATATAGCATAGCCATGGTTGTCCTGGAACTTCCTCTGTAGAGCATGCTGGCCTTGAACTCAGAGATCCACCTATCTCTGCCTCCCAAGTGCTAAGAATAAAGGTGTGTGTCACCACCACCACCACCACCTGCTGACAAGTATATTCTTTATTGGAAAGTCTACATTCATGAAATCCTTGACTAGAGGTGATGTTAGACCGGGACACACCTTGTGTGTATCTTACTAGACAGAAAAAAAAATTCTTAGCACAATGAATTAAGAAATAAAAAGACATCATGACACCATTACAATGTATGTTAGTTTGTATAACACTTAGAAAATATCTGAGACAATTCATAAGGAGGAATGGTTATAATTGTTCATTGTTTTGGAAGTTTCTGTTCAAGGCCCGTTGATCCATTTGCTTTTTTGGCCTGTGGTGGGGGAGAACCACAGGGCATGCAGAACATGGTTTAGCAAAGTGATCACCAAATGGAAGAGGAAAGGCCTGGAGTTCCAGAACTCCTATTAAGGGCGCCTGTCAATAACCAAAACATTTCCCACCAGACCCTACCTCTTAAAGTTGCCGCCACCTTTCAATAATACCAGGCCAGAGACCAAGCCTTTAATATGTTGTTGACCAAAATTATAACACATTGAAAATGTTATGCTTTCATTGTAACCTTAATACACATAACTGTATTTAGCAGCCTTTACTATAAGTTCACTGGCAATGGTCTAAAGCCAGTTTTAACCCACTTCTGTGAGACCTCATCACTCATTTCCAAACATGGGAGTGAAATCATCTTTACAATCTTTTACCATATTTTAACATTGGTGAGTTCAAAACATCTCAGTAAAATATTATTTTGTACTATTATAGTAATTCACTCTTTCTCTTCCTATGTCATTATGTACTTTTAGTGACAAGTAAATACAACATGAAGAATCTGGCTTTGAAAAGACACAGAACTCAACTTGCAGGAGCGGAAGTGTGTAGCTGAGGCAGAATGGATGTGGCACTCTGGGGGATGACTTGAGTCAGAGCGCAAGGCTCATTGACGTCTCATCCATAGCTTGTACGCACAGCGGGAGGGGATAATATTCATTTTTGAAAGATAAAACCCACATGGGGCATTATGTTGGCGACTAAGAAGTTTGACACCTGGGACCAGTTCATATTTTGGACTTGGGGATCAGATAACCATCCTGTAAATCAGTGGTTCTCAAACTTCCTAACTTGGTGACCCTTTAATACAGTTCCTCAGGTTGTGGTGGTCCCCAACCATAACATTGTTTTCGTTGCTATGCCATAACTGCAATTTTGCTGCTGTTATGGGTTGCAATGTAAATATTTGATATGCAGGATATCTGATATGTGACCCTCGTGAAAGGGCTGTTCGACCCCAAGGGGTCGCCTCCCACATGCTGAGAACCACTGCTATCGTGCAAGATGCTTATACAGCACCTCTGCTTTAAATATCCCTCCTCAGGCAAGAATCAACCCTTGGTCTCTGTGACGGTAGCACATTCAGAAGGTTTGCGTCAGAGGCAATGAAACTAGTTAACTTTAGTTGCCCACACATCTTTCGGGAATGGAGGTCAGCTATTTTATACACAGCGAATAAGACCAACGCATCACGGAACGTGAGGAAACATCTAATTCGGCCACTTTATGCTATGAAATAAGATCTTCGTCCTGGTCAGAGATCTTTGATCGTGTTACAGGAATAGTTCCGGATATTTTTACCCATTGCTGCACAGATGTATTCACTTGCTTTTACATGTGCTTAAGACTAATGCCTGAACAGACAGGTGTAAGGACAGGAGTCGGCCAAATATAAACTTGTACAAGTTCATGAGTTCAACAAGCAGGCTCCTAAAAAAAAACCCTCCCACCCAGGAAGGATCTTCCAGCACACATGACCGATTGGATGCCCTGTGAATGATCACGGCTCCTGCTCTGCCACATACGTTATGACTGCTTTAGTTTTACTTAAAGGTGATTTTTTTTTAAAAAAAGACTTATTTATTTATTTATCTATCTATTTATTTATTATATGTAAGTACACTGTAGCTGTCTTCAGACACTCCAGAAGAGGGCGTTAGATCTCATTACAGGTGGTTGTGAGCCACCATGTGGCTGCTGGGATTTGAACTCGGGACCTTCAGAAGAACAGTCAGTGCTCTTAATCGTAAACCATCTCTCCAGCCCTTGTTTTTTTTTTTTTTTTTAATCAGCTGGTAAGAGATTAAATAAAACTCACCACCTCTGTAATGCTGGAGTCTGTTTTCCCCCCCTTATGAAAAGCTCAACCTCATAACGCTGAGGATTTAAAAGAGAATCTATATTACATTCTTCTTGAGAATTCTTATTTTTCTCCTTAACAAACAAACCAACAAACAGCAAAAAAGCAAAACTCTTGTGAGCTAGCTCACAGTAAATCTTATTATGAAGCATGAGCCATCTCAAAGGAAACCAGGGTCCCAATGGAAGGTGATGGATCTGGAGCTGTCTGCTTTCATTGACCTCTCGTGGTTGTGTGAGCACCCTGCTTTCATTGACCTCTCATGGCTGTGTGAGCACCTTGCTTTCATTGACCTCTCATGGCTGTGTGAGCACCCTGCTTTCATTGACCTCTCATGGCTGTGTGAGCACCCTGCTTTCATTGACCTCTCATGGCTGTGTGAGCACCCTGCTTTCATTGACCTCTCATGGTTGTGTGAGCACCCTGCTTTCATTGACCTCTCATGGTTGTGTGAGCACTCCGCTTGGTTACGTTATCATATTCTGCTACTTAGTTTTCTGGAATGCATTTGAGAAAGGCTTCTGATTTCTGTTGTCCTCTTCTGCTATATTTCCACTCTTCCTTTGGGAGATGGTTGAAACAACGGTAGTCCAGGCTTGCCGCTAACTGCTGTGTAACCAGGGATGTACTTGAACTCCTGACCGAGATTATAAGCTTGTAGGGCCACAGCTGGCAATTCTTTCCCTTGAGCATCTTTACATTGTTCTATGTACTTTTCTTGCCCTGTTAATATACTGCACCATTCTGAGGAGCAGCAGCATCAGGGGGGCTGGGGGGTGGGGATAGTCCCTAAGTGATTGTCGAAGTGAAAGGCAAGTATTTCTAAGAAAACTCCTTGCTTGTTAGAAACAACTACATACCTGAATTGTCCTAAATCCAGTGTTCTAAGGAGTAAGAAAATGACCTGCTGAGTTGTCTGTCCAAGTGTCGCACAGAGCATCGGAGAGGTGCTGATAGCCACAGGTGGATTGTGGAGGCTGATTACAGAGAACAGTAGTAGACCAAGCTTGGTCATTATTCACAGATAATGTCATTTTTAAATAGGCTCTCTTTGCATAACTAAGAAGAAGTTGATTTACTTAGTTTTTCCTTCTGGGAAAAAAATGGAGTAACCATATTATTTTTACTGTGGTTCTGGTTCCCCACGACCCAGAGTCTCAAGTAGCCTAGGCTAGCCTCAGTCTCCTTCTATAGCAGGAGATAAACCTGACTCCTGATCCTCCTCCCTCTTCCTCCCCAGTGCCAAGATGATGGGCATTCATCGCAACACTGGGCACATTGCGGCTTTGAAATGTTTAAATAAGTTCAACCAGGTAAAGGTTGTTGCCACATTGGCCACAATAGTAAAAATCGTTTTGAGGAACATTTCCCGTCATTCTCTCTTTTTTTTTTCTCATAGAACTGACTCACTTTCCTAAGCTGACCAAACTTCCTCTTTCACCATGGACCCAAATATGTATTGGCACTACAGCCCCAGTCCAGCACAGGAAATGCAGAACTTTTAATGTCAGATGGTACCACTTTCTTCAAACTAATAGACTCTATCAGATCGCCATTTTCAGGATAGCATGAGATTTAAATTAAAATCTACTTTTCATGCTGCTTGATTAAATCATGCAGTTTTACATACTTTGACCCAGTATGTCAGTCAGTTATTATGAGAAAATCTAAAATTTAAGAGATACAAATATAATTTTCTTTTTAGTTACGTGGATGCTTAAAACCTGTCGTAATGAGTATTATTTATAAAATGGGCTCAGTACCCATTCTTTCTGTACACGGGGTGTTTGTAAAATACAAATGGCATGATGATCAAGGATGCTCTTTTTAAAACTGTAAACTTGTGGCTTAAAAATAAAATTCAGGGCTAAAGAAATGGCTCAGCGGGAAAGGGCTTGCTTTCCAAGAGTGAGGACCCAAGCTTGGATCTCCAGCCTTCATGCTCATCGCTAATCCCAGCACTGGACAGTGGAGATGGGCAGAAAAGACACGGGGTGTCAACCTGTGACATCCACAGGCATATATATATATATATATATATGCACACATACACATATATATTTACATATATACACATACATATATACAGTATATATATTTACATATAGAAACATACATATATACACATGCATATATACATATACACACACACACATATATATATATATATATATAGTCATTTGTATTTTGCACACATCCACATGAATAAGTATATATACTCTATGAATACATGCCCCCACACATGGAGAGGGAGAAAGGAAGATCTGAATAGATGGAAACATACCCTGTGTCTTTGATATGCAAATATATTCATTTCCCTCAAAAGTGATCTATAAATACAATGTAATTTTAGAAAAATGATGGCAGTTTTTTTTTTGGGATCTCCATGTGCTTATTTTAAAATTTGTATGAAGGAATGACACTAAGTCTACTTTAAAATGGAGAAACAAAAAGAGGGACTCACCCTCCCACACAAACTAGTTTGGAACTGGTAAATAGTCAAATAGACCCAAGGAAAAGTACCCGAAGCCAGAAATAGAGCCAAGTTTATGTGGGAGCCTGCTCTATAATATGGTACCATATTAGAGGATGATGGATGGATTGCCTCAAGCCATTGCGGTGAGCGTAGTAGGCCAAAACCATAGATCTATTTGTCTTCTCACCATGACAGAATTTACTGAATAACAATCAACTCACAACCTACACTCTGGTTTTGTTAGTTGACATTTGTCAAATAGCCCCAATTTCCCTTGACAGTTGGCTGTTGGCAAACAGTTTCTTTTATTTCGATCTGAATGACTAATGATCGATGGCTCAGTGGGTAGAAGTGCTAGCAATGCAAACATAAGGACCCGAGTTCAAATCCCAAGACTGATATTAACTCTCAGGTCACACGCTGTACATCATCTTAGTTGTATCTTTCTATACTGAATACAAAGGGCTACATAAGGGCTGGGGAGAATGCAGGGCTCAGAGAGTTCAAAGAGACCTTAGCGCAGTCAGGCAGCATCAGAATGCTGATGTACATGCAGAGCTGCTGTGGGTGGTTAGATAATATTCTAACCAATCTGCCTGGGGAGCTCCTGGAAGGTGACCGAGTCCAGCTAGACTTCAGGGTGAAGCCAAGCTGTGGAGGAGTAGTGTGGGGACAGGACCAAGGATTGGGGCTGAGAGGTAACGGAGTCACAGGACGAATCCTGAGAATCAGACTCCAGGGACCAGCGTCAGGCTGTAGATCTGAGTTTATAGCCCAGCACATAGTCTTCTATACAGTGTTTGAGCCAATCCCAAGCCCCTAAATCCTTGGCCAACTGTATCTCACCACACTGTCACTGTGCTCCAATGAAAGCCCTGCCTGATGAGGTAACTCAGAGGAGCAGGGGAGGGGGCAGGTGTGTGTATATGTTCGTGCATGCACACCTGCGTCATTACCTGTTAGGACTTCCTTGAAGATGCGGGGAGCAGCCAACATCTTGGCCTCCGTTTCTTTTTGCTGGATCACTGGTGTTCCCAGAGCCATTTTAGATCTAACGCTGTGTGTGGAAGATCAGGATTCTGAGGTGTCATAGGAGCCGGTGGTGTCTCGCTCTCCATCCATTTCTGCATCCCCCACAGCATAGGACCCTGGGGATGGGCACACAGCTCTAGAGGTAAGGCGTTGAACCAAGGGGCGCAAAATCACAAGGCACAGGAAGGGATCTAGATGGAGGAATGACTGGACAAATGGACGATTTGAGAGGGCCACATTAAGCAATGAGACCCAAGAACAGCTGAAGCCTTGGGGACAGTGCAAAGTTCTCTGCCTGTCTCTCCCATGATGAACACAGTGGCGACAGGCTGGTACAGTCATTCCTACTACAGTCACTGTGTTGGTCAGGTGTGTCCATTAAGTTCTTGGGCCAATTTATTTTTTATATATGATTTTAATACACCATGTGCTCCTGTGTGCCTCAGTTCACTTTGATAAGCTTATTGGTGGCACCTGTCCACTTTTAGGAAGGTTGTTTATCAAACTCGGCTTCGTGGGCGGTGCTGGGCAGGCAGGTGGTGGTGGGTCTGCGAATGCTGAGATGGAAAATCATTCTGTCTTTCTGTTTGTGCTCCGCAGGAAGCCAGGAGCTACTTGTAAAGTGGAGTCATTCAGGGCCAGGCAAACGTGAAAGCTATTGCTTCACGTGATACCGGGGTGACTTAGGGCAGGGAGCAGCTCTGTTGGTAAAGGGGACAACAGTACATCATAGTTTTGTGGTTTTCCACGAGCTTAGGCCATGCCAATGCCCAAATCCCTAGTAAGAAATGGTATACTATGGGTATATAACCTAATTCCATCCTTCCGTATACTCTAGCCCATCTCTAAATTACTTATAATATTTGAGTACATGCAATATAGTATATAAAAACATAAGACAATGCAAACATTACAAGAACTTTTTTTTTTCTTTAGGGAGTAACAAGAGCAAAAGCTCTCTCTCTCTCTCTCTCTCTC
>NC_034598.1:79248624-79251485 GCF_900095145.1 Mus pahari | reverse complement strand
ATATATATATATATATATATATATATATATATATATATATATATATGAAAATAGAAATAAAAGCATATTTATGTGATCTTGGATGACTACAAAACAATATAGATTTTAGTGCAGGTGAAAATTACTGGGCTGGTGAGATGGCTCAGTGGGTAAGAGCACCTGACAGTTCTTCCGAAGGTCCGGAGTTCAAATCCCAGCAACCACATGGTGGCTCATAACCACCTGTAACAAGATCTGACTCCCTCTTTTGCAGTGTCTGAAGACAGCTACAGTGTGCTTACATATAATAAATAAATAAAATCTTTAAAAAAAAAAGAAAATTACCCAGAGTTTCTGGGTTTGTGATTGGTTGAATCCATAATTGTTGATCCTGTGTAGGGAGAACTCACTTTCCATTAATCCAAACAGATTGGTCAGCCGTGTAAGAAATATGTCATGTAGTCCATTTTTTTAGTATGAGTTATGCTTGGAGTTCATTGGAGTTACAGGCAAGCAATAGGCGTTCTTTCCCCTAGCCGGTGGCTGGCGCATGTTTGGCTCAGAGTGCCTGAGAATTATAAAGTTCCAGCCAGTTTGCTTCATGACCAAGTCCATGATCAGAAAAAGGGGCCGTTCCCAGCCCCAAATTATCCATTGCATCTTTATCTTTATGTCTTAAACCAGAAAGATGGGGAATCTGGAGAAGGGTCAAGTTTGGTTTATGAAAAAGAGGATAGGATTTTCTCTAAAATTAGAGGACCTTAGAACCACCTGGTTGTGTAAATCAGCACACCAACCATTTTTGCCTTTTTTTTTTTTCTACACTGTATCTCTTGAATTTGTACTGAGTTATTCTCACCATTATGTTTGCTTCACACATAGAGAAAAAGAAAAATCCAGTGTAGAAGTAAGATTCTAAAGCTAATTGATGCCAAAAGTATTAAAGATACATCGTCAAGGCAAAGATGGTTAAGTTGGCTTTCCTTTAGATTTAACACTTTAGAAATTAAGACTGTTAAAGGGCAGGGACCTTAAGTCCAGGTAATTCAAAGCCAACAAAAGATATTTATACCTTAATCCTACAAAGTATTAATGTCTAGAATATATACCCTAAGTCCCAGTCTGTTGTTACAAAATAGGAATGACCATCATGACAGTAATAATAAAAAGTAAAGTGCTTGACACAGAGCCTGACAGACAACTCATGCTTACATGTTTGCCGGTCCTATTTCTTATCCCGTGATGAAACCCAGTTGGTACTAAGCCATGGTTCACAGACCCCCAACTCTCTGCTTTCTGAATAGCTCCGTATTGCTGACTGCCAGAACCACAGAGCAGTGCATATACAAATATCCTGCCGCTCCCAGAAGTTACAAACTATTTGATCAACATCCCCGGAAGAGATCCAAGGTTTCAAAACTAACACAGAGGTGAGGACTACACAGCCTGTACCCCTGGAGCTGTGGGAACCCCACTGCCAAAGACTTCAGCTGGGTGATGAAGCAAGGATCACATTTCATGGCTTGAGGTGTGAATCTTGTGACTGTCACATTCCAGCTCTCCCGAGGCTGGGCCCCAAACACACCCCATCCAGAGAACAGAGTGACTTTGGAACAACAGTTTCCTTGTTGGCTCTTCATCCAGTGTAACATCTGATGAGGTGCACAGGAGAACCACCCTTCTACCGACTTTCCTAGGGACTCCCATGCCTAAAGCCAGGCTAGTCAGAGATGACTCTGCTCACGGCAGACCAAACCTGTGCTCTGAAAGCTGTCTTTTTCTGTGTTATGACCTCAGCTTTGGGAGAGGCTCTGGCTTCCCGTGTGTGTGGCCTTGAGACTTTCGTGATGATACGCTTAGGCAGAAGGCAACGAACTGAACTCTGTGTCAGTTACCTGAGATGGGTTCATAACTTGGACTTGAAGGAGAGATAAACAAGTCATAGGGCCGAATGGCTGATAAGAAAGGAAGGGAAATGAAAGATAATTCTATTTGGTACTATCAAACACACTGATTCCTGTCCCCTGGAAACCTGGGATACACACATTTCTATCTTGAGTCTACAGATGCAAAAACTGAAGCTCAAAGAGAGAATGTTGCTTGTCCAACTTATTCAGGTTATGAATGGCTCCTTGGGTTCTGAGCTCTAGGTCTTGTGGACTCCAAAGACTATTACGTGTTTGTTCGTGTGACTGGATGACTTTCAGTACATCATTTTCTTTATATACAGATGCAGACATAGGGAGGGATGAAGGTGAAGAAGAAATCTAGATGGCAAAAAAAAAAAAAAAAAAAAAAAAAAAAAAGAAAGAAAGAAAAAGAAAAAAGAAAAAAGAAATCTAGATGGCTGAGCAGACTCTCTGGAAGCATACCTGGTCAGTTTCATTCTTACCCAGTCTTGGCCAACTGACTTCCTACCACTGTGTTTGAACACTTGCGCCTTGGGTTGGGTGTGGCTTTGGTTTCTCAGAAGTCCTGTACCCCTGGGATGATGTCATCCTTAAAGTACCGTCGCTTTTTGTCATTTGGAGAAGACTGCTTTTTCTAGGATATCCACTCTTCAATACGGGTGGATCCTCTGTCCAGAAGGGACAGCAGACAGGGCGTTCACAGCAGGAGACGGCTTGCTTTCTGGCTTGCCAGTCAGGTGGAATTTCATCTCTAAGCTTCTGGAGCTTGTGTCTCATTAGCCACGAACAGAAACACACTTGTCCAAACATCTGTAAAAGGTGTGTGTGCGCGTGCACACACATGTTTAAGAGAGCACAAGTAGTTTTTGTTCCCACTTAAGGATATTGTATAAAGGAATGGGTTTTGTTATGCATTTATATAAGTGCATGGTTTTGGGTTTTTTGTTTTTGTTTTGTTTTGTTTGTGTGTGT
>NC_034598.1:79226005-79247584 GCF_900095145.1 Mus pahari | reverse complement strand
TTCTTCTTCTTCTTCTTCTTCTTCTTCTTCTTCTTCTTCTTCTTCTTCTTTTTCTTCTCTCTCTCTCTCTCTCTCTCTCTCTCTCTCTCTCTCTCTCTCTCTCTCCTACAGCACTCCCCTGTGTGTCATTTAACATGGTTGGACTGTAAGTAGCAGAGACCTCATATTTGTGACTTAGTGGGGGTTTTATTTTCCTCACAGAATACGAGGTCAACCATAAGCACTTCGATGTGAGATTGGGACCTCTTACTGCCCTTAGTAGCTTTCACAGAAGAATTTCTTTGTCACGTTTGCCACAGGCTATTTTATTTCATGTGTTGCCAGAAATGTCTAAGCACCGAGTAAGAGCTGGGAAAAGGGCTAAGTGGAGGACCAAGAAGGTAAGTTCAGATTGAATACATGCCTTCTAAAAAGCTTCCTCAAAGCCTTCAGCTGGTCCCTGAACCTGTGACTCACGGCCACACCTCACTGCCAGTGGGTAATCCAGGAGTGTTTGCCTGAGTTCCTCTATCAGTAAGAAAGGGAGGGTGAGCGGATACTGGCTGTTTAACCAGCATCGCCCGCCCACCTCGAGTAGTTTAAAATTTATAGACAAGGAAAGTGAAATTAGCCAATGCTTTGCCAAAGGTCAGATAGGGAGGGAGCGTCAGATGTGTCTGAGTCTAAAGTCAACACTCCTACAGGTCGTGCATAATTTATTACTGATGCTCTGTAAGGTTTGGAGAAAGCAGACTTTGTGCATTCTCTTTGATTTGGGGGTGGGGGGTGTAGGGTGGGGGTTGACCTTTTGACTTCCACCTCTTCCTTGGGCGGTTGTGGGACTGAATCTAGAGCTTTGTACATGCTCGGCTGATTCTTCTTCGAGCCCTGCCTCCAGTCCTCTCTCAGCATCTTAAGAACAGCACCGGGATCAGCATACGGAAGACACCAGAGGCTCAGTTTGATGCAGGGCCAGGAAGAATTTGCTAACAGTTAGGAACCCAGTGTTAGATGATGTATCAAATGCCAACCAGGAATGTTTGTGTACACCCAGAGCGCCCCTCAGAGGAGGTTCTTGAGAGCCCTAGGGGTTAGGGTCACTTGTGAGTTTAAGATTCTTAGTGTTTGGGCTGGAGAGATGGCTCAGTGGTTAAGAGCACTGACTGCTCTTCTGAAGGTCCTGAGTTCAAATCCCAGCAACCACATGGTGGCTCACAACCATCCGTAATGAGATCTGACGCCCTCTTCTGGTGCATCTGAAGACAGCTACAGTGTACTTATATATAATAATAAATAAATCTTTAAAAAAAAAAAGATTTTTAGTGTTTGAAACTAACGTGTCTGTCAGTCTTGACAGACTTGAGGACAGTCTTGAGGATAGGAAGGCCGGATACAGCCTGACTGCCTCTCTCCCTTCTGGGCAGAGCTAGAGGCCTATATAATTAGTTTATGGTTAAAACTGAGATTTTGTTTCTGTTTTTATGAATAAAATAGGGCTTTATTAACAATTCTGTGGGATAAAGGGAGAACGCCAGCAACCAGAAGCTGTAGCTATGCAAGCTGTAGCTATGCTAGCTGTAGAAGAATATGAGAGAGGGAGAAAGAGAGAGAGAGGAGAGAGAGAGAGAGAGGAGAGAGAGAGAATATGAACGGAGAATGACTAGAAATAGCAGAACCCCATGCTAGTCCATTCAGCTTCCTGAGGCTAGACCTTCAAAGAGCTTCTGATTGTGATAGGTTTTGGTGACAGTTGTTGAAATCTGATGGGCAGGGAGAATGCTTGACTCCTAAAGACAAGTGTCTGGCACAGCCTCTGTGCCTGGGTCTTCTCTAAGTGATTCACGTTTAAGAGTCATGAGCCCAGCCCAGCCCAGCCCAGCCCAGCCTAGGCTAGAAACAGACCTGTGTTTGGACACACTGCACAGTTTTCTCCACTTTTAAAAAAGTGCCCTTCCGGTTTGCTCAGTGACCTTGGGAAAGTCACACCCTCTCTGTGTGGCTTGATTTTTGCCTCCGATGGAGATAAAATTAGAAGTGAGTAGTTATATGGGACAGGAAAGACGATTCGAGATCTAAAGACTCCTCACAGATGCGAGCGATATCGTGTTTATGGCTGTTATTAGTGGAGCTTGTCTCTTGTCCTACCCGCCTCTCATTAGGTCATAGGGCATTGCATAAACAGGTTTGGCCCATGACCGGTATTTGATGATGCTGGCATGAGAACTGAAGGGTGGGGATTTCTCTCAGGCTGGCAGTTCACCATTAACCTGCTGTTGCCTGAATCTCAATGCCGTTTAGTAGGGAAGCTGGAAACAAGGGGTGTCATAGATACTGGTTCCACTCTATTCAGTAAGGACTGACTGAGCCCCCGTGTGCCGAGTTCTATTTCCCTACCAGAGAGCAAGATATACTATAAAGCACTAGGCCCCCTTGTGTCTATTAGCTCAAGGGCTCTGGAGATGAAGGGCTTGGAGAGCTCATCTGTCACAATTTTGTGTCTCTTGTGTGCATCTGACTGACAGAGGTAAATGTCAAACTGCTGTCATATCCATTTCCATAGGGAACGAGACCAACATCCTAGGGTTTTTGGCCCAGGGTTTGGTCAGGCTCACCTCTCTGTCTCATGCTGCACCATGTCACTCTTAGAACCACGGGGTCCTAGCCGTTTGGACTTCCCTACAGCGGCACACACATCTTGTTTTCCCGTTCCTGTGGGCAGTGGGCTGTCAGAGGCTTTCTGTGAAGGGCCGGACCACCCTTGTTCTTAGCTTTCTATAGCATATATGTCTCTGTTGCAACTTCTCACTGCTCTTATTACCACAGGGAAAGCGCCATAAACAAAATGTAAATGACTGCATAGAGATGCGTCCAAATAAAACTTTATTTACAAAGACAGGCAAGGGTCCAGATTTGATGGTTAGTCTGTACTCTGCTGCAGTATATTCTAGACCTTTGCCCCTGCTTTGGGCCTCCACAAATCTGCATTAAACACTCCTTCTTCTTCACTCATCTGATGACTACCGGTTCAATTATTATCAAAAGTTCCAACCCTTTTGTTGGGAGAAGAGTCTCGTATTATTTATTCAGATATTGAGAATATCCCTGTGCCCGGAGAACTAGTTAAAGTCTGGACACCGGGTGTTGTCATGAATTTTGTAAAGAATCCTCAGTTATCGCTGATTGGTGAATAAAAATCTGAACAGCCAATGACTGGGAAGGGGAGACAGGAAGGAAGGACTCCTATCCCAGCCAGGGGCCCCAGGGAGAAGGAGTTCTCCATGGGGGAGGTGAAGGTTCAGGAGAAGAAGGGCGACCAGGTGGAGGGAGAAAAGGGGTTGCTGTGAGTATCTGCAGGAGAACAAATTGCCAAGGGAGTTCTCCATGAGGACAGACAGCCACAGCAGAGACTAAATGCGAGTTACTCGGGCTGTGTGGCTGGGAAGTAGCTAGATATCGTTAGGTACACCTGCTCAGTTATTGTGCTTAAAGCGTGTTGAATTAATCAGTAGGTCTTTGACTCAATTATTTGGGAGCTGGCTGGGGTAGAAAACACTGCCTCTTTTAAATTTCATCCTATACTCTTCCAGGTAGGGGCTAACTGGAAATAACAGTTATGCAAGAGAAAAGAAAATGTACCTTGCTCTATACATGAGAACCAGAACCTGGCAATGGAAACTCCCTGTCACTTACTGAATAGACCGTCCAAGGAAGGAACATATATGATGCTTTGGAAAGTGCGTGTGTGTGTGTGTGTGTGTGTGTGTGTGTGTGTGTTTTAAGGTTATTTCAGTAGACTGCTTCTGCTATATAACACACAGCTGTAATTCCCACTTGTTTCCAGTTCGCCCAATAACCTTATATTGTACATGATACCTCCACAAGCTTTAGAAAGTTCAGCCTTCAGCCAGTGCTTTCTTCCTTAACCCAGTGATTAAGCTCCACTCACTCACGTATTGACAGAGCCATTCTGCTAACAATTGTTAGTGTGCGTCTACTACAGGGCAGAGTCAGTGACATTTTAATTTTTGTGCAGTGCCTAGAAAATCTGTCCCCTGTGAAACAAGGAAAGGCAAAGCTAAACAGAGATGTCCATTGCCACAGACGTATTTGCCTCCCGGCTGTCGGGTCCCATAGTGAAGAATTGTCTTTCCAGACTGATGCCAGAGCTACAGTTCTGCTGGGGTGTGGTCAGCAGCTCTCCCCAGCCTGCAGTGGCCTCATCTGGAGTTCCTTTGGAGACTCCCACACGTCATTTGCTTTTTCTATATTCCAGGGTCACCTGATTTCTGGTGCCTTCTTGTTTGTTTGTTTTGTTTGAGACAGGGATTCTCTGCGTAGCCCTGGCTGTCCTGGAACTCACCCTGTAGACAAGGCTGGCCTCGAACTCAGAAATCCGCCTGCCTCTGCCTCCCAAGTGCTGGGATTAAAGGCATGTGCTACCACTGCCCAGCTGTGCCTTCTTAAGGCGGGACCAAAAATAGTTACACCCATTTCCCAACTTCCACCTGGGCAGGTCATTCGACTTTGTGGGTCACCAGTCCACCTCGTGTAGAGTGCCTCTTTTTTTGTTGTTGTTGCTGTTGCATTTTTATGTTAAAATGTAAATGTCTGTGTCTTTTGTTTTTGTTCTTTGTGTGTGTGTGTGTTTCCACAAGAACCAGAAGAGAATATTCCATCCTTCTGAGCTGCAGAGAGTATTAGATCCCTGGAGCTGGAGGTACAAGCAGTTCTGAGTCACCACTGTGACTGTGGACGCTGGTCCTGTGAAAGAGAAGCAAGCACTTGTTAAGGGATGAACCACCTCTCATTGAAACCTTTTTTCTTTCTTTTTTTTTTTTCTTTTTTTTTTTTAAGATTTATTTATTTACTATATGTAAGTATACTGTAGCTGTCTTCAGACACTCCAGAAGAGGGCGTCAGATCTTGTTACGGATGGTTGTGAGCCACCATGTGGTTGCTGGGATCTGAACTCCGGACCTTCGGAAGAGCAGTCGAGTGCTCTCACCCACTGAGGTAAATGTAAATATGAAGTTCCCAATAACTCATATCATTATATTATTATATAAAATTATAGAAATTATTTCTTAGATTCATGGAACCAAAGAATATTATAGATAGGGCTTAAGCCAGTGGTTCTCAACCTTGGGGTTGCATCCATGGACCTAAGACCACTGGAAAACGTAGATATTTACTTTACAATTCATAACAGTAGCAAAAGTGCAATTACGAAATAGCAGTAAAAGTAATTTTATAGCTGGGATCATTGCAACACGAGGAACTGTACTAAAGGGTCTCAGGACCAGGAAGGTGGTGAACCACTGTCTTGAGGCATAGAGCCCTTCCTTCTAAAGCAAGCAGAAGGAACTGATTTTCAGTACGGGAGTAAAATGACCTCACTCGCTTTCAGCCTGGTAAGATGTAGCTTTCAGTGGTAACCGGGAAGGTAATGAATGTGTTTATGTCAGCGGCTGAGAGAAGAAAAATGGCTACATCTGGCTACAAAACAAACACCAAACCTGCCGGGGAGCTTCTCACCTTACCTGAGCAAGCAGCAAAGACTGCAGGCGGGGAAGGCGGTGGGGCTGACCACAGTGTGTTGAGTAAACACTGGGGAACCAAGAACATTCTGGATCAGCTTCCTTGCCGCCCCACCCCCCACCCCCCAGGTCTGGAAGTGATTTTGCTGCCAGCAGAGGGAGAGAGCACAGGACTCTCTGACTCTCTCTGTGGACACTTACCCTCCACGGCTAACAGGGAACTAAAATTCCCCCTTGCCCATGTCCTCTTCACAAAGGTGACCCTTGCTTGAGCCCAAGCTGTAAGAGCGGCCACTGAGGGAATCAACTAAAGAGGAAATGACTACCTGCTTAAGCAGGAGGGCAGGATTCCAAGATGACTTTTGCTTGTAAAAGTAGGGTAAGAGGTGGTAAGGGTACGGACCACAGATGGTGTAAAAGGGAGAAGACAGAGGGTCAGCATGTTGTATCAGTCAGCTAGCCTACTGCAACAAGTACTCGTGTATTTTGGTGGTAAGAGACTTCTGGCATGTTTCTTGTCTGTGAGATCTTGCCACAGTATGTTTTGAATTTATATACAGTGTGTGTGTTTGTGTGGTGAGTGCTCTGTGTTGTGTGTGTGTGGTGAGTGGTATGGTGTGTGTGTTTTGTATGTTTTATGTGTGGTGTATGTGTATGTGTTTACATGCTTAGGTGGGCAAGACATTGACAAATGAGCTTCATAAATTGCTGTTTGTGTGCCTGAACTATTAAAGTTCAGTGAAGAAGAGGAGGAAGGAGGAGGAGGAGATGAAGAAGAAGAAGAAGAAGAAGAAGAAGAAGAAGAAGAAGAAGAAGAAGAAGAAGAAGAAAGAGGAGGAGGAGGAGGAGGAATGGGGAGAAAGCAATCAAGCAACTCCAGTTAATATCACCTGTATAGTTTATGATCTATGTGTATGTGTATGTGAGCTCAGGTAGACATGACATTGACAAATGAGCTTTATAAATAAATGTGCTGTTTGGATACCTGAACTGTTAGAGTTTAAAATGAAATACTGTCGTATTGTCTTCAGTCCTGTTTTTGGAAAGAACACTTTAGGCGTTTGTATCAAAGGTCAAGTGTTGTCATCAGTGTATAACTTTGACTCAGAAATTTCACTCTAAGGAATTGATCTCCCAAACCTAGTCAGTCATACAAAAGAATGTAAAAAAATTGAAAGCAACCCTTGTCGGTCAGAAGGAGTTAAGTAGATGATGTTGTACAGTGAAGATGTGAGACACAGAGAGGATGTGTCACAGCGCTTCACAGTGCATTAAGCATCACTAAGAAATCCAAGAATACATGAAAGGGCTGGGCCTCGGTAGACGCAGAGGATTGCACCGTATCCATAGACTGCTTCTAGGAAGTTATCCCAAAACTGTAACACTGGATGTCTCTGTGCACACGATGAGAAGATGGCTTCCAGATGCCTCCAGACGGTTGCTTTTCATCTCCTACTGTTTTGCACTGTTTGAGAATCCTGATTGGCCAGGTGTGTCCGTCATTTTCAAAAAGAATTTTAATGAAAATGTCACTCTTCCCAATTAATTGGGAGTTTCCGTCCCGGTGACACCAGTGTTCTATGGAATAGACAACAATGTCCTGATTTTTTTTTTCCCTGACAGTCTGGACACTTGGATAGCTGCCTTGGAATCTCGACTTCTCCCCTAGCAAGCCACACCAAAGGCCTTTTCATACTGAGGGGTGGCCCTGCCTCCCAAATCATTAGTTATTGGCCTCCTGCCTCCTGACTATTCCAGTTTCTCAGCTCTCAAGTGTTACCGGCGCCTTCTCTTTGTCCATGGATGATGAAGAATGTTTGGAGGGATAAAGGCTCACTGATTGATTTACAGTAAATAATACTCGGCTCCTTCTCAGTGGCCTTTAGGGAGCAGTCATGTGACAATGACCTAGCAATGTTTGTTTGATATCAAGCAATGTCGAGGAGAGGCCAAAATAATTTTCTTTTGTGAGATTTGCTACGCATTCAGCACTGAATGACTGGAAAAAGTAATATGGGCGATGTCCACATTTAACAGTTTGCCATCCTGGGCTTTCTCCTGTGATGCTTGGTTTGTTGTAGCTGAATCCTCCATTTGCCTAAGTCTTCTGTCTTCCCTCTGTTCAGACTGGAAAGTCTTTAGGCCAGAGGTAGTCTTTAATCCCATGTCTTTAATCCCAGCCCTCTAGACAGAGACAGGAGGATCTCTCCAGGTTGCAGGCCTTCCTGGCCTTGAGTTACAACCTAGCTAGAAATATATAATGACCGTTCTGTCACAAATAGGCAAACACCACCTGTACTGGCTGGTTTTATGTGTCAACGTGACAAAGGCTGAAGTTATCACAGAGAAAGGAGCTTCAGTTAGGGAAATGCCTCCATGAGATCCAGCTGTGGGTCATTTTCTCAATTAGTGATCAAGGGGGGGAGGGCCCCTTGTGGGTGGTGCCATCTCTGGGCTGGTAGTCTTGGGTTCTATAAGAGAGCAGGCTGAGCAAGCCAAGGGAAGCAAGCCACTAAAGAACATCCCTCCATAGCCTCTGCATCAACTTCTGCTTCTTGACTTGCTTGAGTTCCAGTCCTGACTTCCTTTAGTGCTAAACAGTGGTTTAGAGGTATAAGCTGAATAAACCCTTTCCTCCCCAACTTGCCTTTTGGTCATGATGTTTGTGCAGGAATAGAAACCCTAAGATGCCACTAAAACACTAAAGGCTGTATAAGTATGAGACCAGTGTCATCCAACTATGCATGTGTCCGTCCGTCCATCCATCCACCTGCCCACTCACCCACCCATCCATCCATCCACCTGCCCACTCACCCACCCATCCATCCATCCACCCATCCATCCATCCATCCATCCATCCACCTACTCACCCATCCATCCACCCACCCATCCATCCATCCATCCATCCATCCACCCACCCATCCATCCATCCATCCATCCACCCACCCACCCATTCACTTATGGATAAATACTTACCACTTGCGCATGTGTGGTGCTTTGCTATACTCTAGGGATGCAAACATGAATAAGATACATTCCTTGTAGCCAGGTGTGGTGGCACACGCCTTTAATCCCAGCACTCTGGAGGCAGAGGCAGGTGCATTTCTGAGTTCGAGGCCAGCCTGGTCTACAAAGTGAGTTCCAGGACAGCCAAGGCTACACAGAGAAACCCTGTCTCGAAAACAAACAAACCAAAAAACCAAAAAACAACAAAAAAAGATACATTCCTTGCTTTCAAGATGTTCATGGCCTCCTAGTATTTTCGCAGTGTGTTGATCTTTACAATAATATGCGTCCTCCTAAGCGCTGAACACAGATCCATGGAGGTGCCGAGGAAGGGCAGGCAGCTTGAGAAAGTGCTCAGACCGTGAACCTGGGAGGTCACAATGATGTTGTGGCTGTGTATTCTAGTTTTTGCTGAAGGGTGTTTAGAAGAAGTACCAGTTTCTCAAGACCTTTTAGCAGTAGCTTTCAGGAAGGGGTTTTCTTTCTTAGACATTTCTGGACCTGGAAACTCTCCTAAGGGTGACCCTGAAGACAATACTCTGGTCTGGTCTAAAAATGGTCTGGGCTGCTTTCTCTTTAGGAACCAGGCTCACTTTTTACGTGGACAAATGACCACTCATCAAGAAGGGACATAGGAAGAGGGCAAGAGGCTGGGAGAGGCGATATTTCCGGGGTGCTGCTGAGGGCCAGAACCTTTGTGCCCTTCTCTTACATAGTGAGCAGTTACCCAAAGGTATTGCAGGTTGGTAGGTGAGTCACACCTCTGTCCTTGTGTGTTTTTACAATTTTAAACGATTTCTAAAACACTGTGTCCTAAGTTAGGTCCCTAAGGAAGCACAGCCCCATCATCTCCCTCTCAGAGGTGAAAATTATTAGACATATATAAAGTCAATCACAGAAAAATAGAACAACAATCACGGAAAAAAATTTTAGGGACCCAGAGTTTCCTAGGATGCTATGGTACATCTGTAGGTGCAAATGGTATGCATGAGAGCGTGTAAGATGATTTTCAATTATCATGCAAATATTTTAAATTTTCATTTATGAATTAGAAGAATCTAAGCCTAATCTTTGAGTATAGAAATACTACTGTGCACTCCAAGGATCCCCAGTGAGCTGATTTTAAAGACAGCCTAAAGGAATGGGTCCTGAAGCAGCCAGCCATCTACAAGGATGTGAACAGGAGCATGGCATGGAGTCTAAATGTTATTTGAATGGTCTGAGGGACTGAGAAAGTTTATTCTCCAGGAGACAGAGAAGTTACGTGAGTTACCCATACTCAGAAGAGATTAGAGACCAGAACATGGTCACCCGACTTTGCCCCAACATCCTCTGTCAACTTCCCACTCGGCAGACAAGGAAAAGCAGCTTGGCTAAGGAGCCATCTGTTTTTGATTAGAGACTCCAGTGAGAATCTGGCAGCAAAGTAGAAAAGCATAGACTTTGTTTAGTGTTAAACCAAAGTAGGTACTCACAGAGTGCTTACTATGCACCTCACTCTTATGGAGATTTCACGCATATTAGTGCATGTTAATCCCTAAGACACCCTTTTAGATGCAATTAGACATTTCCATTGTCTTTCTTTTCATGGGAGACAAATGAAGGAATGAAGTTGGTTCTAGTTTGTATATGCTCAACCCAGGGAGTGGCATGATTAGAAGGTGTGGCCCTGTTGGAGTGGGCATGGCCTTGTTGGAGTAGGTGTGGCCCTCCCTGTTGGAGTAGGTGTGTCACTGTGGGTGTGGGCTTTAAGACCCTCATCCTAGCTGCTTGGAAGCCAATATTCTGCTAGCAGCCTTCAGATGAAGATGTAGAACTCTCAGCTCTGCCTGCACCGTACCTGCCTGGATGCTGCCATGCTCCCATGATAATGGACTGAACCTCTGAACCTGTAAGCCAGCCCCAGTTAAATGTTGTCCTTTATTAGAATTGCTTTGGTCATGGTGTCTGTTCACAGCAGTAAAACCTTAACTAAGACAAAGATCAAGTGCTTTTTAACCCTTAACTTGCCGTGCTGAGACGTGAACCTACCTAGTCCAACTCTAGAGTGTGTTCCCTTAACCACTACACACTCAGGTCACCAATACATGAGGATTGATGGAGGTGTTTTCATCTCTCCTGGGAATGGAACGATTCTGCTTGGTGTGGGACCTCCTCTCCATTTCCCACTTCAAACTCACCAATGAGTCCTGGTTCATTCTTTAGAAGACGTAATTTCTTCTGGCCATCCACTTTTCTTCAGCATAGTTCAGGCTGTCCTAGAATTCACGATTCTCCTGCCTCAAATCCTCTAAGTGCTGGGATTGCAGAAACCCCCAGGAAAGATGTACAGTTACCATTGTTTCCTAGGAGTAATCCATTCATATGCAAGGATGAAAAGAAAGACTCCCACCTCCAAGGCTGAGATGGACAGAACCACCGTTGGTGACTGAAGTGGTGTGGTTAGTGTGAGTCACGTGGATTCATGGCAAACCTGACAGACGTGGGTAGTGGCCCAGGGCACTACACGGGGTCACCCGGTGTCAAGGAAGCCCTGTCTGCTCGCTGCCTGGTGTCTGGCACAACACCTGGTGCCAAGCAGGTGTTCAGAGCGAGAACGATTGGAAGCCAGGATAGAAACAGCTAGGTCTCCAAGTGGGCAGCGGTGTGGCGATTGGAGGTGAAAGGGCAGCAGACCCGAGTTTGACCTACTTTATTATCCCGCTCCAGGTAAGCTAGGAGGAAAGCCTGTCCACAGGGAAGAACACAATGCCCAGACCATGCAACAGTGTGCTGTCATAGCTAGGGTTCCAGGCTTAGAGGGAATCCTTTCACCTTTGTCTTCTATCACAGCAGACTTGTGTATTCTGCCTTCTTAAATAAAGGGACCTTGGTGTCCATCCATGTAGGGTGTTTGGTGGGGTGGGGAGAGGGAGGCCATCTGGGTCCTGTCACTAGCCTCCTCTGTACTGGTGCTCAAAGAGGATCAGCCTATGGGTGCTTTTCTTTATCTCCCCAGCAGGTGCTGACAGCTGAGCCATTCCACACACCTTTGGGGCAAAGAAATGCCGGAAGCCGCCGGGGCCAAGTTCAAAGACCGAACATTCCTTCCAAGGCGACCAAAAGCACCCTGGAGGGCTGGCTCCTAGTTACATAAGCCACAGGTTAGCAGGTCCCCCCCACTGATGTACTCAGCCTGAGCCATTTCTGACTTACGCAACTATTACAACTATTACGCAGATGCACTTGTTCAGTGTGGCAACAGGCGCTAGGTTGCTATCAAGAATGTGGTGTATCCGCCCCATGCTCACTTAGACAACACTAAAGCTCTTCACCACCAGGTGGTTAAGGCTGCCTGATCGGGCTGGCAGGAGGGAAAGGCATGACTTACTGTAGCTCTTGGCCCGGGCCACCGAACACTCAGTACCTTGTACCCCGTTAGCCTTGGGCAGTAAACCCTCTGATAAAATGTTCTTTTTTGGTGTTTGTCTTTCCTGGCAGTCTCATTTTTGGGATATAAATGGCTCATTATTTCCACCCCATAGATCCATTCTTGATTTCTAAAGAAAAAAAAAAGGGGGGGGGCAAGGGTTGGTTAAAAAAAAAAAAAATCATCACTGGGGCGACCTCTCCTCTTCTCAAATGTTCTGACCTTGAACAGAGGCGGAGTTTCCACACTGCTCTGGGCCATCTGCAGAGGAGCCAGTGTGGGAGAGGTTGACTTAGGGAAGGCAGCCGTGAACAGGGGATATAAATATATTACACTAAAGCGCTTGGTGCCATTAAATGCCAGGAAGCGGCACAGACCTTCTCCTCCCTCCCCCCCCCCTTCCCACCCCATACCTCAGTCTCATTCCCAGCTCTATAACAGATGCACTGAGCACTATCCTCATTCTCCCCCCCCCCCCCCCCCCCCAGCTGCTGGAGCCCCTGCAACCTTTTCAGAGGACACTGGGCAGTGAGCATCAGCAGTTAGGAAGTTGGAACAGGGTCCCTCCCCAACTAGGTCATTTTCTCTGCAGGGCATCTTGGAGGCAAATTTTATGAAGGATCAAGTAACTGGCCCAGAGCAGTATAAATAGCGAGAGAGCATATGACAAGCCTGGCGATGAATGTGGCTGGGCTCAGGCAAGGCACCCGCTGTGTTGACTGCTATGCTGCAAGCTTGCGTGGAGCCATCTTTCTGGAAGGCGACCTGGAAAAGGTGTGCGCAAAGGTGGATGCAGACTTGCTAAGGCTTAGTATCCAAAATCATTTTCAAAGGGTTGCCTCCTTATTTTTTGGAACTTGGTGAGCCACCCAGTTAATTCAGGAAAGGAACCTGAGGCTGGAGGAGATTAAGTTTGGAAGCAGACACTGTCCCAGACTGAGCTTCCCCAAGTCCTTCGGGCACTACTAAGAGCAAAAGTGTAAAGCACGTCTAAATACTGTGTAGGAGCTAACATGTCAGAAGCAGACGAGAAGGACTCTTCTCTTACAGACTTGACTCTTACAGGACAATCTGGAGCAAGTTTAATGTAACCCATTAGTTTGTTCTACTGATGTCTCCCTTTGCTGTAGAGTAGACCCGGAGTGTAAACCGAGCTTTAGCCAAATGGATCAGATAACTGAGCGGTGAGAGCCACAGGGTTATGACAGAACAGTTTCTTAAACTAGCTGTTTTTTTGTCAGCCCTGTCCTCACTGTCCAGAGCTGTTGACACCTCTGAAGATAAGCGTGTGTCCACCACTGGAGGAGACTCAGAGGATTGTAATGGAGCAGGGCATTCCTGCTCGTTCGTCTCCAACATGTTTCCAAGGGACCCCTGGATTCCAGGACAACACATCTGCTTCGTTCCGACCTAAATTCTAAATGCACTGCGAGAGATGACAGTATTGTCAGCTACCCACCCTTCTGAAAAGGACAGTAGCCACCTGAACGTACCGCACTCTATTTATTAAAAACGAGTATCTATACTTTGCCTCCAGAACTTAGAGAAAGCCACTGACGTTCAAGGGACCAGTGACCACGAGGGCCGATGCTTTCAGAATCGTCCCCAGAGGGTGTGGGGACATGGAGGAAGCCCTGTTGCTGACTTCCTGACTCCCTCTCAGTCTGGCAGAGACTATTGGCTCCTTAGTCAGTGTTTACTCTATCTTTTTCCTCTATAAAAACAATTCTAGCATGGCAAAATTCCTAAGAGATGGTGTCTCCCAACCTCTCTCATAGTAAGAGTGTCACAGGACAGGGTGCTTACATAAATTTGAATTTTGGCAAACAAAATAATTTTTAATTACAAGTATGTGTGTGTGTGTGTGTGTTATAGTATTTTTATATCTCTAATGGTTTATTTTTATGTGTAGGGGTGTTTTGCCGGCATGCATGTATGTGCATACTTGATAGCTGTGGAGGCTAGAAGAGGGTGTTAGGTCCCCTAGCACTGGAGTTCCAGGCTGTTGTGAATTGCCATGTGTGCCCTGGGAGCTGAACTCAGGTCTCCTGCAAGAGCAGCTGATACTCTTGTCCGCTGCGCCATCTCTCCAGCCCCCAATATGTTTATATTTTCATCTGACAAATATGGCAGCTGTATGTACATGGCTTTTGGAATGCAGTTACACATTCTCTCTGTCCCCTTTCTCCTTTCTCTCCTGGGAGGTAGATGGGATAGCTGCAATTTCAGCAGCCACCCAGAGACGTGGGGGAGAACAGAAGAAAAAGACTGAGGACTTAGGTCTCTAGTGACCGTATACCTTCAGCGCTGCTTTTGTGTGAGAACAAGCTATTGGTCCACATTGGCTGCCATGCTGTCTCTGTGATTCGTACAAATGTTAGATATCATAGATATCCATAGCTTATGACCTTAACATATTGTAGAGTAGTGTTACTTTTTGTGTATGGCAGAATCTGTTTTACTATGTACCATTTGCTTTGGTTTTTATTTATTGTACATAATTATCTCTAGTATCTCTCTATATACACACACCATATTATATTATAAAACAATATATATTATTTATTACCTATTATTACATATTAACTATACACTATACACACACACACATGCACACACACTCACTCACCACCACACGGACATTATTTTTCTTCTTGTGTATCCCAAACTGGCCCTGAATCTTCTGTATACCCAAGGCTGGCCTCAAACTCCTGATCCTCCTGCCTCTGCCTTCGAAGCACTGGGATTACAGTTGTGTATCACCACATCCAGTTTAGTTACTATACTTTTAAGGTCTCTGAGGGAGGTGGAGAGTATTCCTTCCATCCTTTGGAAAGGCAGCCATCAACATGAGCCCCACACAATGCTGGCACCCATCTTTTACCCGCTGCCTTTGGCATTTTGAGCACTTGTTTCAGATCATAACATTTCTAAAACAAGGTGATTTTTTTTTTTAACCTTCACACAAGCATTCTGCCCTGAAACTCAGTTCATCTACACAGATAAGCCAAAACCTCAGAGTCATATTTCAAAAAGCTATTGACAGATTTCCTTCTATGCCACAAAGGTTAGCTAAGGATAACCATGTGTTCAGACAAAGTGCATCAAAAACTTAGAAAGTAGGTGATTTGTGGCACATTCCTCTATTGCCAGCACTCAGAAGGTGGAGGCAGGAGGACTTCAGGTTTAAGGGCAGGATGGGGTATGTAGTGAGTTCAAGGCTAGCTGCAGCTATGTATTGAGAACACAAAGCAGCACTAACAAAAATCAGGATATCAGTGATATAAAATACACTGCCTTCAGGGGGTCATGACCTTCAAGACTCACTGCACGGCATTCTAGTAAAGTGAAGGGGGTCAAGATGTCCCTTTGCGTCTAAGCCTGAGCTCTCCGGTTATGAAGGGCAAGAGCAATTAGCTGGGCTGCCAACTGTACAAATAGCTGGCTCCTTTTTTTTCAGTGAAATCTTTTGAAGGTTATGTGGTAGTAAATAACCAACCATGCTTCCTCAGATGAGCTACATTTATTTAATTTTCTCCGAAAGACGCCCACCCTCGCCCTCCATGGAGACAAAACAATCTCGAAAAGAGAGCAATATTTCCTGACAGGACTCCCTCTTCAAACACTCATGGAACAAGAGCATGCCTGATCCAGCTAGCAGAGACTGCCCTGGGGAGATGGCTAGACTTGGTGACATGGTGAGGGCAGAGAGAATTTAACAGGCGAGAAAGGGAGAGGCCTCTCACGCCATCTTGTAAGTTTCTATACAAAATAGAAACTTCCTGTCCGGCAAGGAAGGGTGAGATCCAGGGGTATTGGAAGCTGGGGAGCCAAACCTCCAGACATAGGTAACATTACAAAGAACAGCAACGAATAACCCAGAAGAATATGCTACACACGAACACAGAAGGGTCCGCATCAGTCTGGAACATCTGCTCTGGGAGTCTGGTGAGAGGTTATGACGTCATGACTGGCAGCCCTAGGAAGATGACGGAGGAGCTGTCCATAGGCATCCAAACCACAGTCATAAATAAAAGTTGTACAGAACTGAGTTGGAGAGATAAAAACTACATCACATGTTAGTTGGTATTTTTCTTACCATGTTAAAGATGGAGAAGGAACATATCTAACAGTCATTCAGGGCCAGACATGTGACACATGCCTCGGCAGGCTGAGAGGCAGGAAGATCATGAGTTTGAGGCCAGCCTGAGCTATAAAATGAGTTCCAGGCCAGCTTCAATTAGATGGTAAGAGTCTATCTCTGAGTACAACCCAACCCAACCCAACACAACACAACTCAGGACTGTTGACTGAACATCTGCGAGGTGTCAGGACTGCATCCAGTTTTATAGCGCTGTCCAGGCAGGGTAACAATGCCTTTGAAATTCTCAAGAATGAAAACTTTACAAGTTCCTTTTTGTCTCTGCTCTAAGACTGCGGCTGAAGTCAGCCATGTCCTCTGTACCGTGATCTCTTTAACGCAAGTGTAGTAACAAGCTGGTAGGCATGTTTATGAAGCACTCTCTAGTTTTAAAATAGGCTCATGGTTAAGATCTCTCATAAAAATCGGCAGACTGCTCCATGTTCAGCTTTTCTCTGTTACTAAATAATCTTTTTCTTTTCTTGACAACTAAGCTTAAACATTTACCAAACAAGCTCTAGAAAGTAGGACAGGAGACTTAGTGACTCCTGGGTTCGCATAGGCAGGGAACAGAGGTGTAAAGCTGAGATCTGCTTTCCTAGAGCCCTTCAAACTGGATGGCCTTGCACTTGTTGCTTAAATGCCTTGAGGCCTGTGTTTCCACATCTGAGAAATGGGGAAATTGTGGTATTTGTTATGAAGATAGTTTTATTTAAAGATTAGGTAAGTGGTTCATGGCCACGATATGCCCTAGCAAAGGTAGCTCCTTTAGATGTGGGGTGTGTGTGTGTGTGTGTGTGTGTGTGTGGCTATTGATAGATCCATCAGTTCATCTATTTATCTCCATGCATAGCTTGGTGGATATATAATAGGGAAATCCAAACATACTGAGGTCACAGTTGTATAGCACAGATACGTTCTCCCCAGTTACACTGCTATGTCTTGTTTGCAGTTTTTAAAGGTAAGATCCAAAGATGTCCAGCTTTCATCTGACTCCAAGCTTCCCTGTTCTCTTCACCCCTTCTCACGCTCTAGTTCCCCGTGTTGGGTTGGGAGGAGGAGGGAGAAGGGAGGGACTGTACTTACCTCATCTTGCCCATCCACATCTATAGTCCAACCGCACTAGGGTGGTTGTAGCACTGTTGAGTGTTAGGGGCAGGTGCCTAAGGGCTGGTGGTACCCGGTGAGTCATTGGAGGGCCTCCTGCCTGATAGGCCAGTGCCCAGGAGGACGTGGTTATCCACTAACTCCTGATATTTTCCTCGGCTCCATCCAGAGCCTCCTTCCTTGCAGCCTGATGATGTATTGTGGCTCATCTGTCTGGTATCTACTGACTCGCCTTGCTACTTATGTGCAGTTTTCCGATGCTTTTTTAGTATTTTGAGAGGTGTTCTATGAAGTCAGTTGCCTTTCGTAGCTCATAACTGACGTAAACAACCCCCGTGCCATTTCCTTGTTTCTCTATGGCTGGCCCCTCCACCACTGGATGTTGTTTACATACTTCTGGGGGTTGCCACATCAGACAGGAAGCTCTTCTGGATTGCACTTTCTGTTTTCTCAACTGTACTGTGAGTACCTTGAGCCTAGGGCTGGGCTTTCCCTTGCTGAGTGACTTGAAGACAGGCTTGTACAGTTTTAACAGGTGATGCCTTTGTCACTGTTTCCCAAACCCGTCTGTGATTGCTTCATTGTGTACAGGGGACCAGCAGTGGCTCTCACAACATTGCCCTCTGACGGAGATGAACTGGTGAAGGCGTCTGCCCTTGCAGGAGGGAAATCCTCCGTTCCATTTCCGGTTCTTTTCCCTGTCTGCTCTGTATCAGGATGGAATGCTTAAAGAGCAGAAGCTGCTGTAATGGAAACTTAAACATGAACAAGAAACATCTTTAACACACTTACTCATTTTAGAAGAGGCACATGGCAGGGTCAGGGTGGAGGGCCAAGGACAACTTGGGAGAGTTGTTTCTTTCCTGCGGCCATCTCACTGGCTGTCTCCCCGAAGCCTGTTTAGCGTTCGTTTGACTGTGGAGCTCCTGCTGCATCACACCCCCCTACCTCATTTCTCTTCCCTTTTACTTTCTAGTATCCTCATTGACTGATGAACTCATCTGGTGTTCCTAAGACCAACATCTTCAGTCCCATTTCACAAAGTCCAAATCACAAAGGAGGAAACAGTATTTGATGAATGCCATATTGAAGGTACGGTGCTGGGCGCAAGAGATACACTGAAAGAAGCCCCGCTTGCGAAGCTGAGGTGGAAGATGGCAAGTTTGATGCCAGCCTGGTCCTGGCTGCCTGTCTGAGATTGGGGCAGAGGCTGGGAAAGGAGAAGGAAAAAGAGAAGGAGGAAGAAGGAGAAGAAAAGGGCTCTCTTTTTGCTGATATGGTTTTATTTTTCCACAGATAAAGTGACAAGTCTTTTTTGGAAGAAAACATCTAGTGTTTTCTTTACGTCAAGACTTTTTCCATCTTGTATTTTGGCTAGAACAACTAGCTTTTATCACAGGATAAGAGCTGATCATTGCCTCCCCAACCACCTCACCCCACCAAGGGCAAACCACAGTGCCTGGGCCTGTAGCCCACTCAGCCTACAGCATTAACCTCCTCTCTATCAAGCTCTTACAGAGATGTGGTCTGCACCAGCGATCCTGTGGTCTGCACAGCTCACCACTCTGCTTTCTACACAGTTAATCAGAGCTGTGCCTGTTAACACCACAGATGGCTACTAACCAGCAGCTGCATCTGGTGTGTGACCACTAGTTCTTCATTTGTTTACCTATTGATGATGATGATGATGATGATGGTTTTACATTACCCCCGCACACCTCTTCTAAATCCCATTACAATATACGTTTCTCCTATCTTCTGCTGAAATGAGGTCATTCCCCAGTACCCCAGACTTGGCTCTATCATTCTATACTTGGTTGCCAGGAAGTCTCTTTTGCGGTCATGTCTTCAGCTGTAACCCATATTTTGTAGTTATGGCAGCAATCTTAATCGCCCCACAATAGCAGAGGCCTCATGATCTAGTCATCCCTGAAGTGGACCACTTTTCAATGCCATTGCATTGGAATGTGTCTTTGTTTGCTTTCTGTTGCTGTAACTGGATGCTAGAAACCTGTAAAAGAAAAAAGTTTATGCTGGCCCACCATCCGAGAGTCCAAGAAGTTGAAGTATTGGTCTGAATGACTTCTGTGGAGGGCCTCCCAATGCTTGAACACATGGAAGCAGAAATACAAAATGGTACACGTGGGATACAGAAAGGGCAGCTGAATACATGAATGTACACACACACACGCACACACACACACACACACACACACACACACACACACACACACACACACACACACACAGAGTCTGCCCTGACAGAGCCTTCTTATTCCTATTATTCTGGATGTGTGTTAAATGAATGTTCTAGAACAGGAGTACATTCTTTCATTCTAAGAAACATTTAAGACATCTGTGATGTTTTTAACCCTGGAAACAATACAGAATATCTAGGTTAGAGAGATGGCTTAGTGGGGAAAATGCTTGTCTCAAAAATCCCATGACCAGAGTTCTGACCCTGGGACACACATGATGGAAGGAGAGAAGAAACTCCCATACCTCTTTTTTTGACCTCCACAGGAGTGTTGTGGCATGCTCAGGCCAACACACACACACACACACACACACACACACACACACACACACACACACACAAAATTACATTAAAATGTGGTATATTTTTCTTAAAGCACACAAAATTTTACATGTTCACCTTAATGAATTTTTATGTATGCATCTGTCTTAGGGTTTCTATTCCTGTGCAAACATCATGATCAAGAAGCAACTTGGGGAGGAAAGGGTTTACTCAGCAGGTAACAGGAGCTGATGCAGAGCTTGCTTCCCCTGACTTGCTCAGCTTGCTCTCTTATAGAACCCAGGACTACCAGCCTAGGGATGGCACCACCCACAATGGGCCCTCCCACCCTTGTTCACTAACTGAGAAAATGCCTTATGGAGTTATTTTCTCAAGGGATACAGATTTGAAGTATGTTTCCTTTGTACTAACTAACAACCCTAGGTCCTTAATGTTGTGTTATGGTTTGTATATGCTTGGCCCAGGGAGTGGCGCTATTAGAAGGTGTGGCTTTGTTGGAGTAAGTGTGTCATTGTGGACCTGGACTTAAGATCCTCATCCTAGCTGCCTGGAAGGGAGTCTTCCATCAGCCTTCAGATGAAGACGTAGAACTCTCTGCTCCTGCTGGAAGCTGCCATGCTCTTGCCTTGATGATAGTGAACTGAGCCTCTGAACCTGTAAGCGAGTCTAGGTAGTTGTTGTCCTTATAAGAGTTGCCTTGGTCATGGTGTCTGTTTGTAGCAGTGAACCCTAGCTGAGACATGTTGTCATGGTCATCATTTTAAGATATAGGTTTTGGTATGTTGTCTGGGCTCACTTTCAACTCCCAGGTTCAAGCTATTGTGCTGCTTTAGCCTCCTGAATATCCAAAACACCGTGCCCAGCTCTATCCCTTTAGGTTTATGTTAACTTTTGATTCTACCTTGCAACTTTCTAGTTAAAAATTCTGTTCTTGTTTCTATCAGGACCCTGTATGCTGAGAGGAGAAAGGTGGGTAGTAACCCAGCATTACTCTGGAATATGGGTTCCTCCCTAAGGTGAGAATAACGGAGTCAATCATAGTATCCTCACTTTATACCAAGGCTTTAGTCTTTCATTTAGATGATTAGCAAGATGCTATGGTGCGTTTTCTTAGTTTTAGCTCTCCTGAAAGCAAAGTCTGAGGTATTTTGTCTGGGAAAGAGATACCAGAGAGGAAGAGTGGAGAGCAAGGGGTGTGAGACAGAAAAGCTGGGAAGCTCACACAGAGATGACCTATTGGTTTGCCTCTAACTGCCACTGCCGACAACTTCTGTTCTTTCTCCCTCAACCCTTCTGAGGAGACTTAGGAGGTGTGTCATAACACCACCCATCTAGAAGACCCAAGGAGAACTGAATATCCAGTAGCTGTCATCATTCAGTGGCCAAAGGCACCACAACGTTAGATGTCTTCTGATTTCTGAGTTGTAATGTGTTCGTATCAAGGAGGCTCTCCTTCCCTTTATACCTCACAATGGTCCAAAACAAGACCAGATGCAAAAGAAAAAGATTCAAAGTGAAGGCCTCTGTAAGACACAGTCAAAGTGCTATTTAAGGTAAAACTGGACCAAGACAACACGGAGTTGACCATGGTGACTGTAAGAGGAGGTAGGGCTGATTGTGAGCAACATGGTTGCAGTGGGGGATAGGGTGCTGGAGTCGGTTGCGGGGGAGTAGTTGAATAAAAAATATAATAAAACAGAAAGGAAAGGACACAACTGCTCTTAGGTACAGTAGAGGAGAAAGTTTATTACAGATATTTGGGAGCACACAGTTAGAGTCAGGGATATTGGGAGAGTCCAGAGTGGACATGCAAATGAGACATGTGGGGAGAGGGAAGAGGGGAGAGGGGAGAGGGGAGAGG
>NC_034598.1:79194586-79225954 GCF_900095145.1 Mus pahari | reverse complement strand
TAAGAATAAAAAGGTAGAGCAGAAAAGAGCAGAGAAGGGAAGAGGGGAAGGGGGATGAGGGGAGGGGAAGGGAGGGGAGTGAGGGGGAGGGGAGGTGAGTGAAAGGAGGGGGAGAGGGGAGAGGGAAGGGGAGTTGAGGGGAGAGGGGAGAGGGAAAGAGGAGAGAGGGGAGGAGAGGGGAGAGAGGGGTTCCAGGTGCAGCAGCCAGGAGGCCCAAAAGAGAGAGTAATCAAAATGGCAGGCTATATAGAGAAGGGACTCTGAGGGAAGAGCAGCCCAGTCCCTGGGCTGGAGAAGTTTCTGGTAGGGGGCGGGGTATGCCAGCTAGAAGGACTCCATAGCAGGTAGAGACTAAGGAATGCTGGGAGAACCTGGTGGCCATGTCTGCTTTGATACGTTGAATAGGGACCTCAACCTTGTGTCCCAGGTTTGAGACGTCATAGTAAAGCAACAGTAGTCTGCATAGGGACTGAGGATGACTGGGTAAAGTAGATGCAGAGTGAGAAACAATTCGCCAGTAACGTGCCTCTTCTTGTGGCAGAGATTTCAACCTGCCCCGAGTTCTTTTCTGCTAGAGTTCACATGCAGGCATCTTTGAAAAGCTGATGGGGCCGACTAAGAAGATACTTGTATGCCTTTAGTTGCATGAGTTCTCCTTTCTCAGGGTCTATAACTTTATTCATATATCTGTAAATATATTCCTATTTTTTGTATGTAAGAGAACAGAGAAAGAAGAAAACAGTGTGAGACAAATGAAAGGACCACGGATGGTAACAAGACCCGAAGTCAGCGGGAAGTGCGACTCGGGGCAGCCGGGCAGCCTTCCCGTTTCTTCATTCGGCAGAGAAGATCAAATGTTTATACTCCAATAAACACAGTACAGGCACTCCCAGGGGTTCTGCTCCCTGTGGCTTGGTTATCTTGTGTGTTAGAGACTGTGGAAGTACTTTTAGGAATGTTAGTTCATATTTGGAGATTAGCTGGCAAAGACTGGGACTTGGAGTCTGAACCAGCTTTCGGCAACGATGTGGAGTGGTCTAAGCAGTTGGATAATAGGAGAAGGTTTTGTGAATGACTGGGGGTGGGTAGGATCTCTCTCGGCACAGCCAGCCCTGGTGCCAGTGGCCATTCTGTGAGAGACGAGAGAGAGAGAGAGAGAGAGAGAGAGAGAGAGAGAGAGAGAGAGAGAGAGAAAGAAAGAAAGACTGACTTATAAGGCAACAAGAGCAGAATCCAGTTACTGAAAATAAGCAACCTGGAGACTGCCTGTGTTAGGCTCCACTTCCCCGCCTGGCCCGTGTCTGAGAGGTAAAGCATTTCTTTGCTAGCTAAACCTGCAAGTGAGTCAAACAAGTCTTCGCTGCTGAGTTCTATTTTCCTGGGCTTAGGATGGAACCTTGGGTCTTGTGCTGAGCCAGTGCTCTAATCACTGAGCTACATTCCTGAGGTCATACTTGAATTCTCAATAACTCTCAGATATCTGAATCCATGAATAATGGGACGGTTGGCAAATGAAGTCTGTTTGCCATAGAAGGGTGGGGTCTCTGCCTAGAATCTTTGCCCTGTTCTCTGTACAAAACTATCTTAATTTCTTTTTAAAGATTTTTTTTAAAGATTTATTTATTTATTATATGTAAGTACACTGTAGCTGACTTCAGACACTNCAGAAGAGGGCATCAGATCTTGTTACGGGTGGTTGTGAGCCACCATATGGTTGCTAGGATTTGAACTCGGGACCTTTGGCAGAGCAGTCGTTGCTCTTACCCTCTGAGCCATCTCACCAGCCCCTTAATCTTTTTTTATTGCATTTACTTATTTACTGTGCGTGAGCATGTACACGCATGTGCGTATGTGCACATGTGCTGAGGTAACAACTTGTGGGAATTGGCTCTTTCCTTTCATTATATGGATCTCAGGAATTAAACCCAGGTCCTTGGTCATCCATCAGGGTTGAGAAAAAGCACCTCTCACCTGCCCAGCCATCCTGTGAACTCCAGAACTACTTTTTTTTTTAAATGGAGGAATTTCCTAGTTTACCAGAGAATCTTACCAACATACTATCTATGTCCAGTTGAATCAGAGTAATCAATTCTCTCGACTAGGCATAAGCATGGAACTCTAAGGAGGCCAATATAATTTTCATGAGATTTGATATAGATGTGTTTACTGAGGGGGAATGGCTCTCCACTCTCATAAATTTCAGATCATAAACTATACAGGTGATATAAACTGGAGTTGCTTGCTTGCTTTTTCCTCTTCTTTTTCCTCCTCCTCCTCCTCCTCCTCCTCCTCCTATTCCTCCTCCTCCTCTTCCTCTTGGAGTTGCTTTCTTTTACCTTTGCAGAATGCATGGAAAGAGCTATGAGTCTTAAGCTAACAGAGAAACACAAATAAAGAAAGATGGGGTGTGGATGGAGAGAGTCAGGGTCCTAAGAACATCATTTGGACCTTGAATCCCGCCATTAAAGACAAACACATTCTTTTTCCCACAGTGAGTTTCAATCCAATTTCATTTTGAGGTTTTAAAACTTGCAGAGTAAGGAGATCAGCTGAATATGTGAGTCTGTCTGTTATCAGCAGTAAACATCTGTGGTGTCCCTGCCGAACTGAAATTTAGAGTTTATGCTGGAAATGTCTGCTCAGTTCTGTTCTCTGTGAAGACACACTGGCCAGCTCTGCTGGGCAGAGGACCTGGTGACATAACATGTCACCCTTCCCCTTTCACACAGTGGATGAAATCCTCAGTCGTATCCATTTTGAATCCAACCTACAGCTTGATTCTGGCCTTCTGAAACCCATATGCCTGCTGTAACCTGTTAGTTGAGGATTCAATGATCAGCTCACATTTGACAAGGCTAGCCTGGTACCCAGCAAGCTCCTGGTTTTCCTGGCGTCATGACCCATGGGATGCCATTCATGGGTTCTAAAGGCGATCAGGCCAGGGCATCCCCAAATATGCTACTTTGGTATGATGAGTACTTGGAGCACTTGAAATAGCAGAAGCAGGAAGAGTTTTATTACCACCTCTCTTCTACCTTAAATAGACCACAGAGCTTCCCACTCGCCAGATATTCTCCCTAAACCAGCAAGAAAAGAACATCTTTATCACCAGACATTGTTAACTGACTCTAAAAGGAAGCTGCACAAATTGACCCACTGAAAGAATCCTTATCCTGTGTTAGTTCATCCTCCTCATAGGTATTTCCTGGTGACTTTGCCAGAGGTCATTAGAATTAGTTAAAAGACCCGAAAAAAATATACAGAAAAATTTCTATTTCCTCCCTAATAACCCCTTAAAGATTCCCAAATGATTTGGGCCCTGTTTCTTCTCCTTGTTCTTTTTCTTTTCTCTTCTCTTCTCTTCTTTTCTTTTTTAAGATTTATTTATTTCTTCTATGCGAGTACACTGTCACCCTCTTCAGACACACCAGAAGAGGTCATTGGATTCCATTACAGATGGTTGTGAGCCACCATGTGGTTGCTGGGAATTGAACTCAGGAAGAGGAGTCAGTGCTCTTAACCACTGAGCCATCTCTCCAGCCCTTTCTCCTTGTTCTTTATGTGTGCTAAGTCATAGGGCTTGATGCCTTTCCTTCTACTGTTT
The DNA here is from genome assembly GCF_900095145.1 of Mus pahari. NCBI lineage: Eukaryota > Metazoa > Chordata > Mammalia > Rodentia > Muridae > Mus > Mus pahari. The sequence continues at coordinate 79,222,350 of NC_034598.1, read as the reverse complement.
GCACTTGCCAGAAGCTGTGTGATGAGCTGAGGGTAGCAGAAAAGACACACAACATGTTTGTGACTCAGAGAGTGTACTCTAGTATAGGAGCAGATTGCTGAGTGATAGAACAGCCAAGAAAGGGTTGCGGGGACCTAAGTAAAGACATAGTTCACTCAGGTTATGGGTATCATAGAAGATGCATGGGGGATTTTCAATACTCCATGAAGGAGGAATGGAGTCATGAGAGAGTGGAGCCAAAGATCAATGGATTAAAGTATTCTTGGATGTCAGCTTCAGAATCCTGGAGCAGAGGAGCAGGTAGGGTGGACAAGCTGAGGTAGATGCTATGAGCCGATCATTCAAAAGTCATTGATGTACTTCATTCCTCCTTAGACTAGGGAACAAAATACCCATGGAAGGCGTTACAGAGACAAAGTTTGGAGCTAAGACGAAAGGATGGACCATCCACAGACTACCCCACCTGGGGATCCATCCCATAATCAGCCACCCAAAGCAGACACTATTGCATATGCCAGCAAGATTTTGCTGAAAGGACCCTGATATAGCTGTCTCGTGTGAGGCTATGCCACTGCCTGGCAAATACAGAAGTGGATGCTTACAGTCATCTATTGAATGGAACACAGGGGCCCCAATGGAGAAGCTAGAGAAAGTACCCAAGGAGCTGAAGGGGTCTGCAACCCTATAGGTGGAACAACAATATGAACTAACCAGTACCCCTAGAGCTCGTGTCTCTAGCTGCATATGTAGCAGAAGATGACCTAGTCGGCCATCATTGGGAAGAGAGACCCCCTTGGACTTGCAAACTTTATATGCCCCAGTACAGGGGAATGCCAGGGCCAAGAAGTGGGAGTGGTTGGGTAGGGGAGCAGGGTGGGGAGAGGGTATAGGGGACTTTCAGGATAGCATTTGAAATGCAAATGAAGAAAATATCTAATAAAAATTGAAAAAAAAGTCATTGATGTGGAGTTCTTTGTTCTTTCTTCATAATATGGAATCAGAAAGCTCAAAAATCAGCTTTCCCAGCTTCCCTTGCAGTTATGTATTACTGAATTCTAAGAGAGCACAGAGGGTGTAACAGTTGGAAGTCATAGATGGGACGTGTAGCTATACTTATCTTGTGTTTCCCATCTTCCACTTCTTGTATAGAAAAGCACAAGAGTATTGATGGACATACCAGCCATAGTGACACCAAGAAAGAGACTACGTTCTCAAAATGGCAGAAAGAGCTTGTTCCCTCCAGCACACCTGGTTGCTATGAAACTCTGGACCACTGTCCTGAATATTCCTTAATGTGTGTGACCAATAGTAACAATCCTAAGTTAGTGGGGCTGCTCTATTGGTAGGGAGTCTGCTTAGTACATGTGAAGACCTGGGTTCAGTTCCCAGTGCCACACCAACTGCTTAGTAGTACACACCTGTGATCCCAGAACTTGGGAGTTAGAGGAAGAAGGATCAGAAGTTCATGGTACGTGTGGTTACACAGTAAGTTTGGGGCCAGCCTGGGCTACATGAGACTCTTAAAGAAAAAAAAAATTCTCATTTTAGTAAAGTCTTAGTCAGGTTTTCCATTACTTATAGCTGATCAAGCCATATGCTGAAAATAACTACACTACCAAAAAAACCTGAAATTTACTGAGTCCTTTTTTACATGGAGGCAAGGGAATGTCATTACGCAAGAAGTAGCCCTGATAGCTTTTCACTGTTAACACTCATCAAAACTCGGTTCAGAGTTGACTTCTTTGTAGGCACCTGAGTCTTTGTCTTGGTCTTCTCTAGAATCATTAGTTGGCTGTTGGTCAATTTTTAAGTCTAAATAAGTGGTGTGTATTTGGTACTGATTCTTGGTAGATATATTTTATTCATCTCCAACCATACTTTAAGCATAGTTATTCGGTATTGTTACCAATTCTTCATTCATGCTATGAACCCCCAGGAGGAAAATAAGTACCTTGCAGGAGGTTGGCTATGTCTCAGAATACCCAGTATGGAGAGTCACACTGTGGATGATAAGCACAGAGTCTTGGTTTTGAACCCTCGCCCCATCACCTTAGACCTTAGACAAGTTTCCTAACCTTTACTTGCTTTCAATTTCCTTACCTGAAGAATGCAAGTTGATAATAAAATTTACCCCTAAAAGTTATTAGAAAAATGTAAATGAAATGTTTTTGTAAGTTGACTAGCACTGTTTTGATTATCATTGCACATGTAGAAGGTAGACTATGCTCACAACCATCCCTGTATCCATGGGCTTTCCAATGTGATATTGCAACTCTTCCCATTGTGAAATGGATTCTGCTGTCTCACTCTTGAATCTACATGGGTCTTGTGGCATTCTTTGGATGACAGAGTATGGAAAAAATAATACTGCATCTCTTCTCAACCTAGGCCTCAAGCGACCTCATACATACCCGTTTTCCAACTTGAGACCCTGCCCTTGCCATAAGAACAAGCTAGAACACTGTCTGCCAGAGGATACAAGTATCTGTATGCACCTTCTCAGTGCTACATGCATATGGATGAGACCAGCCAAGGTCAGAAAACTCTTTCATTAATGAGCAATAATAAATGCTTCTATTATTATTATTATTATTATTATTATTAACCAGGATCTCAAACTCACCATATAATGGAAACTGACCATGATCTTCTGATCCTCCTGTCTTCTCATGAATAGTTCTGGTATCGCCATGTCCCGTTTTATTAAGTGGTGCTGGGAATCAAAATAGGTTATCGTGTGTGGCAAGCAAACGCTCTGCCACCTGAGCTGTGCCACCAGACTGTTGCTAATTATTTGAAGCAAGTACATCTTTGGAAGCGTGGTTCTATGGTGGGAACTGACGAATGTAAGTACTCTGCCTAACAGAAGAGTTGTCACCTGTTCCGTTCACTGCTTTATTTGAAAGACCCTGAGCAGCGTGTGACATGGTCAAGTGTAACATAAGCAAGTCCTAGCACATACATGGCTGGCACTCCTGAATATTTAAGTATTTGTGGAATGGATGAAATAACAGGTGGGATTTAGTACCATTGCTTCGGGCATTTGGTGGCGTTCAATAAACATTGGCACTCAACAGGGTACCAATGCTTATTAGTGGATTGACATCTTTTTCATTCATATAAAACTAGGTAATTCATAGGTAATGCCACCTTAAGACCAGTTAATGAAGCAATTCTGGCTTTCAGAAAACCCAATGCTAATAACAGTTGGCTTTTTTAGCTTGTACCATAAAATTAAAAAACAAATAAATAAATAACCAAAAGCCACAGATGAACATTTCCAGGAAATCTGGAGAGTCCAATAAAAATGCCCCCTGCTCCCCAGCTCTGGAGTGTAGCTCTAGTTTCCTTTGGTCTGCTATCTTCTCAGCACCATGCACCATGTGGGGAGTCCCATGTCTTCCCAGTGATGGGCTTTCTCACTTGGGTGGGGCATCGTACCCCACTCAGGAAAACCTCTCCTTTGTGTCATTGCCCATGGCCCAGTGGGGATGGGGTGGGTGTGAAGCTCAGCGTCTCTTCTGTGACTGTGTCACCCACTGATCCTGCTCTCCCACTGTAGAAAGAGGTGTTTGCATTTTCACCCAGAGGAAGCCTCCCTGTCTGTCAGCTCTTGGCGACCTCATTAGTTCCCAAATTATATTTGGCTCGCTGGAAAGATGAACACACTGTACCTTCTCCGTGGGACTCATTATTTCCATTCTGGGGACTGTCATTTAGGAAATTTTGACTGCCTTTCATCCCTTATTTACACTAAGCAAAGCTGAGAATATTGTAATTGTCTGCGATGTTTTGGAAACACTTGTCACAAACCTAAGCCAAATGCTGATTAATGTTAAACGTTATTAAAGAACTCAGCTTTTGGCTCGTTAACTGGACTCAGATGGCCCTACCCATCAGCTTCAAGTTCTGATAATTGCTCAGCACAGCCTGGTGCTAATTTAGTAATAATGGTGCTAACAGATTTTGATGTTTCCCTTTTAGTGAATATTATGCGTGTATAAAGGCCAACGTGCAAGCCTTTAGTTAGGAGACCCAGCTCCACATTTGCTATGATGAAAAATCTGTTACTTTCCCCTGTCTCAGTTTCCATATCTATAAAATAAGGGGTTTAGGCTGCATGATCTTCAGTACCCTTCAGAACCGGGATTCCACGCTGTTGACATTATGCAACTTGGTTTTGAACAACGTGTAAAGCAGAGACTCCTTTAGGGCCATCCTAATCCTAACGTTGATGTGAACGGGGGCTGGGCAAGGTTGCCAGCATATTCCCCTCCTTTTCTGCATTTCCCCCCTATATTCATAGAGAAAGACATGTTCTCTGTTGGCTTGCAGGAAAAGCCCATAATCAAATGCTCCATACCATCTGTTTGAGAGAGTTTTTGGTAAGTCATTCTTAAGTAGCTATAATCACTGTGGAATCCCAAACCATTTCCTGTTATCCTGTCTGATTTTTGAAGCAGACAGGAGATTGTCTAGCTGTGCAAACCCCGCGCAAAGCAGTAATAATGCAAGGAAGAGAGGTTTGTTTTGAGACCGCTCATTGAATCTGCTTCGCTTTTTCCTCCTAGTTTTCTTCCCGTTTGTTAAAGGTTGAGCCTCTGCCTCCCTTTCCCGTTGCCGCCCACTCTCTTCCTGCCCTGTTCCTTAGCATATTTGAGGATTTTAACATACATATTGATCGTTTTTAACCTTGGCTTTGGAAGAGGGCAGCTTTAGGGGTGTTCATGATTGGCTCATGGTTACATCGATGGCTCATGCTAGAGCATGCTCGATTAAGACTGGTCATAACAAATCAGTCTGGCGGTTCCTCAGGAGATATAGTACTACCTGAGAACCCAGCTATACCCAAAAGATGCTCTGACATATGACAAGGACACATGCTCCATTATGTTCATAGCAGCCTTATTTATTAACAGTCAGAAGCTGGAAAGAACCGAGATGTCCTTCAACAGAGGAATGGATACAGAAAATGTGGTACATTTACACAATGGTGTGCTACTCAGCTATTAAAAACAATGACTTCATGAAGGCAAGTGGATGGAACTAGAAAATATCATCCTAAGTGAGGTAACCCAATCACAAAAGAACACACATGGTTATGCACTCACTTATAAGTGGATATTAACCCAAAAGCTTGGAATACCCAAGATACAATTCGCAGACCACATGAAGCTCAAGAAGAAGGAAGATCAAAGTGTGGGTGCTTGGGTTCTTCTTAGAAGGGGGAACAAAATACCCATGGAAGGAGTTACAGAGACAAAGTTCGGAGCTGAGACAGAAGGAAGGACCATCCAGAGACTGCTCCACCTGGGGATCCATCCCATATACAGTCACCAAATTCAGATGCCAAGAAATGCTTGCCAACAGGAGCCTGTTTTAGCTGTCGCCTGAGAGGCTCTGCCAGAGCCTGACAAATACAGAGGTGGATGCTCGCAGCCAACCATTGGACTAAGCACTAGGTCCCCACTGGAAGAGTTAGAGAAAGGACTGAAGGAGCCAAAAGGGTTTGCAACCCCATAGGAAGAACAACAATATCAACCAACCAGACCCCCCAGAGCTCCCAGGAACTAAACCACCAACCAAAGATTATACATGGAGGGACTCATGGCGCTAGCCACTTATGTAGCAGAGGATGGCCTTTTTGAGCATCAGTGGGAGGAGAGGCCCTTGGTCCTGTGAAGGCTCGGTGACCCAGTGTAGGGGAATGCCAGGGTAGGGAGGTGGGAGAGGGTGGGTGGGCAGGTGGGGGGACACCCTCATAGAAGCAGGGGAGAGGGGATGGGATAGGGGAATTTGGGGAGGGGAAACCTGGAACAGGGATAACATTTGAAATGCAAATAAAGAAAATATCCAATGAGAAAAAGAAAAGAAAAAAAGAAAAAAGGACTGGTCATATGATGCCTTTTAAGGACCCCTGATGGTGTCTCTTACCTGCTCCCAACAGGTGTTAGAATGCAGGTCCATGTCCTGTTCTCTGTGGCCCTCTGGACTGACCATTTATTTCTCTCCGATTTTAAAAGATCTATCTATCTATCTATCTATCTATCTATCTATCTATCTATCTATCTATCTATCTATCTATCTATCTTTATGTTTGTATGTGATCTATCTGCATGTGTACCTGTGTGCCAGAAGTGGGCACCAGATCCCACTATAGACCTTTGTGAGCTACTGTGTGAACAGTCAGCGTTCTTAGCTGCTGAGCCCTCTCTCTCACCCCTTACTTCTCTCAGTTGAAGACTGTGAAAATGGCCTCTTAAAGTCGGCCTTTCGCCAGGCACAGTGGCGCACACCCGGAATCTTGGAATCTTAGGGGTCAGAGGCAGGATGATTGCCATTACATTTGAGGGCCCCTGGTCTACATAGTGAGTTGATGGTCAGCTAGGACTACAGAGTGAGATCCTGTCTCAAATATGGAGGGAGGGAGAGCTATTGATAAGGTATGGTGGATCAAAGTGCTTGCCGTGAAGACATGAGGGCCTGATTTGAGTCCCTATCACCTATGCAAAACCTGAGCCTGGCCACCTATGTCTGTGACTCCAGTACTGGCAGTAGAGACAGACCTATTTCCAGGGCTTGGTAGCCAGCCAGTCTGGTCTAAGTGGATAGCTAGTTACAGGTTCAGTGAGAGACATTATCTTAGAAAGTAAATTAAAGAGCAACGCAGGAAGATACCTGATATTCTCCCGTAGCTTCCATATATGTACATATTGTCAGCCATACTTGCATGCACGCGCACACACACACACATACGCACACATATATATAGTGTGTATCTCTATCTTCTATCTTTATATCTATCTATGTATCTATCTATCATCTATCTACCTATCATCTATCATATCTTGTCTGTCTGTCTATCTATCCTATCTATCTACCTACCTATCTATCATCTATCTATCATCTACCTACCTACCTATCAAGCTATCTTTCTTTTCAACACAGAACATACTTTCTTAAATGCTCATTGCTCTTGCAGTGGCCGGCTCACATTTAACACATCATCTTTTTTTCTATTCCAGAGACTGGGATCACTGTCTGGAACCACTGGCCGCCCTCTGAAGGCTGGAGAGGTGGTGACAGCTGAACAAATGATGGAGCTGCGAGTCCATGGGTTAGGTTACCTGAGCATGGGAATCCCCGTATAGCCAATGCCTTCCTGGGTATTAAGTGTCAGGTAAACACAGCTCCTCAACCACCACTATGTGAATGTGTGTCATCACCTGCTGGAAGCCGAGGCCATGTGCTGTTTACATGATTTGGAGGACAGAAACTATATCTTTCTGGAGTATTTCAGATTCCAAGGTCTAACCCTGGACAGCAGGGTCACTGCAATGTCTGGAGCTCGTCAAGAGTCTTGATAGGGACATGACCCCCTAAGACTCACCTTATGCAGCCAAATGCTGCAGGAACCAGTAAGGCTTGGGTTGCAGGCGCGCAGGTTGCCTTTCCGTGGTCACAGAAAGGTCTTAGGGTCTGGTCTTTTGTCTCATAGTCTACTTTGTGGGTGGGAAAGCTATCCTTTAAGCTAAAGCCTATTGAAAGGGGAAAGGGTCCAGAGACATCAAGCTGTAGATCAGCCTCATCTTGAAAGGTCTTATGGGAACAGGAAATATATCTAGAGTTTCATTTCTGATTCAGCTTTCTTTACCTACTAAAACTGAGAGAGAAAGCAGGGTGTAGCTAAGTGATAGAATACTTGCCTGGCATGTGCAAAGGCCCTGGATTCAAGTCCCAACACCACAGAGTAATAGCACCAGTGAAGCCAAAGGCAAGTGACTGCTGACCAGAGGTTTGTCTTTCTGCTCTTTAACTTGGCCTTCTCACTGCTGGGACAAGGAAGTTGCTTGTTTTGGCCTATTGTTTTGTTGTGTCTTTTTCTTAGGAGGAAGTTACCTTATTTCCTGGTCCTGACCACTAGCTGGAGTCAACATTTGGATGGTGCTCCATGCAGATGACTCCTGCCAAGCAGATCAAGTCTTCCTTGTGTGGTTAACAGTGGCAACCATGAGTCGGGCATGATCTCATGTGCAGGGGATGTAGGGAGAGACAGGAGCTGGACTCTGAAACTACAATTCTGAGTTCAAATCCCAGGTTTGTTGTTTCCTGGCTATATGACCATCAACAAGTTCCTTAGCTTCTCTGTGGTGCAATTTCCTGGTTTTTAAAAGGAGTTAAATGTATTGCTCAAAAGTAGATGACTTCAGAAGGCATCTGTGGCATAAAATAGTCATGTGACATATTGTGAGGTCTCTCTCTCTCTCTCTCTCTCTCTCTCTCTCTCTCTCTCTCTATCTCTATCTCTATCTCTCTCTTTTTTGAGACAGGCTTTATCTGTGTAGCCTTGGCTGTCCTGTAATTCACTCTGTAGACTAGACTGGCCTTGAACTCACAGAGATTGCCTGCCTCTACCTCCTGAGTGTTGGGATTAAGGACATTCACCATCACCACCCAGCTCTGTTTCTTACTTTACATGCATGATGAACTCAACAGCCAGATTTTTTTTTTTAAAGTGTTGTATAATCCAGGAGGTGGTGGCGAACACCTTTAATCCCAACACTGGATTAAAGGCAGAGGCAGGTAGATCTCTGAGTTAGAGGACACAGAGAAACCCTGCCTCAAAAAACAAAAAGTGTTGTAGTGTTGTACATATGAAAATGTCACGATGTAATCCATTACTGTGTGTCTTAGTTAGGGTTTTACTGCTGTGAACAGATACCATGACCAATGCAAGTCTTACGAAAGACAACATTTAATTGGGGATGTCTGACAGGTTCGGAGGTTCAATCCATTATCATCAAGGCAGGGACATGACAGCATCCAGGTAGGCATGGTGCAGGAGGAGCTGAGAGTTCTGTATCTTGGTAGGCTGCTAGAAGAAGAATACTCACTTCCAGGTAGCTAGGATGAGGGTCTTAAGCCCACGCCCACAGTGACACATCTACTCCAACAAGGCCACACCTCTTAATAGTGCCACTCCCTGGGCCAAGCATATACAAACTCATCACATTATGTGTAATTAATTTATGCTAATGAAATATCATGCCCATCATATGGAGCTCTTTGGTTTAATTTCTATGGACATGTTTGGGGGAGGTCACAAAACTAGCAAGGGGACTATGAGAAAGGAAGAAGAGACCTAAAGAATGGGGAGGGGCAATAGGGATGTGAAATTCATGGATTGAAAGTGAACAGGGCCTATGAAGGGGAAGATGTTGGTCCAAAGAGGGGTGGGGGCACAGGAAGAGGATGGGAGAGCAGAACCAATAAGAGCAGGGCTTATGTGAAAATGCCCTGAGGAGGCTATTGCTTTACGATCTAACCTAACAAACCCATAACAAGGTAAATGAAAGTGGGAAATGCGGGATGTTTAGATCAAGCCAAGTGAATGAAAAAATTGGCACAACTTAGCTGTTTAGGATTAATGTTGCCGCATATTAAATACTGATGTCCCATTCATGGTTCCTAATGTGTGGATGGAAGAGAGTTTGTGTTCTGGGTGTGGAGACACAGGTTGGTACAGTGCCCCTGGTTTCTGCAGAAGCTCTGAGATTCAAGGAGTCCCACAAGGCCGTGAGTAAAGGAGATGTTGATCCCATTTTTCTTCCACCACCAGGATGTGGAATCCAAAAGGGGAAAACATCCTTGATAGAAAAATATGCAATGGCCTTTCAGTACTAATAATTATAGAGTTGCACGTTTCAATGTGTGAAGCACCTGCCCTCACATAGGAGTTTTATGACTGAGAATTAATATACTTAGAGAAATAACCCCTAGAATAGACCGTTGCCTTTAAGTGAAGTCAGCTTGAAATGGTGCCTGTGATGCACAAAGTTTGAAACCATTATATTATACTATAATTCTGTTTCCTTATTTTGCTTACCTGCTTTATGGTCCACAAAAGACACTAATTACAATCTTTCCATGCATGGAGAGACTGGTGCAGGGAGGAGAAGAGAGCAGATTAAAAGCCTGCTGTAGAACCTTGTTCTTCAGGGGCATGAGTCTGGCCAGCCCTTACACTTTAGCATCCCAAGTAAAGCTGGCCATGGAAATGTCTCCCTCTCTGTAAACATATGACCTGCAAAGTTAATGGGAAGCCGCTGATGTTCCTCCCCAGAATAGAATCCTGGGTTATTGAAAGTAAGTAGGCATTCCTCCCAGATGTCCGAAAAGAAATAGAAGTGTCGTCACTCTCATTTTAAAAGCTGTAGATTAGGAAAAACTAGTTTAAAATTATCTAAATGATAACTGGACACTAATTTCAAGCAGAAAAACACAGGCCTCCTTTCTGAATCTGTTACACGAGCCTCTCTCCTAGGCCCTGCTGTTCCAAGTTCTCACTGGTATTTAGATGGGGGTTACAGTATCCGTGTCGTTCTGGATATGGAAGGTGACACTGTGTCCATCAGCTCTGTTGATGGATATATTGAACATCATCAGACTAGCAAGCGTCCCATCTAGTCATACCGCCCCCAGCTTATTAACCAGGCATTGCATAAGAGAGAGGAAAAGAATGTTCCCAGTGTGCTGTCGGTAGGAGATGAATCTCCAGGTGACTTTCTTTTTTATATAAAAAAATTTTATTTTATGCATTTTACCTGCATGTGTGCACACACACACACACACACACACACACACACATATGTCTGTCTGTCTATCTATCTGTCTATCTATCTATCTATCCATCATATGTGTGCAGTTCCTAAGGAGGCCAGAAGAGGACATTATCAGATCCCATGGAAATAGAGTTACAGACAGTTGGGAGCTGTCATGTGGGTTCTGGGAACCAAATCAGGTCTTCTGCAAGAGCAACGAGTGTTCTTAACTGCGGAGCTACTTTTTCAGCTCCATTGAGCTGCATTCTCAACTGGATCTACTTATTCGTTTACTTATTACCTCAGTCCTTCAACTACATATATGCCTGCCACAGTTCAGATTCTATACTAGAGGCCACGTTTCAGGGGTTACTGTAATGCCATAGCTATTCTAGGTGACTAGTAGTGTAAGCAAGATGCCTTTGGATCTTTAAATCTATAGTGCACGTGAAGTTGGGCTTAGGAGATTTAGAAACCCCTTGAAATTAACTACACTAATACATCTGAATGAACACAGAAACAAAGACCCCTTTCATCATAATGTTAAGGAACTTGGGACCCAAAGATGATTAAAGAGTATTGATGTAAAAGGGAAGAAAACCTAAGCTATCTATCTATCTATCTATCTATCTATCTATCTATCTATCTATCTATCTATCTAGTTAGATAGAGAGATAGATTGTGAGAGAGGAAAGAGGAGAGAGGGGAGAGGGGAGAGGGGAGAAGGGATAGAGAGGGGAGAGGGGATAGAGAGGGGAGAGAGAAGAGAGAGGAGAGAGGAGAGAGGAGAGAGGAGAGAGGAGAAAAAGGAGTTAGTTGAATTGGGCTGAAAAGCAGAGAGACAGAATTCTGATTCTGACTTCCGTCCCTTACTGGTTATATAAGCTTAGGGCAGCAATTTCAATGCTCTGAGCCATAGTCTTTCGCTAATTTAAAATGAGGTATTAAACCTACTCGGACTGTGGTTGACAGAAGGACTAAATAAGATATAATACACGTGAAAATGCTACACTCTAAATTTCTAAAGCAAAACAAGGCTTGCAGAAATTACTACTTTAGTTTGGGGCATTATTGGGAGAACAGAACCATTCATTAGCAACACCACACTAGTTCCTATCATTAAATGTGTTGTTTGTCCTCTGAAGGTCTTTATTCGTGGATTAAAAATAAATCTGTTATGCATTTTGTTTCAACGGGCATCTGATAAGGCTTTAAAAGTTTAAAACTATAAACGGAATAGTGAAAGGACCAGTTAAAAGTTAATGGAGCAGGACCTGTCTGTCAGGAGAGAGAGACTATATGCTGAATTCAAGATAACACCCATTTCATTTGCAAGGAGGAACTTTCTAACCCTCAGAATTAATGCTAGAAATTTCCCAAGGGGTTGATTGGTACAATGCCCATGGTTTGATTAAATTCTTCACAGGACTTTTGACCATGGGCACCCAAGGTTCCGGAACAATTATGATTAAAATAATTTACTCATGCCAAGTTGATTACAGAAGCAAGAGCTTCTGCCCCAAGTTTGGCCTGGTGAGGTGATGTCTGTGACTTGGTCTTTCACATAGCAAAGCAGCGTGACCTCCCTCTGGGGTCCTTTGACATACTGTACATCCAGATTATTAGGCTACTGATGCTTAAACAGTTTGTCCTCTTGAGTATTTCTGAACCGTTTGCTTCCACGGTTAGGGTTAGGGTTAGGGTTAGGGGGCTCCTTGAGAGTGAAAACCCATATTCTTAAAATACATCCCTGCAGTAGACAGTTTGGAAAGTGGCCTCACCAAGGTAGAATTCTGAAGAGGAAGGACCTATCCAGTTTCCCTTTCTGGCTTTTAAAGTTTGGGTGAAATCCAGTATGATGGGTAGCCATCGTGGGGGAGAAATACTTGATGTGATTGCTTAAATTCAGATCTTATGAAGCCAACAGAATGGTGTGATGATGATGACGACTATATTTGAGGCCCATTATCAGATTATTATCCTTTTTTTTTTTTGGCAATAAGAAGCTACAAAACACCCCCATAGCTATATTCATGACCCATTTTATTTAACTAGGGTTTTGGAGATAATGTTCATCCAGTGTTGTGAGTAAAGACTCTTGAGATGAGAGGCTTGGATCTGAATCTTAGCTTCACTACTGACTAGCCATGACATGCTTCAAGCTAATTTTGCTGAGGTTCCAATTTATAGTCGGTACAATGGGCACGGTGATAGCACTCCTTAGTAGAGGGGATTGAGAAGCCTGAAAGGGGCAGAGGGCTCTCCGTTAAAGTGTTAACAGGGGGCCTGGAGCCTGAAGTGTGGTCAGTGCCTTGTAGCATTATTAGCCAAGGGAAGAGTGTGGGACAAACTCCAGGCTGCAGCCTATTTTTTGATATGCTCCAAGCCATCCTGTCACAAGGGCTCTGAGCTGAGTCTTTGTCCTTCTCCATGCTTTATTAGTTACTGCAGACTGTCATTCTCTGTTTAAACTTCAAGAACGGCTGCCTAACGAAGGTCTCTTTCTTTACCCTGAGTTGGAGTTGGGTTCCTATATCTGGACACTGGACTCTATATCAGAATGATTTTTGCCTGACACAGTGGTTGGAGGCAGAGGACATAAAACCCTCAGAGACAAGAGACTCTTTTTTTTTTTTTTTTTTTTTGCTGGCGTTGCAAACTGGAAAACAATTTCCCAGCCACCCTTGCCTCACACTGCAGCAGAGGCTCAGACTTTGTGGTGTAATCATTTCATGCCCAGAGCTATGCAGCAGAAAGCAATTTACTGTTGGATCCTGAAACGGCTCCATTAAATGAACGCCTTTTGATTTAATAGTCGTTAGCGTCACACACAATGCTGACTCTTAAGTATGGGCTTGGGGGAGTGGTGAAGCCCGGAATGCACCTTTCACGCTCTGTATTTTGGAGGTAGGCTTCTGTCTGAATTGACATCTCTTGAGCCAGCTCAGAGGGAGTGTGCTTTTTTGGTAGCATTAGAGATCATGTACTTCACAAGAAGTCTGGCTTTTGGTTGGGCTGGTGTGCTACTGTGAATAGAGAGGGTCTGCCAGAGCCTCACTGTGGGCTGAGAGGTTCCTGCTGAGCTGGGTTTGCTGGGTCAACTAGCAAGCTGGGGAACAGGGAGGGTGAACTATTTCTGGAACACTTTTAACAAGGCCTGGTGCTAGTCACAGGGTCTCTTGCTGCACTAGAAGAGGGCAGAGATCTCTCTCTCTCTCTGAAGTGATGACTCTTTTGGACTTGGGCTCCTGACTTCTGTCCATCTTCCCCCAGTCTGGTTGTATTTGAGTCCAGGAGTTAATGAGAGTCATACCCAATCTACTAGAACAGTGGAATACATTTGTCACAGGGAATGAGGAGTCCCCAAGAACTGAAAATTTCAGTGTCGCTTGAAATGTTAATATAGTCTAATGTTGTTTCAAAACAGGCACTTAGAAGCTTTGGTTGTTGAAAAAGGACTGACTCCTCACTTGGCTCAAAAGACAACTAGACATGGGGTAAACGCCTGGTTCCACTGGTTCTTTTTCCTGTTATTTCTACCTCTTTCCCTTTAACTGAAAGCACAGAGATAGCATTGCTTTTGTTTTGTTTTGTTTTGTTTTGCTTTGCTTTGCTTTGCTTTGCTTTGCTTTGCTTTGCTTTGCTTTGCTTTGCTTTGCTTTGCTTTGCTTTGCTTTGCTTTGCTTTGCTTTGCNTGCTTTGCTTTGCTTTGCTTTGCTTTGCTTTGCTTTGCTTTGCTTTGCTTTGCTTTGCTTTGCTTTGCTTTGCTTTGCTTTGCTTTGCTTTGCTTGAGACAGGGTTTCTCTGTGTAGCCCTGCCTGTCTTGGAACTCACTCTATAGACCAGGCTGGCCTCAAACTCAGGGAATTCAACCACCTTTGTTTCCCAAGTGCTGGGATTGAAAGCGTGAGCCACCATCACCTGATTGCTCTTAACCTTTCCTCTTAAGTCACATTGAACTCTTGGAACAGCAGGGCCATACAGAACAGAGCCCTCTCCAGATGAAGGCCATTTTCCAGGAACGAGAGGTAGCATCACAGAACAGGTCATGGCAGGGATAACTGAGACATGGCCAACCAGAACATCCTGCTCAGTAAATCTCACTCCTGTCTCTGTGCCCAGTTCTTCCTCTGCTCAGCAAACCTCATGTCAACAGCCCAACACTGGACTTGGGGTGGGGGTAGGGGTGGTCACTGGACCCCTGCATTTGTCTCTCTTCCCACTGTGGCCCACATTGGATAAATCCCTCTCTGCATTGCTACTAAGACTGTCCTGGAACTCACTCTATAGACTCAGGCACTTGGCCCGCCTCTGTCTCCTGAGTTCTGAGTGCTGAGTTGATTGGCATACTGGGTGTGGATGGCTGAGACCAGCCAGTTTGGGCCACTGAATCCTGAGGCTTTTGCTGTAAAAACTCCATCTAGACTCCATCTTAGGGTTTTATCAGTGTGAAGGAAAGCCATAGCCACAGAAACTCTCATAAAGGGAATCTTTTAGTTGGTGTCTTAGTCAGGGTTTCTATTCCTGCACAAAACATCATGACCAAGAAGCAAGTTGGGGAAGAAAGCTTACACTTCATCACCAAAGGAGGTCAGGACAGGAACTCACACAGGGCAGGAACTTGGAGGCAGGAGCTGATGCAGAGGCCATGGGGGGATGCTGCTTACTGGCTTGCTTCCCCTGGCTTGCTCAGCTAGCTTTCTTACAGAACGCAGGACCACCAGCCCATGGATGGCACCACCCACAATGGGCCTTCCCACCCTTGGTCACTAATTGAGAAAATGCCTTACAGCTGGATCTCATGGAGGCATTTCCTCAAGGGAGGCTCCTTTCTCTGGGATAACTCCAGCTTGTGTCAAGTTGACACACAAAACCAGCCAGTGCACTTGGGGCTGGCTTACAGTTCAAGAGGTTCAGTCCGTTATGGCCATGGCAGGAAGCATGGTGGCATGCAGCCAGACATGGCACTGGAGAAGGTCTACATCTGGATCGGTGGGCGTAGGAAGGAAGAGTGACCCTAGGCCTGGATTGAGCTTCTGCAAACCTCAAAGCCCATTCCCAGAGACACACTTCCGTCCAACAAGACCACACCCACTCTACTAAGGCCACACCTCCTAATAATACCACTTCCTCTGAGCCTTATGGGGGTGGGAGGCAGCATTCTCATTCAAACCACCCCAGACTCCGTACTCATGGTGGGGGCAGTGCTAATTGGATTCAATGAATTAAAGAGAAAAACATGATGGTGTAAATAGGGCTTGTTTGGAGCGGCTGTCAGATACATCGTCTACATATAAGAATAAAAAGATGTCTTATTTAAAGACATTTTCCAGATATACTTTCAAAGCATGGACTGCTTTCTGTGTTTAGATCTACCAATTTGGGCAAAGGGAGATCCATCGTAACATTTGTTGAGTGAATGCATGACTGAAGCATGCACGGTGGGCTATCAGAAAGGTTCTATAGTGTATGTTTAGAGGAAGAGTATGTGTTGTGTTTTATGAAAAGATAAAGAGAGAAGGAATTCGTTTGGTGGAGGACAAGTCAGGTGTGGGGGAAAGGGGTGCCTCCGTGTGCCCATGCTGAGGCATCCCTTCCTCCTGAGGGACCAGCCACATGATGGTATACTATAGCATAGAGTTTATTTGGGGCATGGGAAGGGGAGTTAGGAGGGTAGTAGAGACAGAGAAAGGGGAGGGGGAGAGAGAGAGAGAGTAGAGGAGTAGAGGCTGGCCATGAGCTCCAGGAGAGAGTGGGGGGCAGGGAATGGGGAGAGAAGAGGAAGGGGCGAGAGGACAGAGGGAGAGCAAGAAGGCAAGAGAGCAAGAGAGAGCGAAGAGGGCAAGCAGCCCCTTTTATAGTGAGTCAGGCATACCTGACTGTTGCCAGGTAACTGTGGGGCAGAGCCTAGACAAAATGCTAACATTACAGAAGGGAATGAAATGGCTTTCAGTAAGGACAGTATATACTAGGAAAGTATCATGGAACTGTTAAAGGAAGGTGAGGAAGTAGAGCTGATGACTGTAATAAATTTGGTAAAACAAAGAGAATCATTACTAAAGACCAAGTGGGACTTTTGTTTTTTTTAAACAAAAAATGGAGGTAATTCTTTGTGTTAAAAAAAAAATCTCTAACATCACAGATATTCCTTTCATGAGTCAAAACGTTTTTGTCTCTGTTTCAAAATAGTTCTTTCATCTGTGTGCTATATTTTGGGCACATTCATATCCTATGGGAAAGGGGTGGGTGAGCAGATGTTTTTTTCTGCTGACAGCTTCTCACCTTTTTGTATCTGATCATTAGAAGCAAGGTTTCCAAAGTGACATATTCAGGCCATCCCATAATAGACTTCCCTTGTAGCAAGTATGCGAATGAGGGTTTGAGGTAAATTTGATCCTTGAGTCTCACAAGCTCTAATGTTCTTACAAGAACGTCACTACGTTCTAATAAAGAAGCCCAGCTTTCCTCTTGGCTTGGAGCGACTTCTCCAAGATCACCAGGGACATTAAGCCTTCATTGACGGTGGCCCTTGAAGATTCTGCGTCAAAACCATCAATTACTTTCAGTCATACCTTAGAAGTATTAGGTGAAAGCTATCAGGCAATGCTTATAATTACGGATTGAAAGTGCTGACCAGGGCTGGTGAGATGGCTCAGTGGGTAAGAGCACCCGACTGCTCTTCCAAAGGTCCAGAGTTCAAATCGCAGCAACCACATGGTGGCTCACAACCATCCGTAACAAGATCTGATGCCCTCTTCTGGAGTGTCTGAAGACAGCTACAGTGTACTTACATATAGTAAATAAATAAATCTTTAAAAAAAAAAAAAAAGTGCTGACCAGATACCTCATAGGGCCTTTCAAAAGTGCCAGGAGCTCTCTTTATTTCATGAGGCAACTGGGGGAATCATACAGCCATCAGGGAGCCAATGATCCTCAGAGACGGGTGGGGGACAGACAGAAGGTTAGTAACTAGAACGCATTTTGATTTGAAGGTTGTCCCCAAGCTGTTCCGAGAGACACTTGCCTGTGAAAAGTCTATACGGTCAAATTGAATGATACTCAGAAATCTATATCTGCATCAAACTTGGGATATGGAACAGAGAAGTTCAACTCTACTGGGGAAAAGAGCAGAAGACTAGTTAGCAAATGTTCATGTGGGAGTTATTTTCTGGTATGAAGAATTAGCAATAGCACCCAAGAACATGCCTCTGAACACGTGGAAAGCTCACTACAGTTTAATCAGGTGGCATGGTTTTTATTTCTGGCACCCTCAATAAGAAGCACATGGTTTTCAGTACACACAGTCTAGAATTGAGTACACAACTGTGTATAGTGGGTATTCTGTGCATGAGGTGCCGTAATAGGGTGGGTACTTATCCTCATCCAGTCCGGGCCTAAGGGGAGGAGGGAGGTGAATAAATAGGAGATGAGTATGGATATTAAGTGGAATCAGAGGAGAGGGAAAAGAGCCAGCAGGGGAAGAGATGTTTAGTTTGTGCAGACACTGGCCTCCTCTTTGGGATGAGAGAGCAGACAGCAGTAGTTAGGTCAGGACCTTATCTGTTTATGCTTATTTATGTTTTCATAAAACACGAACTCTTTAATAAGTCACCCTACCCAGAAAAAGATTGCTGAACCCTATGTGAGAGTCAGTGGCTGCCCACCAGTAAACACAGAAACCCAGGTCCCACGGCATGGAGCCTCGTCAGGGAGGGATTAGTGTTCAGGGATGATGGAAAGGCTTTCCCCAGGGCTGAGTGACCATAAAGGAAGAGTGATGCCCTGAAGGGAAAACCAACCGAATTCTAAACCATCAGCAGCTGATGGTAAAGTCAGAAAAACAAAAAACAAGGCAAAACAATAACAACAACAACAACCCCAGAACAACCCAAAAAACCCCAAACAAAACAAAAGCAACACAATACAAAACAACAACAACAACAACACAGCATCAAAGACTGAAGGAGGCTTTCTCGCCCACAGTGTTCTTTCTCCCTTGCGATCCCAGGACGCTCTAAGGGTTCTCTAGATGGCATGCATCTTTCCACTCATGGAGAGCAGACACTAGGATACAAGGTGTTCTTGGCTTGTGCCCAAATTCCTCAAACTGTCACTGTTGGTTTTGAAATTCTACCTTAGGGGGAGAAAATAGAGACGGGGGTAGAGGGTGGGGTGACAGCAGTTGGAAAAGAGGCAGGAAGAAGCTGCTCTGGTCCCATAAGTGTTGTGGAACAAAAAGGAAGGGCAAGAAAGCAGCCCTGTGTCAACATATCAGATGCTTCTCAGCATTAATGGAGGGCCTGATTTTTAAAAAATTAATGTAGTTACTTCATTTAGAGTCTCATGCTGTACCAACTGAGCTTGCAGGACACCATTTAAAAATGAGTGTTTGGCCTGAATGTATGTCTGCGCACCACAAGCATATCTGGTACCCAGGGAGAGCAAGCAAGAAGAGATCGTCAGATCCCCGTGGAACTGGTGAGATGGCTCAGTGGTTAAAGCATTTATTATACAAGTCTGACAGCCTGTGATTGATCCCTGGAACCTAAGTGGACAGAGAGAACTGACTCTGGATAATTATCTTATCTCCACATGCATGCCTGCATGTTCTCACTGACACACACACACACACACACACACACAGAAATATCATACATATTAAGATCCCTCTCTGTCTCTGTCTCTACCTCTGTCTCTGTCTCTCTCTCTCACACACACATGCTAGACATTCCTTATATAATTATATTGTCTAGAAATTAAGTCCTTGTCAGATCAATATTTGGCAAGTGATTTATTGCCCTTGCTCAGAGGTCTGTCTTTCACGTTTCCGGCTATCTTCTTTGTTGTTCAGAAGCCTTTTAGCTTCTATGAAAAGAATAATTCAACTCCACTGGCTGAGAGGCATTCTTTTTAAGTACTGTGTTTTAAATGTATACACTTTTCAAGGTTAAATAGATTATTTCAAGATTTAAGACATAGTAAAAATTATGTTCTTAGAGATTTTTGGTGCCTTCTCAAAAATACTTAGGGGGAGTAAAGATTATCATTGTTGGAAACTAATTACCTGTACTGAGCAGCATTGTAAATAAAAGGAAGGGTGGGAGAGATGGCGGCACAATTTGGAGTCAGTGGGGAACATAAACTGTTTTTTAAAAGAATGCAAGGGACAGTGTTCTCTTTGATCTTGCTGTATGGCTGTAACAGAAGAAAAAAGAGATGTTTTAGAGGTGGGCCAATAGAAAAGCTGTCCTTCTGTGGCTTTCTGGACTTGGGGGAGGGATGAGCTTTGAACTAGCACTTTGTGGAATGATTCTTTTCTTCTCCAAATCACCGAAGGCCTCTAAACCCTTCTGGAGGTAGGGAACAGTAATGACCAGTTATATTTAAAATTCACATACAAAAAAGTGAGATGGATTACACCAGGAGCACACCACCACAAAATATTCTACTATAAAAAAAAGTGGTTAAAATGGTATGTTTTATATTACACACATGGCAGCACAATTTAAAACACAAAAGTAACCTCTCCACTCTCACAATCAATACATAAATATTTTGAAAAAAAAACCAGGGTTAATGTTATTTAATCAAGAAATGTATTGTATATATATTATAAAGGCTATAGACAATGTATCATTAATAACAGTAGGAGCAAAGTTGCCAGAGGCAAATAGCAGAGAGTCTGGAAAACAAGGAATCCTGAGGTAAGGGAAGGATTTCATCAGAGGCCACTGCTCCTTTAGTCCAGGAGAGGCTGCCACACAGTCAGGACTGGGGGGACCATTGTGGAGCACCAGGGATGGAAGGCCAAGGTAGAGAAAGGAAGAGAAGGCTCCCAGGACAGGATCTGATGGGTCACTTGGGCTGCAGCAGATGTCAGCTTAGCAGAACTCTAGAGGGGCCTGTAGGAAGCAAACTGACATCACATTTCACCCACTGTTTACAGATGAACATCTCTGAGGTCAGGATACACCCTAGGCTTCTGGCGTCAGGCCACTGTCATGTGGGAGATGTCACTGCTGGGCATCATGTGCAATCTGGGATGTAGGTGCTCACACTGTGGCTCTGTGCTATTCCAATAAGTCGCTGTGTCACTTAAGTTGAACGGAGAAAGAAATAAAAATTTTCTAATGAGAATGCATGGTGTCATGGCTTAACGAGTGTTTTTCTTGATTAGATCACGGTCTGTTTTGTGATCGATGATAGCTTAGTACATAGGCATCTCATATTTTAGTACATATTAACTAGCAATGTGGATCCTCCTTACTGCCAGCTTGGGGCCTTTTTCTAGTATTTCTGTTGAATCGGAAATGTGCATTTAGGTTGAAGTGCAAAGAGCAAGTGCCCAGCAGTCACAACTCTGCATTCAGAAATGGCCAGCTGCAGACTGAGTTTGCTTGCTCATTGGTGACCTATAGCCATCCAGGTGTGGAGATGAAACACACTTATATTTCCAGAACTTGGAAGGTACAGGCAAGAGGATCTTGCGTTTAAAGCTAGCCTGAGCCACACAGTGAGTTCAGGGCTCTGTGAGGTGGTGGCAAACACCTTTCATCTAAGCTCTTGGGAGGCAGAGGCAGGTCGATCTCTGAGTTCAAGGCCAGCCTGGTCTATAGAGTGAGTTCCAGAACAGCCAGGTATACACAGAGAAACCCTGTCTCTAAAAACCAAAAGCCAACCAAACCAAACCAACACAGCAACAGCAACAACAACAACAACAACAACAACAATAACAGCCCAAAACAAAGTAAGATCTTTAAAACAATTTTAAATAAATAGATACACATACCCATGCCCAAAGACTATTTTCCATGGTACTGATATCTGCTTAAGGCTATAAAGAAAGGTAAATAAGTGAGTTTCTGGAATTTTCCCTCCCAGGCTCAGGTAGCACGCACACTGACACTCACACTCGAATCGGGGCTCGATGAGTCTTCTGTTAAATGGAATCAATAAGCTGAGGAGGGGACAGGAAGCTGCCAAGCAGAGAGGCAAAGTTCTTGACAAGTTTCCTCCAAATGACTGTTCAGAGGTAGAACATCTCTTCTGTGAGGCATTGGGGCATCGGTGGGGCAGGGGTGGAAAGAAGTAGCCCTAGTTCATTTATGTCCCCCTCACTGAGTCACTGAAAAAATATAAAGGAGGGTTTTTTTCTTGTTTAGGTTTATTTTTTATTATTTTTAAAATTGTGTGTTTGTGTAATTGTGTGGAAGAATTGGAGCACAGGTGCCAGCAGAAGCCAGAGGTGCTTGGACCTCCCTGGAGCTGGAATTACAGGCTGCTGTGAACCATCTGACATGGACGCTAGAAACTGAACCCAGGTCCTCGGCAAGAGCAGTCCATGGTGCTGAACCATCTCCCCATGCCCTCCTCCTCTTCTCTTTCTCCTCCTCCTCTTCCTCCTCTTCCTCCTTCTCTTCCTAAATGAAGGGTTTAAATGCAGTCTTTACATCTCTCTGAAAAAAGAAAGAAAGAAATGAAAGAGAGAGGAAGAAAGAAAAAAGAAAGAAAGAAGGAAGGAAGGAAGGAAGGAAGGAAGGAAGGAAAGAAAGAAGGAAGGAAAGAAAAGAAAGGAAAGCTGAAGTAGCAATTACATTAACATTTTACTGTGTTTTGCTCTTAGGAGGTAATATATTTTTAACTATGGATTCCTAACTTTGAGAATTTCATTGCTGTGAAAATCCATGTTCAGCATGTGTTCCATTTTCTCTCTTATGAAATACATTGTGGATGGGAGTCGGGGGCTGTCAGCATCTTTAAAAGACCCAGGCTGAGCTGAAGCTAGAACTTCTCCAAAGCCATTATCCTCTGTGACAAGCTGGGTGTTGCTATGACATTTTTTTTATCCTTCTTTGATGAATAATGTTGTTGGCAAAGACCAGATGCTCTGTGGCTCACTGGAGTCTGGAGGCACTGTGCAACTGGAAGCCAGTAACATCAAGCCAGTGGGAGTTTTTATTAGGTGGAAGTAATCCCAGGAGTAATGACAATCATTAAAACCATGTTGCAGATGGCCTTGGGCCCTCAGACCACAGGGCTCAGAATGTATGAAGAATGTGTAACTCCTAAAACTTGTCTAGAAAGGGTTACCCAACCCTTCCTCTTCTTCCAAAAAGCCAAGAGTAGGGTCTCTCGAATTTACACTGATTCCTTGTGTATTCCCAGGTCTTCTCTGGGTAAGAATCAGAGGGGAATAATCCTTAGGAATGCAGTAGATATTCTTGGAGTGCTCTGCTTCAGTTCAATGTGCAGAATGTTTGCAATAACTGGCTGTAGACATGGTGTTTAAAAGTCACAAGCAGTTTGGGGAGCAAGGTAGATACTCTACCATAGCACTCCAACCCTGGGTAGGAAGTATTTAGTCACAGGAGGCAACATGTTGGCTTATACATATGCTACAGGAGGACTGTGTGGAGAAAGGAGCCTGCTTCATACCAGAGTCATTTGAAAACATATACCCAGGGTCCAGAGAAAAAGAAATACATGAATTGGGGCTGGAGAATGGCTCAGCGGTTAAGAGCACTGACTGGTCTTCCAGAGGTCCTGAGTTCAATTCCCAGCAACCACATGGTGGCTCACAACCATCTGTAATGGGATCTGATGCACTCTTAAGACTTTTATATTTCTTGAGTCAAAGAACTCAGATGACGGCTCAAGAACTAATCGAAAATCTATAGGTCTTTAACTCAAGGAAGATATTATTTATAATAGATAGACTTAATGCCCCAAAACCTCTCTCATAATTTGGTGTCAACTGATAGATTCTACCCACAGAAGCATAAATATTTGTGGAAAAGGGAAAATAAATGGACAGCATACAATTAAACTAAATGAAAAATTTAGTGGTGATCTGTTTAGCACATTGTGGTTTACAGAACACCTTTTTCATTTGCTTAGCTGTGTGCTCTCCACTCACCTGGGAGTGAAGCACTGCTTTGTGAGCACCTGCTACTCACTTTCCTGATGCATGGTGACAGGTGACTTGCTTCGAAAACTGCAAACAACAGGTGTTGGATTTGGACCTCCCCTCTGACCTCTCCTGTCAAAGTCCTTCTGAGCATAGTGCCTTGAGATCAATCCAGGAGCCAAATTCTCTAAAAAAATTTTTTCAGAAAGAGATTCAGAGAGATGATATGATTTGGTCTAAGATCCTTAGGTAAGGGCTAGGCCACAACTCCATCCAACTTCTTGTTTTGTGTTCTTTCTTTAATATCAAGTCATTAAAGTATGCAAGTTTGAACTAAAAGCACGATAAAATTCTTGCATAGATGGCCAAGAACACATAGCCAGAAAATGGTAGGCTGGTTACAACTCAAGTAAGAAGTCCTGTGTATGCACTCAAAAAAATGATGCCAAAAAAAAAAAAAGACAAATCTTTGTGATTCTAAACAGGTGCAGAGAGGGAACTCCATCTGCTTAGGAAAGCCTTTTAACAACTCAACCAGTTGGAAGTAGCCTAATAACGTAAATGTTCAGGTCAACCAAGGCAATAAATAATGAGTGTCTGTCTGTCTTCATCATTTCACTCACTGGCTAAGCGCATGCATCTACTGTGTGTTTGCCAAGACCACAGCAGTCTTGGAGTTGACATGCTATGACATCTTTAAAAGCACAGTCAGTCTAACTTGTATGAAATTGTCGAATAGGCTGGGGACTCAGATGGAATGAAAGGGGAAGAAGCCAATTAGTGCAGTCATAGGCATTCTTTGTCTGTCTGCCTGCCTACCTGTCTGCCTGCCTCTGTCTGTCTGTCTGTCTTTGTCTGCCTTTGTCTGCCTTTGTCTGTCTTTCTCTGCCTGTCTGCCTGTCTGTCTCTCTCTCTCTCTCTCTCTCTCTCTCTCTCTCTCTCTCTCTCTCACACACACACACACACACACACACACACATATGCACACACACCACCATCCCACCTCTCCTTCCTGGCCACCACATTGTGAGTCCCTCTGCTTTGCTGTACCTTCCCACAGAATGGACTAACAGCCTGGAATCCATGAGCCCAAATAGATCTCCCCTCTCTGACATTGTGCCACATGCTCTGTCACAGTCGTGGAAAGCATAGCAAAGCACCTTCCATTCCTCAGGGGGATAGTAATCTTTTTTGGGGGGGTAATTATATAACAGTCAGGTTAGACACTGTTCAAGCACGTCCACGGAGCTTGTTTAGAGACCGGACAGGTTTAGCTTCTTATGAAAAATCTTTGCTAATTAAACCAGTAGCACACATAGTGAATAAACAGGCTCTCCCAAGTCTCCATCAAGTGTTGTGTTCCCCTATCATACACCATCTTTCCAAATCTCTGAGATTTGTTTTCCTAAGATGTGTAGCTTAGGGAAGCTACTCAGGAGTCCTTGAAGAAATGCAAACAAGCAGCCAGTTAGGATCAAAGCATTGAGGTCTCTGCATGTTCAGTTTTTAATGCCCTCTTCCCTGTAAGTGTGGATTCCTGCAGCAAGCAGCTCCTGACCCACGGGAAGCCTGAAGTCATGGTTTACTGGTGTTCCCTGCTTCCCGGTACTGGACGTTAGACCTGGGGCCTCATGCACAGGAGGCAAGTCCTCTACTACTGAGCTATTTGCCCAGACTGAAGCTTTGCCTTTTGTTCTATAATTTATCAAGACTAGTTTTGAAAGGTTGAGGGACATGAGATTTTTCTAGCTACTTTCATCTTACCTTTCAAAGTAAATGATCAGGGATAGTACGGTTAGGTCACTGACTATTTAGTCCTTTATGTGTGTCAGAACCATGATCTTGGAACACCCAATAGCAGCTGCGGAAAATAGGCATTCCCATCTTAATCACTATGGCATCTGCCATCAGCATAACCTAGAGATTTGGATTTAGAATCGAGACGACCTGGGTCAATATGACTTAACTATACCATGAAAATCTTCTTAAGATAAAACTGTCTCCGTTTGCTCCTGGCAATTCCTGTTGATCCAGGTTCTGAGACAGTCTGTCCCAGGTCCAGGTCTAAGAGTGTTCTCTCTCTAACTCATTAGACACTGACATCGTCTCTCTAAGCAGGACAGTATTATCACACAGTATTGTCACACAGGTTCTTGGGGAGATGAGGGGTACTGTTTAGTGGAGATATATATCTATGACAACTCATCTTCGGAAAGTCCACACAATCAGACAAGCGCCCTAGTGAAGGGAGAGAATGGACAATCACCCCTTAGTGAAGGGAGAGACATTATCAGTCTTCTGACATCCCTATCCTTCCACCCTCCACCATCCTCAGTGGGGAGTCCAAGACCAACCGTTTCCACCGGCTTTCTAACATCCTCCACTTAAGTCACACAGCATTGATTATATTGTAGATAATCGCCCTATTCAACATTAGATTTGTAGAAAAATATCTTATTTTAAAGAAATGGATATATATATATATATATATATATATATATATATACACACACACATACATAACACATATATATGTGTACATACATGTGCATATATATGTGTATATGTATATACACATGCATACATATATATGTGTGCACATATATGTACACATATATATGCATGGATATATATGTATACACACATGTATATACATATATATACCTGTGTATACATATATACACATGTGTATACATAGGTACACACACACACACACACATATATCTATCTATCTATATATATATATATATATAGATATAGATATAGATATATACATATACACAGATGTGTATTGCAAAGATATCTCTTTTTTTTTTTTTTTTTTTTTTTTTAAAGATTTATTTATTTATTATATGTAAGTACACTGTAGCTGTCTTCAGACACTCCAGAAGAGGGAGTCAGATCTCGTTACGGATGGTTGTGAGCCACCATGTGGTTGCTGGGATTTGAACTCTGCACCTTTGGAAGAGCAGTTGGGTGCTCTTACCCGCTGAGCCATCTCACCAGCCCGCAAAGATATCTCTATGTATGACAATGCTTACTACTGTTTCCATTTTAAAATTTTAATCCACTGTATTAAGCATGTATTGTTTTGCAGTCATCACAACTGTTCACTGCTAGCACTTTGCCAGCGTTCCAAGCAGAAACTTTTCTGCTTGTTAAGCAAACACCCCTCATTTCCTCTCCCACCCCCTGGCCCCTGGAACCTCTCTTCTGCTTCCTATTTCTGTGACCTTGCAGATTCTGAGCTGCTTACACACACGAAAGCATAGGGCAGTTGTCCATTTCTGCTTGACCGTTGGCATCCTCCTTCTATGGATGAGTAAGCAGACAATGGTAAAGCAAGGAAGAAGCAAACAGCGGAGCTGGCCTTTAAGCACAGGCAGCCTGGCCGCAGAGCTGAGCACAGCAGAGCCCTTGACCCATGGGTCTCACATTTAGTTAATTATTCAAAGCCCGGGCCAGGGCAAGGCACCACCTATTTCTCAATAGGCTGCCTACCCAGAGCACTACTTGAAATCACATTTCTTTCCCATGTTGTAAAGAAGCACTCTGCTTTGCCTTTTGTGTGGAGCTGAAGGGACAGACTTCCCCTTTCACAGGGACCTCTCTCAGGTTGTCTGTGCCTCGGCAGCTGCAGCTTGCCCTCTCTCTCCTGTGATTGCTCCTCTCTCATCCCTGACACTGACGTCTGGCAGCCTCCCCAGAGCCACCATTTGACTGTCACACAGTTCCCATAGGTAAAACTCATCATCCCGTGGCTCCTGACTTTGTACGGTTTGCTCAAATGATCAGTTTAGCGCAGAGCCTGCTGTCACTTTGCAAACCGGAACAATCCCTCTGGAACCAGAGATGTCAAGAGTGACTCTTGTCAGGAGTGGAGAGGGGACGCCTGAAGGGCACCTGCCAACAGGACAGTCTCATCTATAGTGAATCCATGAGGACAGACACACCGTCCCAGCTTCTCTTTCAGCAGCCAAGTCATACAGGGCTCCGTACATTTATAAACAGTTCATATGCATTTGGCTTATCTCGGGCTAAAGTACTGAATTCATGCATCAAGAAACTGGATGCTAAGAGAAGGCAGACCACCATGGCCATCTGGACTGTCGTGACTCTACAGTCCTGGTTATTCTGCAAATGCCAATGCCATGATATGGGCAGGGACATTTTAATTTGGTAATTAAAAATAAGATGAGAGAGAGAGAGAGAGAGAGAGAGAGAGAGAGAGAGAGAGAGAGAGAGAGAGAGAGAGA